>NW_016107337.1:10248226-10250389 GCF_001604975.1 Cebus imitator
TAAAAAAAAAAAAAAAAACTCTTATCTAAACACCAAAATAAATAAATAAATAGAACGTAAGGATTTTTTTCCTGTCAGATAAATCATAAACTTTTGTAATATGCTTTTGCTATTTTTGGTAATATGGTATATCCTAATCAATTAAAAGTATCATGATAGACCACTTTTCTCAAATTGATGCAAATAAACTTAAAAACGTTGATGTGATGGATAATCTTCTGGAAATATTTATCAATACTATAGAAGATAAAGCAATTTCCATTTTTTGTCGTACTTTTCAGCTTGTAAAATCCTCCTTCACCTCTGTGGTAGTTTAACAAATGCAGAACATTTTTCTTATTCCCCCTTGTTATCCAGTTTCTAATTTTAAGAAATGTTTGTTCAGCAAATATGTAGGCATACACAGCATAGCTATTTCTTTATGTAAGGGACACACACACCAAAAAAACATGAAAATCAAGTGACAGAATCTTGTTGGTGACATAGCCCTGATATTAGTTTCTACACTGGCTTTATCTCTGAATATTTACTATGTCCTGAATACAGTCTCCTTAGTTCAAATCTGGCCTCTGCCAAATAATCTACACAAAGATTACTAAAAATCAATCCTCTCCTTCATACGATTCACTTGATTCCATACAACCCGTATTTGAAAATCATATTATCTGCAAAATATACAAGAAATAAAAGGTTTGATTGGCACCATATGCAGGCCATTTTTAGGTGCATGAATCCACTAACTGTTCAAGGGCAATTGTTTTTATTCCTTTAGCTAAATGAACCCTTTGCCTCCATTCATGAGCAAAGCTAAGGGATGTATAATCTAAGAGGCCAATCTATCTCTTAACAAGGGTGGTAGCTTGGTCAGAGATGATTTGAGAGAGTTCCCTTGGAAATAATATTGTGCTTAATAAATAACAAGAGCCAATTCTTTGCTACACATTTTTCAAGCCCTTTCATATACCTTTACAACTATGTGTTGCTATCTCCAACTTTATACATGAGTAAACTAAGACTCAAAAATGTACACTAACTTGAGCAAGAATACATATTGCTTGACAAAGCCAAGATTCAAAGCCTAAATTTATCTAATATCAATATGCATTCTCACTTCACATTATACTTTGCGGCTGTAGAGTCTTAACAAACCACTTTCTTTAATTTTCAAGATGGAATCACAAGCTCCTGTGCTATGAAATTCAATGTCTTCAGTAAAGAAAAAAAAAAAAAATTGAAAATCTGTACAAAAACCTGGGTTTTAGAATCCATAAAACAAAAGGTTTTAGGACTTTCGAATGCCTGTGGAAATATTCCAGAATTCTAATATGCAGGGTTCCTTTAAACAGTGTTCATCCTTTTTTCCCTAGTATTATTTAAATTTGGATGTCACTCAGGCTGGAGTGCAGTGGTGGGATCTCAGCCTACTGCAGCCTCGACCTCCTGGGCTCAAACGATCCTCCCACCTCAACCTCCCAAATAGCTGGGACCACAGGCATCAGTCAACACACTCAGCTGATTTTTTGCATTTTCTGTAGAGACGGGGTCCGGCCATGTTTCCCAGGCTTGTCTTGATTTGCTGAGCTCATGTGATCTGCCTGCCTCGGCCTCCCAAAGTGCTGGGATTACAGGCGTGAGCAGTCACGCCCAGCCTAAATTTCAATGTATATTTATGTAAGCTCATGTATCATAAATTTTTAAAATATATATTTTTATATATTGTTAATGGTGCAAATAGTAATACAAAGAAATGCAGGCTGGGCACGATGGCTCACACCTGTAATCCCAGCACTTTGGGAGGCCGAGGCGGATGGATCACAGATCAGAAGATTGAGACCACCCTGGCCAACATGATGAAACCCCGTCTCTACTGAAAATGCAAAAATTAGCTGGGCATGGTGGCGGGACCTCTAATACCAGCTACGTGGGAGGCTGAGGCAGGAGAATTACTTGAACCTGGGAGGCAGGGGTTACAGTGAGCCAAGAACACGCCACTGCACTCCAGCCTGGGCAACAAGAGAGAGACTCCATCAAAAGAAGAAAGAAAGAAAAGAAGGAAAAGAAGAAAGGAAGAAAAGAAGGAAGGAAGGAAGGAAGGAAGGAAGGAAGGAAGGAAGGAAGGAAGGGAGGGAGGGAGGGAAAGAAAGAGTAAGAGAGAAAGAAGAA
>NW_016107337.1:10250489-10278190 GCF_001604975.1 Cebus imitator
AGAAAGAAAGAAAGAAAGAAAGAAAGAAAGAAAGAAAGAAAGAAAGAAAGAAAGAAAGAAGAGAAAGAAAGAGGGAAGAAAGAAAGAGAGAGAGAGAGAAAGGAAGGAAGGGAAAGAAAGAAAAAAGAAAAGAAAAAGAAATGCAAGTTCAGCAGAATAGCAGGAACTGAATTTTTAGTTTCATTTAGTTTGGGTATGGATACTATTTTAAGTATTAACAAACTCAGAAAATATGTGTTTCTCTGTTGCACAAATTTCTATTGGCCTGTTCTCTTTACATGTGTTTCCAAATTTAGTCACTTAGAAATTAACTGTTCTTCAATTTCTGTACATATGATGAGACTTGAAGAATTTGATCATAAATATAGAGGGTTCAATAGACAATGGTATTGATAAAGTCTAACATTTCTCATTCCCCATAGTGTGATTTTAATATTTTAGCACTAAAAGTCCACGATTTAAAAAATTAACCTAAGAATCTTTAGAAAACTTAATGGTAGTCTCTGACCTCAGGGAACATATGCATATATCAAATCAAACGGTTACCTTTTTCACTCCAATATAATCTTAAAAAACTAAAACATTTCAAACTCTTGAAGCAAAACTGGCAAATGCTTCTATTTCATTCCTACAAACTTTGCTAAAGGTGTTATCAATTAAAATTTACAAGATGTTGATAAAACTGAGAGTTTGAGAGAATCTAAATAATTATAAAGCTAAATACTCAATTTTTAGTTTTACTTGAAAATAGGCAAGACAGATTATCAAGCACGACATTAAACAAAATGTTTATACTTAGTTTTCAAATTGAATCTACTCATGAATATTAAAAATGTTAATACCAGGACGGAAGGAGGCACTTATGCCTTACTCTTGATATTTCCTTCTGTGCAGCTGGAGCTGACTCCTGACCTCACTCCACTCCATGCCCCAGAGCAGGTGAAGCAATTTATCTGGTTGGCAAATTTGGGAAGATTAAATTAAAATGCATAACCCTGCCCCTCCCCTCTTTCTTTGAGGAGAAAGCTACAGGTAGTTCCTACAGGAAATTAAACAGACAGGAATTTCTAGCATCTCAACTCTTGATAAAATAGACATAAATAACCTATAGCATATGCAAAAACAAAATAACAAATTCTAAAAACTATGCTTGCATTATGTTATCTTTTCACAAATGCTAACTGTCATAACAGGGTTAATTTTGCCATAAGTTCAGCCTAAAAAGAAAGATTAACCTGATATTTAATAGTTGATTTCAAAACATACCCTCAAACTCAGAAGTCCAACAATTTCGGCAAGGGTGTGGAGGAAAGGGAACGCTGATATCCTGTTGGCAGTGTACTCCTGTGTTTATTGCAGCACTGTTCACAATAGCAAAGTCATGGAACCAACCCAAGTATTTGTCAATGATGATTGGGTAAAGAAAATGTATATTTATATGCCATGGAATACTACACAGCCATAAAGAAGAATAAAATCATGTATTTTGCACCAGTTTGCATAGAGCTGGAGGCCATTATCCCAAGTGAGATAACTTAGAAACAGAAAATCAAATATCACATGTTCTCACTTCTAAGTAGGAGCTAAACAATGGACATGGACATAAAAATGGAAACAATAGACACAGGAGACTCCAAAAAATTAGAGGACCAGAGGCAAGTAAGTGTTGAAAAAATGGTCTTTTGGTTGTAATATGCACTATTTGGGTTGTAGGTACACTAGAAGCCCAGATCTCACTATTACACAACATATCCATGTAACAAACCTGCACATATAACCCCCAAATTCATAATTTAAAATATATTTTAAAATAAGTTTAATTTTAAATTCAAAAAAGGAGTTCAATAATTTTCATCAGAAAATGAAAGTACGTTAGTGTTGCATACAAATTGCCAGTTATATACAACCCTGCATACACTTTCATTTCTTCTCTGTAGTATAAATCGTACTCTTGTGGTTTATTATAAATGAAAAATAAGACTAGGAACTGGGTGTTTGCTTCTTGGCATTTTAAAATAAAAACAATAAATGAAAAAAATTTTTTTAAAATTCTGAAGCTGTATGTTTTGAGTGTTTATCAATATAACCGATCCATGAGCCATTAGCGGTCATAAAATAAGAAAGCTGAATAAAATAATCATAACCTCACATGTTTATTTAGTTCTGAGACTTAAATGATGGACCTTTGTACCTGGCCATGCCTGGAGACAGAGTTTCATCACACACATACACACACATACATAAACACACAAACACACATAAACACACCTAGGCTCATAGTCTCTCTCTTAATTATATAGATTCACATACACACGTGCTCACAGGACAACTCTATAATGTTGTCATATATTTCTTTTAATAAACAACAAAGGGTTACTATTTGGCTTCCTTTTAAAAATAAATAACACAAGCCATGGTTTTTTAAAAAATAATTATTCATCATTCTTGACCTCTGAATTTCCTCTGAATTCAGGCAAACTCAAACCAAAAGGAAAAGTTCAACTTATGTGGACATATTTCAGTTATTTGTAATTAGATTTCTAGCTTTTTCAACATTTTTCATCAATACTGAACTTATCTTAAGTAGTTTTAAGGACATGAAATCCAAAACCTTCATACAATAGTCAATCTTTCTTCTAACTTCCTAATCAAGCCACAATATGGAGAGTGGTCAAAGTTACATAATTTCTCAAGTAACAGTGTATATTAGACAAATTTAGGTCAAATAAAGAGTATGCTTCTCACCTAGCAAAGTAAATGTTTTACACACTTAAAAATGTCTCTTGTTACTAACACAAATGAGTAGGCGAATGCCACATTGTTGATTAAAACTGCTGTTCTAGTCAATGTTCACATTAAAGAAAGTAGCATTTATTAACTGTTTCTTTAAGTTTTGTTGTCTATATCCAGTATCCCTCCCTTCCCTCTGGTCTTAATAGACAGATTTCAGGGGAGGAGGAATCTCTTTCTTTCAAAGTAATCTTTTTAACTAAGACCTTGATGTCTTCTTTAGATCGATTCCTAGTCAATGTCTAGAGATCTCTGTTGACTATCTCTAGTTGACCACAAAGATTCTTACCTCCATCCTAACCTTCTCCTAACTCCTGCTTTTTGTTCTCTTAATGTCTTTTTTTTCTCAGACATTCTGTGAAATTGTTCTCAATTGGGTCTCCATTTTGTCATCACACATTCACATTTTTTTAACCTCATCTACCCCACCATGCCCAAGAAACTGGTTTTCTTTACTAGGTGTCACCAGTTAAGGCCATAACTTTCCTACTCTGTGCTGCCTCTTCGGCATTGTTCTCTGTCGCCCAACCTCACCCCCGCCCCGGTTCCAATCCAAGTGAATCACTCTTGTAAGATTAAGCTGCCTAATCTTCCTACCTGTAGTTTTGTTAAGTCTTCTTATTGTGGATGATGGAGACAGTCAGGAGGTGAAGTGGATTCCCAGTAATTCTTTAATAAAGAGCCAAATAGATTCTTCTTCCCCTGAATAGACTTGATTTCACTATTCTTTTCACCTCAGATTTAGCAAAACTGTTAAACTCATTATTTTCCCACAAAGCATTCACATGCCTTCCTCAAACTTTAGTATTCCCTTTGTCTAAAACCGTATTTTTCAAACAGTTAAAATCATGACCTACACAGTCAGACATACATTTTAACATGCGACCAAGTATACACATAAGCAAATTAATACAAATGTATTTTATGTGTGTATCACATATAAAGCTAAACAATTTCAATGACATAATGACACCTTTATATATAAATCGTGATGCGCTAAACATATGTCATTGCCCAACAATGAAGACCAGCCCAAAGTTTAAACATTCTGATCTAACTTTTCTAAATCTTTGCCCTTTTTCTAGGACTGGTTCATTTATATATCTCATTTGGCCACTCACTTTTTAAATTTTTTAAAAGCATTACTATTTATAGGAAACCAGGCACTTCTCCATGCACTGGGAATAAAATAACAAGGAGCACAGCAAACAAGTTTCTGCCCTCATAAAGTTTGTGGTGTCTGCCCCCCCCACCAAAACAATGATGATTTATGCTCATCAACTTAATGTAAGTTCCATCTACACAAATAGACTGTAACAAGAGAGGAATCTAGTTATACATATTCGCACGCTATATCTTTACTACCAAGGGAACAACAGCGTAAGGCAAAGAACGACTGAGTTCTAGTCTTAGCTCATCACTTACCAGTCTCACAAGCTTAGGCAAGTCTCTCAACTTCCCTGAAATTCCTCCATCTGCAAGATGAGAGGGTTAGGCTACATCAGTGATTTTCCAAATTCTACTGTACAAAGTTTGCAGAATTCAATGGAGATTTCAAAGTGGGAAGGAAGGGGTCTTTTCTCAAAGCAGGGCAGAGAACTTGGATCCCCATCAACTGAAAATTACTATTTTCTTTAGAAAAAAGAATTTCTAAGCTAAATCCTTTCTACATTATTAAATCTTGAGATTCTCCAATCATGTTCGTTATCTTTTTCTGTCACACGAAGTTGAGATGGGAGGTTGAAGGGTAAAGTGGAAAGACAGGAGGTGGGAAAGAAGAATGGTAAGAGGGAGGAAGGATGAAAGAAGGGGAAACACTTTCAATGGGGCATACAACTCCAAGTTAGGAACTATGCTAGAATCAGCATATATGTCACCTTATCTTTCAGCAGCTTCACAAGATAGATATTGTTATGTTCATTTCACACACAGAAAAATAAAGCTCAGAAAGGGTAGATTACTTGCTCCAGTACCATAAGTAAGGAGCCATGAAGCAAAGATCTGTTCTCTTTCCATCCTCCCAAGCTCTCTTTAAAAGAAACTAACATGAATATCACATTTGCTCTTTTAATTTTCCCCCTATTTCACCTTAATTAATCCTCACAACATTGGGGAGTATACTTTAGCATTATCATTATTTTGCCAAATAGAAAACCAAGGTTCAGAGAACTGAAAGTGATCTCTCTCTAATGTCAGAGTAATTCAAGACAAGGATAAACTAAATACTTGAATTCATATTATGTGCTCTTTCCATCACACCAAATAGGAAGTTAATAAGAGGGAAGGAGGCAGAAGACATGGAACAGGTTGGAGAATTATCTGAGTTCCACTACTTACTTTCAGAGGGCTATTGAGTCAAATGAGAATGCTTTAATGGAAAGCACCTTGAAAATACTGAAACACTCTATCAATGTAAGACATCATTTTAATTATTCAAACTATGTGCACTGAAGATGACGTTTTGTATTTTTGTAAAATTCCATGTGGTAATTGCAAATATAAGAGAGCTATATAATGAATTAATTGCTTAGATATACTGCTGAAACTTAAATAAAAGGAGGGCAAGCTGACACTTTTCAGATTATGCTACAAGAGTCAGTTACATATGCCTGCTTTTCTGTTCATGATATACAGTCCCTACTGGCAGTAGAATAATTCAAATTTTCAATTTTTCTTGGATTTCATCACAAACTCAATCAAATGCATGAAAGTCAGTATTTTAATATACTTGCACTGTGTGAAAAATAATAGTATGCTCCACTACCTGAACTTTTAAAGCATTTTTTATTTTGATTGTCTTCCCATTATAATGAGAGATTGTCAGGACTTTATCAGGAAGATCATCCAAACAAACTAGAACATTATTAAGGATCCAGCAGTGCAGTAACTCACTGAATGTATGAGTGATTAAAAGCAGTGCAGTTGTGACAAGGACCATAAGGAGATCAGACAAAGAAGTTACGTCTTTAAAAAAAGAAGAAGAAAAAGACTAGAGCGACTTAACCCCTTATATCTCTTACCAGTGCTAAAACTACAGGATTATTTGACCAATATTTAAAGTCTTATGTGACTGGATTTCTTACAGCAAATAATTTCATGAGGTCAAAAAAATAGAAAACAGGATTAACACTGAATTATAGCGTAACTATTGCCTTGACACAATGTCAATGTCAGGCTTTCAAAAAATAATATTTAATATAACAAGATGCCAAGACATTAGTAAAATACTATTTGTTTTATAATTTGTCATTGGCTTATAGTTATGCTTCTTTGTTCACTGAATTATTTAGGACTTAATTTAACATCCACACAACTGTTAAGTAAATGCTTCCTATTTGCCAAAAAGTGTACCAAACACTGGAAATAAGGTATAAACTGAGAAACAGTGATCCTTAAAGTAATGAACAATATGCAGGGGGAGAGAAAGCAAAATTAATTTTTACAACAGACTACAGTTAAAGAAATGCTATGCTATATTGTTAAATGAAGTAATCCTTTCATAAAAACGTAGTGCCAAAATGTTAACTGTATTCTCTTAAGCTGAGAACAGTGATTATACTTTCTTCTTTACACTTTATGTATTCTCTGATTTTATAAGATTTTTACTTTTAATGCTTTTATAATCAAATGTAAGAATTCATGAACAAATTCTTGAATGGATAGTTGGGCAGAACGTAGTGAGAACACCAGGAGAAGACCATTGACTTTGTGTGAGGATCTCGAAAGGCTTAAGAGCAAAGGTAACATCCCACTTTGCTCTGGAAGATGAATCAGGCTTTACTGAGTGGAGAAGGCAATGGAGGTGATATTCAAGTAATAAGAGAATCATCTAAAAAGTGAGAGTTTTGAAGTCAGTATTCCATGTACTTTGAGTGGTGAATAGGAAGGAGAAGATATCCAGGGCTCCAGCAGCTGAGAGAGCCCTCTAAATACAGGACCCTCTCAGATTTCTTTTTTTATAAGATGCCTCTGGCTCTAGAGTTTTTTGCAGTAAAACTCTTAGTTAAAAATGAAAACACAGTGAAAAAAAAGTTGACCGAGGAGTCTTGAAAGGAACATTTCATTGGAACTGACAGGATTTGTTCACAAATAAGGTATAAGGATGAGAAAGAAGAAAAACTTGAAGATAACTTGGGGAGATTTGATGATGAGAAATTAAGGCATGAAAGGTTTAGGATAAAGAATTAGTAAAATTATGGGCGCTTATTGAGAAAAAATTGTAGATGAGTTGTCGGACAAGTTGAAACACAGGTTTCAGACTCAAGTAAGAGACTGGGAGGCCCTTTCTTCTCTGGCTTCTGCCACTTCTACAGAAAAGGAACTAATGATAAAACACTAGTAAGTAAATGAGTGGTAATCTTTTTAATCAAGTAAGTGAAACCCTTTAAAAAAAATCTGAGAAAATTTCTGATAATGGCAAAACAAACAAAAAATTATGTATAGCGAGAATCCTCAGATTCACATACTATCCTTCTGATGTAGATAGGATTACTGTCCCAGTTACTCAGTGCCTAGTACTAATATTATGCCTCCACACCCTGTGTTATGTAATTTTACAAAACCTCCCACTGTGAGTAGGGGATATTTTCCCATCCCACTAAGGTTAGGGTTGCCCTGAAACTGCTTTGACTAGGGAAATGTGAGTGAACATAACATAATTCCTTGCATGGTTGGGCTTGTTCTCTTGTGCACCTGTGATCTGCCACAAAAAAAGATTTTCCATTGTCTTTACTACTCCTTCCTGCACCTAAAACCTGATGCCAAATCAGAAGCCTGCCATGTAACTGATTCAGAAAATCCTAGCCTAGATGAGCCAAATTAGTTTTTTAAGTGTAAAATAAAATGTCAATAAGCCACTGAAAGTTTTATGACTCTTTTGTCATGTAGCATTTTGTAGCTATAGCTAACTAATACAACTTTTCTTTTTTAACCTCAGAGTAAAGAATAAAGAGTTGATTTTGTTTTTTGTTTTGTTTCTCAAGACTTAGATTTCCCATAAAATTATAATCTGCTTGTCTTAACTTGCTTCCCAGATGATAGGGAGGTGATAACAAAGCTATCATATTAGGAAGGAATTGTCAATGAGTAAATTACACAGGGAGAGGGTAAAACATTGACTGTTGAAAATTTTAGCATTAGAAACTCTACATATAGTATATGTTGACCTTTTAGTTCATTAAATGAACACAAACTGGGAGATGCAGGTTAAGCATGGTTCTTGAGAAATACCTAAGACACCTCTGCAGAACCTTACGTGTAGAAGAAAAGACAAAAACCAAAGAATCCCAGCATATAAATGAATGGTAGGAAGGAAACCAATGAAAAAGACTGAAAAGCGGGTAAATATACAACTAGAAAAATTATATTATAGAATTAAATCGGAGAAAGAATGCAAGAGATTGAATAGTGGAAGATATATTAAAAAGGTTTTTCCTTTTGACTATCATTTCCTGCTCAGGCATCTATTGCCAAGATATAATTATTGTATGGAACATTACACATATATGCCTATATGCATATATACATTTTTATATAAATATATATGATGATATCATTTATAACAAGAAATCAACATATAGCAGTGGTTCTTAAAATTTAATGTGAATATGAATCGACTAGAACATTTGCTACTAGCAGAGATTCTGCAAGTCCATCTTAGCAACTCAGTTTCCATGGTCTAGATTAGAACTCTACATTCTGTTTTAACTGCACAGAGGTAGATCTGATGAATGTCATCTGGAAATGATATTTTTTAAAATGATAATTTTCTTGATGTCTAGAAGAAGGAAGTTAAAAATAGGGATAGATAAAAACTTGTGACTTCAGTATGCTGTTTGCTAACATAAAATTTTCTAACATGAACCAGTGAATGCTGAATGATAACAGAAATGTGGCCATTCCAATGAAATGGAGTGCAGGTGAAGGACACTAGTGGAAAGAATGTGTTGCTAAATGTTCTGCACATAATGAGCATTCACACATTTCTTGAATAAATAAATATTTTAGTAAAGAAACTGTCTCAGGGACATATGTGAGCTGGTCATAGAGAAAATAAAAAACCTAGAAACCATCTTAAATCAAGAAAACAAATGAGAATGCACAGGAAGATTATGTAAGACTAAAAATATTCTAAGGAAGTATTTAATGAAAAAGTAAAAGAAAAGAGTGTACTCCCCACTTTAAAAAACAACAGCATAGAGGATAAAGAAGGAATGGTTGGGCCAGGCATAGTAGCTCACACCTGTCATCCCAGCACGTTAGGAATCTGAGGCGGGCAGATTGCTTGAGCCCAGGGATTCAAGACCAGCATGGACCACGTGGTGAAATCCCAGCTTTACAAAAAATGCAACAATTTGACAGGTGTTGGGGCATGTACCTGTTGTCCTAGCTACTTGGAAGGCTGAGGCAAGAGGATCTCTTAAGCCTGGGAGGTCAAGACTGCAGTGAACCAAACTCACATTCAACCTGGGTGACAGAGTGAGACCCTGTCTCAGAAGAGAAAGAAAAGACAAGAAAGAAAGAAAGAAAGAAAGAAAGAAAGAAAGAAAGAAAGAAAGAAAGAAAGAAAGAAAGAAAGAAAGAAAGAAAAGAAGAAAGAAAGAGAAAGAAAGAAAAGAGAAAGAAAAGAGAGAAAGAAAGAAAAGAGAGAAAGAAAGAAAGAAAGAAAAAAAGAAAGAAAGAAAGAAATCAACAAGTCAAGCAAAATCAAGAAAGTGGATTTTTACAGAAAGAATGCCATAGAAGGAAAATTCAGCAGCACAGTCTATTAAAACAAATTGGATAAATAAAATAAAATCCATAAAAATAAACTTGACTATAAGGAAGACATTGGCAATTTGAGAAAAGAAAAAAGTTGGAAGACAAAGAGGCAGTCGTTGCTTGTTGGCAGATGAGAGGAAAGAAGGGAGAATGTATTAACAAAATAATCCTTGAGAAAAGAAAATTTTGGTATGACTATGAAGGAGCAGAATTCTAGCATTGTGAAGTCAGACAATCTGGTGTTTAGTCTCAGAAACATATTTGCATTTTGGAGTATAATGAGCCTCCACTTGATACTTTCTTAAGCTGACTAAAGAACAGATACTAAAAGCTGACAGCAAAGAAAAAAGAAGCTAATAAATAAATACTGGCCTTTTCCTAATTTTCATGCATATTTACTCTGCATATGTTATTTCATCAGTTGCACACACACACACATACCCTGTGACTAGGAAGGGAAATAGTGAAGAATCTGTTATCCCAGGCTGCTTCATTTCCAATAGAAAAAGGATTCCAGGAAGGTTTAGACGCAGAATAAGTAAAGGAAGAATTGAGTTAGTTAAGAAAGCTCAAGTTAGAAACGTATGTCCTAGTAAACTTTGAGGATATTTTCTAGTTTTTATTTTTTTCCCCTCTGATCAGTTCTTCTTTCCCATTTATTTGCTTTCACTTTCTTGTTCTTATTACTACTAGCTGTACCTCCTAAATTAGTTTTCTTTGTCTCTTCTTTTTTTTTAATTTCATACTTTTGTTGTCTTTCTGCTTTTGCTCTTTGGCATAATACATATGTCCTTTACTTACCTTTTAGGCTTCCAGTGCATTTTTGATTTTGCTGATTATAAATTTAGTCTCTGAAACTTCTGATTATATAATTGGTTCTATTTGTTTATTTTAATTTTTGAAACCTATAAAATGTGCCATACATGCACAAAAGCAGATAAAATATTGCCTTCAAGATTTTCTTGACTTTCTTATACCTTTGAAATGTATATAGATGATTATCATGAGCTTATTAATATTCACTAAAAATCATGCTTGGCTTCTCACGGGAAACACTTTATTGATGAAATTGCAAATAGGTGACAACCATAATTTATGAAATCATCTAATTCATGAATATGATATATTCTTCTAGTTATGTATATCATCTTAAACTCTAAAATTTTTTTGCATATAAGTTTGTATGAGGCTACATGGGTTTTATGTAGGATCTTTAGAATCTTATATGAGGCTATCTATAAGTTCTTATAATACCATATCACCTCTTACCAACATCTTAGGAAGTCAATCAAAAACAAGAGTTCCAGTTAGGATAAACAAGGCATTCAAGGATGCCTTAGAAAATGTAGGGAGACACCTTTGTGCCTCTGTTTTACCCTAATCCAGACAAGGATTAGAAAACAAGGTTTACCACTTTTACATCATGCCTCATTCCTTTTCCTTTCCCAACATGTTCTCCTGTTCTTTTTATTTGCACCTCATTAGTGAATTATCTGTCTACATTTGGATGATGCCTTTTGAACTTAGCAGTCATAATTTTGGAATACTTATTCCCTGGTGTTTTCCTGTACACTACTACTTCAGAAATAAGGGCAGCCTCATGTCTCATGATCTAAATGAGAGGAATTAGAAAGCAGTCGTGGATATAAGATAAACCAATCTCTAATGTCTCACACCATTAATACATAATCTGATAAACTCCATAAAAGTTAAAACAATAATACATAGACAAAATTACATTGAGTAAAAGAAAGTAAGAATCTCATCCAAAAAACAAATTGAGAGGATTTGGAATATGACAGCTGTACAGCAAGACTAAAGAGGCCACACATTGTGAAGGAAGAAGGAACACTATATAGAGCTCAATGAAGGACATTTCCAAGGGGAAAAAGATCTGAGACAATATAAAGCATTGAGGGGGTAAAAAAATCAGGATAAGACAAAGGCAAATTTAGTGCAGGAAACAAAAGACAATTTGAAATTTCAGGATAAAAACAAATTTGTGTGAAACTGTCAAGATCAAATAAAGCAAATACAAATAAATTTGGAATGGTATTATACTGAATAAATATAAATCTAAAGAAAAGGTAAATTTGAAATGATTTCAAGCAATTGAGTTTTAAAAAAAGTATGAGAGAATCCATTTTTACATGGTGAACTTGTTCCCATGAATGCCCTAGGTTTCCTGAGAGTGAAACTACTTCAAAGAACATAGTACACTATGTGACTCAACATCAAATAATATTTGTGGTTTGGCAATGTTGTTCATACATTTCCAGCTTTAAAGTCAATGTATTCATAAAAAGAATAGTTGGAGGTGGTTATAGGAAAACTGTAAATATATACAAACTTGACAGCTGACCAAAGTTAAGGTACTAAAGAAAGAAAAAGTTAAGGAAATGAGTAGGAATATTAATATCTTATTTAGAAGATGAAGAATATAGACTCTGTTGGAGAAAATAAATGAACATTTATCCATATTATTTTCAGTTGTAAAAGTAAACAATAGAAGAATAAAATTTAAAATATAAATGTCAAATATTGAAAAGAGGGACAAGGAAAGACAGTGTAGTTAAATTGGCCAGATCCTAGACTTTCATACCAGTAGTCAACAATTGTTTAACAAGTTGACAAGCATGTGATCAAGAATTATAAGGTAACATTTTAAAGAAAAGAATTAGAACCCAACAGTTAGGAGTTGCCTCTGAGAATAGAATCAAAGTGAGGGAATGACGAGGCGAGGTGATACTTTATATTATAACTGTTCTGTAATATAAAAGTTTTTAGTGATTTTTAAAAGGCTGATGCAGGATTTATTTTTCATAAAACTGCTAGTTGTATACCTATAATATGAATCAAGAATAAAGAAAATTACATGCTAAAAAAATAAGTTTCTAAAATGGAATGAGGAGAAGCCATCATCAAGCTAATGAATTAATTCAGGTTCCTAAATTTAACAGGCATTATAGAAAAAACAAAACAAAACAAAAAAAAACAAGCAGACATTGACTATCAGAGGAGAAACAAAAAGAGCATATTGAGCAGCGGAATACTATTTGTAAAATAAAAATAAGGCCCAGAAAATGTTTAATATATTTAGAAAATAAGTAGTTTTGCAAATTTAAATATTATTAGACATTACTTATAACATTGAAATGCAACAGGTACTATCTTATTTTGTCTGTCTTCTTTATATTTGTTATGTTCTAAAAAATGAAGGAGAAGGAAAAAGAATTTGTAGAACACCTACCAGCTAAATATTTAAATGTTTCCATTTGTTCTGAGGAAGAACATTCCTTATAACTCACCACTATATCAACTCTGAAGAGATGACGCTAAGAGATTTATCTGAGGTTATATAGTTAGTAAATGATGGAGCCAGAATTTTTCCAGATTCAAAGCTATTTCTATTACAGTACACTACCACAATCATAGTGATCATTAATCTGTGTGATTATATTTTTTTCTCTACTAAATTATATTGACATATTAATATTAAAATACAACAGTCTTCCCTGATCCAAGGTTTTGTTTTCTGCAGTTGCAGTTACCAGCAGTCAACTGCAGCCTAAAAATATTAAACTGAAAATTCCAAAAATAAACAGTGTATAAGCTCTAAATGGTCACTGTTCTGAGTAGCATGATAACATTTCACGTCATCCTGCTCTAGATGTGAATCATCCCTTTGTCCTGATTCCACTCTGTATATCCTATCCAGCCAGTAGTCACTTAGTAGCCATCTTTGTCATCAGATCGGCTATCACCGTTCAAGTAACAAAAGCACTATGATACTGTGACGGTTTTTCTTATTTTACCTAATAATGGCCCCAAAGTGCCAGAGTTAATGGTGCTGACAATTTGGATAAGCCTAAGAAGGGTGAGTAAAGTACAATAAGGTATTTTGAAAGAGACTACATTACAGTATGTTGTTATGATTGTCCTATTTTATTATTAGCTATTGTTGTTAATCTTTTACTGTGCCTACTTTATAAATTAAACTTTATCATAAGTATGTATGTATAGAAAAAAACATAATATATATAGGATTCAGTACTATCCATAGTTTCAGGCATCCACTTGGGGTCTTGGGATATATCCCCCACAGAAAAAGGAACTACTATATGCACACAACTGTGCTATACTTACCCAGGACTTCAGCTTTTGTAGTAGGCAGAATAATGGTCTCTCATAGATGCCCTAATGCCTGAAAACTGTGAATGTTTCCTTAAATGTCAAAAGCGACTTTTCAGATGTAATTAAGGATCTTGAAATAGAGGAGATTGTCCTGGATTATCTAAGTGGGCCTGATATAATCACAAGGGTCCTTGAAGAATAAAAAAGAGAGGAAGAAGAGTCAGAAAAGGAGATGTGGGAGCAGAAACTGATGTTGGGTAATGAAATTGTGGGCTTTAAAGAAGGAAGGGACCAAGGAATGGAGCCCAAGAGTAGAGGAAGACCCTGGAAGCTAAAAAGGGGAAGGAAAAAGATTTTCCAGGCTTCTTCAGAGTAATACAGCCCTGCTGACAGCTTGATTTTAGCCCAGTAAAACCCCTTTTGGACTCCTGACCTCCAGAGCTGTAAAATAATAAATTTCTGTTGTTTAACACTCAGTTTGTGGTAATTTGTGACAGCAGAAATAGGAAGTCAAGAAAAAAAACAAACTTAAGTTTTGTCCCTGCTGTGTGATTTTGGGCAAGATTCTTAACCTCTATAAACCTCTCCTTTATCAGCGACGTTGGAATCCTAAATATATTTGAACAAATGTGGTAATAATTAACCTACACTAACGCATTAAAGGGTGGATATTAAGTGCTAATTATAGAAGAAAAATAACATTTGTAAGAAAAAGTGGTGAAGACTCTTTTCTTCTGCCAAACCCTCAAAGTTAGCTAGCCAGTGATTCTTCATAACATATTAGTTACAAGTTGAAATATGAAAGAGGAAAACTCTTCCAATATTGAAACCACTTCATGATTTGAGCTCATTCACTCCACTCCTTTAATATCTAGCCTCTTTGGGGAAGAGGCAATATCCTTGACTGTCTATAAATTTATGAGTGTAGTTTCTTTTATGGCCCTGAATGTAATAGAACCTAAGTAAATACTGATAAGTTCTCTATTCCTCTGAGAAGTTTCCACCCACATAATATTGTCCTATCATTGGAAATCCCCACAGTTTTGATAAGAATGAAGGCAAGAACTCTTTCATATATAACACTTGTCAATTAGAATCAGAACAGCATTCATCATTTTAGTTGGAAAGTCTGTAGATTTTTAAAAACCCATTTGAAGTCTGTATAATGAAATTTTACCCTTATTGTCTTTTAAACACCTTCAGCTCGTTTGGGAGGTTAATGCTGGCTTTCAAGTTTATTTTTTTCAAACATCCTTTAACATGGTTTGCGTTAATAAATTAAATGGTAAACTGAATTAAAAAGTACCAAGTATTTTATGTCATCACACTCTCCCCACGTAAATCAACCTGAAACAGAACTAGAAACCATGTCCATCTTTTCAATATAGGGATAGGTAATGTCTTTATTAATTAGGCCTGTAGGAAACTGTATTAACTCTTTCAAACCACTTAGTTACTAATCATTTTCAGGAACGCTTTTTTTTTCTTTTTATGTACTGTGAAGGATTGTTTTTCTATTTCTAGAGAAAACCTAGAGATTTTATTCTATTTCTCTAAAGAGAAGCTATATATTTATTTAAGCTTTCTTTATACAGAATCATAACAGTGTGAGTTAACTAGTATCTACAAGGCCTCATAACTAGGCAAATTGTCATGGAAAACTATGATCACTCTAAAAAGTATAAAATATGACTAAGGAAAAATGATTTACTATGTAACTACCTCTATTCCATGGTGTATGATTTTTCATTAGTATGTGAATTACTTTAAGACACAGCTTATGAAACTTGAAAAACAACTTTTTTGGATTCTGAGCACAGTCCTGGAGGACTTTTCTAGGTGGCTAGCATTCTGAAGACAAGTGCCTGTCCATGCTGCCATCAGATCATCCAGGTCTCAATAACATCAATGGAGAAGAAATAAGAATAAATACATATATTACTAAATGCATAAATGAATGAATACTTCTGGAATGAACATGTATATAAATTAGTTACTGGGTTTCACATGAAGATACTGCAGAGTTCACTTGTCTTTTCTAAATGAAATTAAAGTGTACAGCTCATTTATAAACACTACTACACAAGCCAAGTATGAACTCAAGACTTATGATGTCAAGACTAGAATGAATTTTTTATGATCAAGAATCCTATCACTCAAAAAATAGACTATATTTTTCATTCTCCTATTGATTTCCTGATTACATTTTAGATAGCTTATTTGTGCACCAAAGAGAAATCAGAGTTTTTGCTACATAATGAGAAAAATTTAGGCACAAGTTTAAGATTTTGCATGTACATTAGGCTTCATAATTTTTGTAGGCCAAAGTGATTTTCCTTCCTAAGAACTCATGACACTTTATGAATATTATACTGACTAAGAATGCAGTCATATACTACTTTGAGATATGTTTGGTGTTATTATTTAGCCAACATTCTATCAAATTTTATGCAGTGTTATTTACCTAGCTAGTAAAGTGTCTCTTCCTACTAGGGAATAGGAATTACCTTCCTTCATATAATCCCACTCTGCCTGAAGGGTGAAGTAGCTAGATACACAAACATTTGTTGAACAAATGTTGAAGGAATGTAGTCACTGTAAGCAAATAAAAAATAATGAAAAAAATTGTAAAATGCCTAATATTTTTTAACATAATTACAGTAGTTTGTTTCATAATCTTTACTTCCTGAGATAAAGACCATTCCTAGCCTTTAAAAATGTACATTATTAAGGATAATCAGAACGTTTTCGTCAATAACATATCCATTAAATAGTAGTTAAAATATAAAAGTCATTAGAAAAATAAAATAGAAGCAAAGAGATTATCATTATTCTATTTAGTTTTCACTTTTGATTTAAAAACACACATGAGATGAAAACTGTGTTCTTAACTTTGACCCAGTTATGATGTTGACGCAACATGAATTGTGCCCCTAAATGCCAACCTGTATGTGGAGGTTATTACTTCTTTCCACGAAGGCATAAATTCAATTCACCAAATGTACCAGGCATTTAGGAAACAAAGATATTAAAGAGATACAATTCCTGTCTTCAAGAAACTTAGAGGATAGCAGGAACATTTTTACATTTTTTTAATGCTTGAAGGCAAAACAGCTTTTTGTTTATTTGTTATTGTTGTTGTCTGAGTGGATATCACAAAAAATTTGACCCCACATCATGTGGGAAAATTAAGCTTTGAAAAATCAGCCTGAGTGTGTCTATCCTCAGAGTTTCCCTCATTTTGACAACTATTCATCCTTAGAAGTAAAAAATGGTTAGACCATTAAATATAAACCAACAATAGTCTCCTTTCTGCTGATTTTTTTTCCTTTCTCATCTCCTTAGTAGGTTTTGCATTTTCTTCCCATTCTTAATCCAAGACTCGGTATGTAACCCTCTCTTATCTATTTATTTATCTGTCTGTACATTCATTCAGTGATTGTATGCACAATAGGAGCTGCTACTTCTTTTGTTACTTCCTAAACATACATGTATAAACCTAACCGCCTACCAGTGAGCAGGCTAGTCTTAAGATGTAACTGAGGCTTGTCACGGTGGCTCACACTGTAATCCAAGCACTTTGGAAGGCTGAAGTGAAAAGATCTCTTGGATCCAGGAGTTTGAGACCAGCCTGGGCAATATAGTGAGACTCTGTCTCTACAAAACATTAAATATATAAAAAACTGAATAAATCATTACATTTTCCTCAAAATTAGTATCTTTCCTTTTTTGTTCTCTACTGCAAACGGACCATCATCTCACTTCTAGCAATATAAACATACTCCTAGCTATATATACACACACATGCACACACAATGTTGTATATAATTCACACACCTACATCCCTGTCTCCAGTAAATGCTTTACTCTATGGCAATGCTCTTATGAGAAAAATATCTTTTTGCAGAGCTAGACCTGAGCAACCACCACCCCCATTGCCCCTGATCCCTGCCCCAGATATTCCACATGTCTTTCAGAAGTATTCTCTATAGCAAACAGCAGAAGATCTACCTATCAGATTCTTTGCAGTATGTCAGGCCCCAAGGAATTTCCAACCTCTCTAAGAAACTTTCTCTCTACTCAAATAATTCATAGTAAAATCTAGGGAAATGTCATTAGAGTCACATTGACTCAGGTTTTAATTCTGACCCTGTTACTTGCTGTCTCATCCTGGTCATCTTCAGTTTATTTATATAACCATGTTAAAAATATTTATCTCAGAGGTGTATAGAAGAACGTGCATAAGGTATATAGCCATAGTGACCAACATCCCTTCTATCTTAAGGTCAAGACAGAGGATCATATAAAGCTGACAAGTCAAGGAACCACCTGATTATGTCAAATAAGGAGCATGGTGCCAGGGCATTAATACAAATCTTCACGTGACCACTTTCTTTTAGATTATGTGGTATGTAAGAGGTGTGGTTCCTCATCTTCAGAACTGATGTACGTAGGTCCTCTTTACAATTGGACTGAAGGACTATCTATTGCTATAATAAAGAGCCTTAGGATCTGTTCTGAATACTCCAGATGCTTGATAAATGACTGAATCAATAAATTAGCCAATGGATCTCTTCTGGATATATTAGAGACTGGGTAGATATTTAAACGAATGAACTAGTTAAAATATTCTTAGGCCAGGTGCAGCAGTTCACACCTTAATTCCAGCCCTTTGGGAGCTGAGGCAAGAGGATTGCTTTGGTCCAGGAGTTCAAGACCAGCCTGGGCAATATAATGAGACCTAGTCTCTACAGATAATTTTTTTTTATTTATTCAGGCATGGTGGCAAACGTCTGAGGTCTCAGCTACTCAGAGAGCTGAAATAGGGGAATCGCTTGAATCCAGGCAGTTGAGGCTGCACTCAGCTATGATCATGCCACTGCACTTCAGCCTGGGCAATATAGTGAGACTCTGTCTCAAATAATAGTAAGAATAATAATTAATTAATTAAAATAAGTTAAACAAATAAAATATTCTTTTTTTTTACATGACTTTTATATAGAATGTTATTTTTTACCATCTTCTGAAGACTAGGAATAGGTTTTGGTTACCAACCTGGAAAGACTATCATTCTTACACTTTCTAAGGAAATATTTCTCAGTCAGTGCATTATGTTCTATTTAAAAATAAATCAGGCTTGAAAATTGCCCAAACAAGATAAAACATCGAATATAAACTTGAAATGAAAACTAAGTAATCCAATAACACAGGAAAAGTTATACTCTTTAGAGGGCCATGCTTTCAGGGAAATTAAAAAAAATGGATTTTGGGAATAATACTTCAAACATACAAATCAGCAAATGCTTATAATATTCACTAAATTTCATCTCAAACTGTATTATATCTCATGCCCCATGCCACTTGGTAGGTACTCAATGAATTCGAGATTCATTCTCTTCTTTTCTGTTTACTTCTTCATTATAATATAAATATTATGTTGAATTTCGCACTACTCACTTAAGATCTTATACAGAGAATAAGATCTGAGATAAGTAGAAAATGAGCCTTACTGGATATATATGAGGATCTGGACAGGTTTATAAAATTCTGTGAACTTCTGAACAAAGACATCCCAGCTATCCCCAGATAAGAAGTGTTCTTCACAGATCTCATAACCACTTAGTCAAATTATGTTCATGAAATGGCAAAGTTCGTACAACTTGTTGCAACTAATTCTGATTTAAAACATCTAACTCCATAGAATTGTAATAATTCTATTAGTTAATTGAATAAAGACCTTTCTGTTTTGATTTTTTTTTTTTTTTTTTGTGATTGAGAGATGATATCAGTCTTAACACAGAAAGTATGTAAACACTGCTACCACTAGTATTTTGGAAGCAGCAAAAGTAACTTGTAGAAGAAATTATATTCACAGTGCATTATGGTTATTTAAAAAAATTAACATCTGACTGAAAAATATAGAGGCAATAATCACTTCTATGAGTTTTTTAGGGTTATTATATTTTACTAATTCAATGATATTATGGATGTGTCTGCAAAATTAAACATAGATCTGAAATGATTTATCAGAATAAATATTAACAGAAGAACTTTTAATTACTCACACATTTCATTTTTCTTTATTTAAGTTGAATTATTCAAAAATTATAGTTCTCCAAGTTCATGCATAACAGGAAACACCAGATTGGAGCAATTGATTGAATTGTTCTCTGGAGCATAGTGTCTAAACATTACTCACTGCATTGATTACCATTGTTGCATGTGTGTAACTAAAGATACCAACACTTTATGGAACTTAATTTTTAATTATTAATCACTTCCTATCTGCCTAAAAGCAATATGATTAAATAAAATCTTTCTAGATAAGACAGTTGGAAGAGCCATATGGAATATAATGCTTGAATTTATAAAAAAGTTTCAAAAATTATATGTTTCAGGAACTACATTTTGTTCTTACAAAAAGGCTATAGTAATCTGGTACCAATTTGTTAGGAAGTCAGTCTGCAAAAACTTACATCACTGTTTACCATTTTGAGAGTTGATATCCTTAATTTTGAAGATGAGTTGTTTGGTTTTTGATGAGATAGAATAATACATTTAAGGAATGTATAATTTACACCAAAGGGATGATGTGAGGGTGATAAGGAAGGAGGGGCTCAAAACCTTTATCTTAATTTTTATATACAAATGGCAAGCATTCCCTCCAAAATGCTAACATACATACATGTGTTTCTATATACTTTAGTTCTTACTAGAAGCGTTTTCTTAAAAAACTCCTTTCATTCAATCACTCAAAAATAGGTTTAATGATACTATAGATGAGGTACTCTTCTCAGCACTGGGGATAGTCCCTGCTTTCATGGAACTTATTCTGGTAAGCAAGAGGGATACCCAAAAAATAACTACATGTATTAATCGAAATGTCAGTGACTGCTTAAAGAAGGTGAGGAGATAGAATGATCAGGGCTATTTTGGGTAGGCTAATTAAATAGGCCACTCTAAGAGAATGACAGGTAAGAGACCTGAGCAAACAGGGAGAAGAGGACTTTTGTGGCGAGCATAGCAGGTACAAGGCTGACACAGCAACAACCTCTGTGTATTCTGGAAACCTCAGGTAGGGCAATGTGGTTGGAGAGCAAGGAGGTGTGTAAGCAGTTGGAGATGACATAGGAAGGTAACAAATAGTCTACTGTGTGCTTATTGGTAGTGGATATGAAGTGCCAGGCATGCCATTTGATGCCCAGAATAATAAGAATTGCATGTGGCACATATACACCATGGAATATTATGCAGCCATCAAAAACGATGAGTTTGGGTCCTTTGTAGGGACATGGATGAACCTGGAAACCATCATTCTCAGCAAACTGACAGAAGAGCAGAAGATCAAACACCGCATGTTCTCACTCATAGGCGGGTGTTGAACAATGAGAACACATGGACACAGGGAGGGGAGCACTACACACTGGGGTCAGTTGGGGGGAAATAGGGGAGGGACGGTGGGGGGTGGGGAGCTGGGTAGAGATAGCAAGGGGAGAGATGCCAGATGTAGGTGATGGGGAGGAAGGCAGCAAATCACACTGCCACGTGTGTACCTATGCAACAATTTTGCATGTTCCTCACATGTACCCCAAAACCTAAAATGCAATAAAATAAATAAATGGGGGGAAAAAAAGAATTGCATGTACTAAGGTTTTATGATGTGCTCAGAAATGTACTAAAAATTTTATACTTTTCTCATTTAACCCTCAGCACCACTATCTTAGTTAGCTCAGGTTGCTCTAACAAAATACCATAGACTGAGTGACTTAAACAATAGAATTTTATTTCTCTTGGTGCTTGAGACTATAAGTGCAAAATCAGGGTGCTAGCAAAATTGAGTTCTGGTGAGGGCCCTCTTCCTTCCCAGCTTGCTGATGGTTGCCCTTTCGCTCTGTCCTCACAGTGCCTTTTCTCTGTGTGTGGAGTAGGGGAGAGAAGCAGAGGGAGAGGGAGAGAGAGAAAGAAAGAGAGAGAGAGAGGCCTCTTCTTGTTTTAAAGCAATTAATCTCATCATGAGAGCCCCACTGTATCACCTATTCTAATCTTAATTACCTCCCAAAGGCCTCATCTCCAAATACCATCACACTGGGGTTTAGGGCTTTAACATGTCAATTTGGGAAGGACAGAAACATTCAGTCCATTACACCAACCTTGTGTGATATATATTATTTTTACTTATTTTGCAAAAAGTGGTAGAATCAGAGATAAGAAATAACTTGCCCACGAAGAAGAAAGATTAAGGTCTGAGTTCCAGGCGCCTCAAATCAGTGTAATTAGTCTTGGTGCCATTCTGCTTCTGGCAAGGAACAGTACAGATGCATGCCTACCATCCTGAAACAAGGATTCTGGTTGCAAATATTAGAACAGACTGACATCGAAAATAGAAAGCAAAAGATGAGAAGGCCTGACATGACTGTTTTTCTCTAGGTGAACCTTAGCAATCACTTAACCTTTTTAAATTTATATCATCATTCATTTCCTCATTAATTTATTCTAAATCTATCTAATATAGACCAGGCCATGTGCTCAAGAAACAAAATTAATAATAGAGTGTGCCTTTAATAATCTTTCATTCAAGTGGAAAAGCAAATATATGCACTCTTCATAAAAGTGTTCATTTTTTGATTATCTAATAGAGAAGAGCATAGGCTTTAAAATAGGACTGGCTGGTGTGGAATCATGGCTCAAGCAGTTACTAATGGCATACATTCGTCTTTAAATTCACCAAAAAGATACTCATTTGGAAAGTGATGACAATAAATGTGCCCAAACCTTGAGCTTGGGTTAGGAAAAAGAAGTCTACCAATCGCATACTGTGGTGCCGGACACATACTAATATTGTAACAATCATTTGTTATTATAAATGTACTGAGATTATAGGCATAAGCCACTGCACTGGGACATTCACATGGTTTTAAATGTATTTCAAATATCTCATTTTTTAAGTCTTGCCCACTTATAATTGTGGCAATTTTATTATAAAATACATATATGCAAAAGAATATTTGTGTTGAGTTAAGCAATGAAACAAATATTCATATACCCAGTACCCAGATTATAAAGTGGAGCATGAACAGTAATTTTGAAGTGCCCTGGGTACCTTAACTTGATTGAATCTCCACTCCCTGGGGTAATTTCTGTCCTGTGATAATAACTCCTTGCATTTCTTTGAGTTTTGCTACATATCTATGTAGTAACAATTTACTATTTAGTTGTTTCTCTTTTGAATTCTTATATAAATGAAATATTACTGTAATACATTCTTCTCTGACTTGATTTTTTTTCCTGAACATTGTGTTTATGAGATTCATCTATGTTAATGGACATAAGAATGCTTTATCTATTTTCTCTACTTTATAGTAAATCATCACGTGAACATAGCACAATGCATTTATCCATTCTACTATCAATGGACATTTGGGAGGTTTCCAATTTTTCCTTTTAGAAACAGTGCTGCTATAAATATTCTGCTGTATATTTCCAGGTGCAAAAATCAATGTGTGGTTCGTGGATCCAAGCCAGTTCCCTGATTGTTTGCTACAAGTTTGTGATGGAATAAGTACAGAAATGAAGAGCAAGCATTTAGAAACTTTAACAGTTTGCTATAATAATCCAAGCACAGAATCAGTGAACTCATAACATTTAAAAGGACTTTGCTAGTTTGATGTTGAACTCATAGTATGACAAAAAACAATTATCAAGATCTGCTGTACATTACGCCTACAATTAATTATATTTCTTATACACTTAAAAATTTGTTAGAAAGCCCAGGCATGGTGGTTCACGTCTGTAATCCCAGCACTTTTAGTGGCTAAAGCAGGTGGATCACTTGAGGCCAGGAGTTAGAGACCAGCTTGGCCAACATGGTGAAACCCCATCTCTAATAAAAATATAAAAATTAAGCAGGTGTGGTGGCATGTACCTGCAATCCTAGCTACTCAGGAGACTAAGGAATGAGAATTGCGTGAGCCTGGAAAACGGAGGTTGCAGTGAGCAGAGATCGTGCCACTGCACTGCAGCCTGGGTGACATTGAGAGACTCTGTCTCAGGAAAAAAAAAGCCAAAAAACGAAAAAACATGACAGGTTCTAATCCTGGCTTTAAAACAATAAAAAAATAAAAATTTGTTACAAGTTAGCTCTCATGTTAAGTATTCTTAGGACAATAAAATAAAAACTTTAAAAAACACATATACAAGTCATGCACAATAGAACCATGCAATATTTTAAAAATTAGATTGGCAACAGCAATCTAAAAGTATATAAACCAGCACTATAGCAAAACCTTCTCTCTACAAAAAAAAATTAAAATTTAGCTGGGCATGCTGGTGCCTGCCTGTAATCCCAGCTACTCAGGGGGCTAAGGGGAAGGAAAACTTGAGCCCAAGAGGTTGAGGCTGCAGTGAGCCAGGATCACATTATTGCACTCCAGCCCAGGCAATATAGCAAGATCCTGTCTCAAAAATGAAGAAAAAGAAGAAGGAGGAGGAGGAGGAGGAGAAGGAGGAGAGGAAAATTAATTAATTAAAGTATAAAAATGGGATGAAATGAGGACATATATTTTTATAAATACATGTATAGTCTTTTAAAGTTAAGCCTACTTTTAAAGTTTATAATTTAATATTAATAGTTAAATTAGGGCTGTAAAATTTGTGTATTCATTTTTAACGTTTAATTTATTGATGGTAGTATAAGCTTCACTTTTTTTTCTTTAATTTTTGTCAGGACAAGATATTACTTTTCAGAATGTAACAGTAGCACTAAACAAAATAATGAAAAATAAGCAGTTTCAAAAAAATAAAACATTATCTTCCACATGTTTGATTTAGTTTTTTAGCCATAATTGTTGGCAATCTGTGAAACTATACATATTCCCATTTAAACATAAACACTTCATATATATATATATATATTTTTTTTTTTTTTTTTTTGAGACAGAGTTTCAGCCTTGTTACCCAGGCTGGAGTGCAATGGTGCGATCTTGGCTCACCGCAACTTCCGCCTCCCGGGTTCAGGCAATTCTCCCGCCTCAGCTTCCTGAGTAGCTGGGATTACAGGCACGCGCCACCATGCCCAGCTAATGTTTTGTATTTTTAGTAGAGACGGGGTTTCACCATGTTGACCAGGATGGTCTCGATCTCTTGACCTCGTGATCCACCAGCCTCGGCCTCCCAAAGTGCTGGGATTACAGGCTTGAGCCACCGCGCCCGGCCCATATATGTTTTTTAAAAACACTTGGTGTTGTTAAAGCTAAAAATCCATAAACATCGCTGAGGCGTTAGTGAAAGACTGCATCAAAAGGATGCTAGAAATGATAGCTGCAACCACTGCAAAGAAGGCAGCTCAAGTCCCACTTTTCAATGACAGCATGCTTTAAAATACTACAAAAAATGAAGAAAAATAGTGGACCCACTCACAGAATGAATACAGCTAGGAACTGGATGAATGTAAAAATATCACTAACTTAGCAACTATTTTAATCTCTGTGTAAACTGTATAGACTAGTGATATAGAGAAATATTTTCTCAACTTCACTGATGACTAGAATCAACCAGCTATGGATTTGTAAAACTGAAAAGGATCACACTGACATAATAGTTGGGAGTTTAGACTTTATTAAGATAATGTTCTGGTGGCACAGTGGCAATGGCAAGACAATATTCTGGAATAGTTATACAGATTAAGAAGTGTTTACCTTCAATGCTGGATGTGGAAACTGGAAAGAAAAAAGAATTTTAAAAAGTTTTCATGAGAATAGAAATCAATAGTCTGATTGCTTCACCAAGAAAGGTTTGCTATATTAAAAAAAAAAAAAAAAAAAAGTCTTAGTGATGTAGTAAAAACTGATTTCTCTAAAGAACAGTTTTAAGTTGGAAAATATTATATATTATGATTATAACGTTAGCTTATTATATTCTTAAAAACTCCTTATTTCATGTGGAGATATCATGTTTAATAAAGGAAAATGTTCAGTAGAGAATGTTTGAAGTTTTTGACATAATTCCATATATGTGAACTCTTAATGTCTCTGCAATTTATTAAACCATTTTGATCCAAAGTAGATATTATTGAGACTGCCAGACTTACTTCATTGTCTTTATCTTTAGTATATTTATTGCTCTTCATATTTCTAAGAAAGAAATGTAATATGTCTTTTAATGTCAGATAGAAAACAAAAATGAAAGTCAGAAGCCTAAAAGAGCAAAGCTTTTAGATTGTTATGACATGTCCTACAATTTGACAATATTATCAGTGAAGAAGTAGAGATCCTGATATTGTACACCAGCAAAATATTATCCTTAGATCCTATGAATCTTATAGAGTACTTTGGATTTTACTTTTCATCAAAATGCATACATGTAAAAAATTCATCAGTTAAGTAACTACAAATTAAAACAGGTTATAGATGGAGATTTGAAAATTAATTTTTAAAATACTAAATGATTATGGCATCCGCCTGTAATCTCAGGCTCCATGGGTTAACTTTCTATAAAAATTAAAAATAATGATGTTTTCATTTACTCTTTGGATGCTCTAATCTCATTGCTATGAATTAATCTTGAAGATACACCTTTGACCATGATAAATATATGCACAATGTTATTCATTATAGGTTTGTTTGTAATTGCAAATATTGAAACTACCTAAATATCTAAGCCTAGGATGCTAGTTAAATATACAATGAATGCATGTGCACAATGCAGTACTATGCAACTACAAAGAAATAATGAGGAAGAGCTCTATAAATTGATTGGGAGTAACTTTCAAGAGATACAATCAAGTGGAGAAAAAACAAAGTGAAGGAAAAAGAAAAGGATATATATTTACCCTACTCGTCAAAGAAAAAAACAAAAACTATTATACGTATAACTTCTAATCTTTATGAAAAATAATCCCAGTGAAATTGCTTACATATGGTTAGTGTATAGAATGGAAGAGATACAAGAAAGCATGAGTCCCATTGTAATTCTTTTATATATATAGTTTTTACTTTTGAAAGCGTAATATACATATTCAAAAATTTCATTAAATAAGAATGGAAGCAGAAAAAAACATAAAACAGAAAGAAAACAAGTTAAAGTGTGTAAAGACAAATTGTATTCCAAGTGAATATCATAACTGAAAAGGAAGAAAGGAAGGGAGGGAGGAATGGAGAAAGAGAAAGCAGGAGGGAGATTGAGAGGGAAGAAAGGAATTAATCCAAGTTTCCTGTGAACTCATTATTTGTCTGTATTCTCTCAGTCTGCAGCAGGGTTGGAAATTGGGGACGGGGGCAAAGTTTGAACATATCCTAAACTTGTTTTAGGTTTTGCAGTGGTACAGTGGAAGTAATTCTGAAACAGTTTTAGATGTTAATATAGGACTAAGCAAATGAATAAGTGTTTTGTAGTTTTTGGGAGTCAGGGCTCTGGCTGCATATATAAGAAGAGACAAATAGAAAATGAAGAAAGGCAAGAAAGATCGTGTGGTGATGGATTAGAATTGGCGGTATGAGAAGGAACTCACGATTTCTTAAATATGCATATGTTTATGTATGTGCGTCATTACATGTACATACCTGTCAACATGCTTTTGTGAAATTGATTTAGTATAACAAAATATGAGAACAGTTTCAATACACAATATTCCTTGTAGTGTTGTCATCAATCCAATCCAGTTCAGATACAACAAACAAGCAAGAAACAAGCTCATTTGTCACATTAAAAACTCTATTAATACATACAATGACTATTCAAAGTGCTCCTATAGTCATAAAATATATGAAATGCCTTTTTCACTCATGGCATTTTATTTAGAAATAATTAGGGAATGATAAAAGGTGAAAAGTGTAATAGTCATTCTTTATATTAATTGCTAATAATCACACTTTAAATAAACAACCTGAATACTTTTTCTACTTATATTTTGTCAATGTTACATTACTTTATATTATTTTATTAAAATATAATTATGTCTACTGAATAAAATAATAAAAATTTGTTTATATTTTTTATGTCTATGTTTTAAAATTTATTGTTTT
>NW_016107337.1:10278277-10290206 GCF_001604975.1 Cebus imitator
CAACTTCCGCCTCCTGGGCTCAGGCAATTCTCCTGCCTCAGCCTCCTGAGTAGCTGGGATTACAGGCATGCGCCACCATGCCCAGCTAATTTTTGTATTTTTAGTAGAGACGGGGTTTCATCATGTTGACCAGGATGGTCTCGATCTCTTGACCTCGTGATCCACCCGCCTCGGCCTCCCAAAATGCTGGGATTACAGGCTTGAGCCACCGCGCCCGGCAACCTTTCTTTTTTCTAATAATTTATTTGTGTCATCTGTTATAAAGGACTGGGAATTTTAAAATCATTCCTTCTTTGTCCTGGGTAGTTTAAGATCCCTTGCCCTGACATATATTATAGCTTAACTTTACTATTGATTCCAAATAGATTTCTAAAGGGATTGTAGAAAGATTCACTTTGCCTACAGTGTACGCCAGTTCCTGGTGCTCACTAATGCTGATAGTGTTACACATTTAATACCTGGAAATATGAGTATGACACAAGAATTGCAGTTGAAACTTGCTTTTCTCTAATTATAGATAAGAGAGAATATGTTTACAAATATTTCTATGAAACGCCTACGCCTTATTCCCACTTTTCTGTCGGTTTTCTTTTTTTAGTTGATTGACTCCAAATTTTTATATTTGAAACTTTGTTGGTCACGGGCAATGCAAATATTTCCTCCCAGCTTTTGGAATGCCATTGCAGTCTATTATAGTGTCTAACCACCGACAAAGTGGTTTTTTTTGTTATTATTATTATTTTTTTTTACAAACAGTGTTTTCCTATTGCTCATCCCAGGCTGAAATGCAGTGGCATGATCATAGCACACTGAAGCTTTGAACTCCTGGGTTTAAGCAATCCTCCAGCCTCAGCCTCTGGAGTAGCTGGCACTACAGGCATGCACCACCATAACCAGCTAACTTTTATATTTTGTGTGGAGACAGGGTTCTCACTATGTTTCCCAGGCTGGATGCAAATTCCTAGCCTCAAGTGATCCTCCCATCTCGGCTTACCGAAGTACTGAGATTACAGGTGTGACCCACTGTGCCTGGCCAAAGTTCTCATTTTAAACTTTAAATATGTTTCAAAGTCTCTTTATAGCTTTGCTTCTTTTTAAAAGTAATTTTTTCTTGAAAAGCAATCAGAAGGATATTAGCTTATGTCCCTTTCAAATTTAACTTATTAAACCAATTGGAATTGAATTTTAAGTATGAGGTGGGATCCAGTTTCACCTTTTCTATATTAACGAGTTTTCCCAATACCTTTTCTTCAGGCAACTACCCTTCCCCACTGATCTGCAATGCTGGTTCAGAGAATGAGTTTCCACATAAGAGTGGGTTGTTTATGGGCCAAACATTCTGTTTCAGCAATATGTTTCTAAGCTAACAATACATTGTAATAATTACAATAGATTTAAAGTAGATCTTGGTATCTGATAGGGCAAGAGGTCTTTCCTTGTCCTACTTTTTCAAGAGCAAATCAGTAATTCTTGTCTATTTGATCTACCACATAAATGTTCAAATGAGCTAGTTAGTTTTCATGAAAAGTCCTGATGAGACAATAGGATTTGCATTAAATCATAAACCAATTTGAGTAAAATTGTCATTTTAATAACACTGTCCTCCTATTTATAACATAACACGAGTTTTCATTTATTTAGGTGTCTTCTAATGTTTTTCAATACAATTTTATTCTCTCCCATGTAAAAAACTCATTTTTCCCATTATTCTGAGGTATCTTATAATTTATGTTGCTATTATAACAGAATATTTCAAAGTTAAGACAGTAACAACAGACTACTTATAGAAATGCACATAAATGCTGTATTTGGATTTTATAGTAAAAAATTACTAAAAATTTATCTATAGCTTTTTTAAAAAATAGAAAGTCCTATCTTCAATATAACATTAAATTTTTTTTTGGTTGGGTGTGGTGGCTTACACCTGTAATTCCAGCACTTTGGGAGGCAAAGGCGAGTGGATCACTTGAGGTCAGGAGTTCAAGACTAGCCTGGCCAATATGGAGAAACCCCATTTCTACTAAAAATACAAAAATTAGCTGGACATGGTGGCACACGTCTGTAATTCCAGCTGCTTAGGAGGCTGAGACAGGAGAATCGCTTGAACCTGGGAGGCGAAGGCTGCAGTGAGCCAAGATCGTGCCATCACACTCCAGCCTGGGTGACAGAGTGAGACTGTCTTAAATTAAAAAAAAAAAAAACTATTTTTCTTTTCAGTGCCTAATAACTTACTGCTTTTGCTCTTGCCATTGCCCTGGGTCCAGTTTGCAGTGCAATGTTGAATTGATGTGATGAGAATAGGCATCATTGATTTACTCTGGATTTTAGTGTTTCACCATGAAGGAGATATTTAGTAAAAACATTTGGTAGCTAGCTGCATATTATTATAGTAAAGACAGTCTCTTGTATTTTTAGGTTGGTAAGCTTTTTAACAAATACGTGAATTGATGTTAATTTTATAGATTGTTTTTCTGTATTTGTAAGATGACCATAATGGATTTTACTTTTAACCTATAAATTTCGTGAATACATTAGTAGATGATTTCTAATGCTTAATGAGGTTTGCATTTCTATAATAAACCTGTGAGCATGTATTATCTTTTATAAACAAATTTGGTTTTGCTTTATTAATATATTTTATAGGACCTTTGCATCTGTGCTTGAGTCAGAGGGACCTATTTTTCCTTCTATGGTGTGTTTGTTTGGTATAAAAATTACAACAGCCTCATGAAATAAGTTGCAGAGTGTTCCCAAATGTTCTAGTCTTTTAAAGATTTAAAATAAGACTGAAACTATAGGTTCCTTAACTGTTAGATAAATGCACATGTAAAATCATTTATTCATATTTGTATGTTCTTTACGGAGAGATTTTTGACGGTGGTTTCAAGCCCTTAATGATTATCAGACTATTAAATTTTTCTATTTCTTCAGGTTATTTTTGATAAATTTTATTTTTGTGGACACAATTACTTTTAAAAAATTTTTAAGTGTACAGGTATAAGCTATTCATCATGTTCCTGTATTATCATTGTAATCCCTGCTACATTGTAATTATATCCCACTTTTCTTACCTGATTTTGTGTTTGTGTGTGCGTGTGTGTGTGCGCGCGCGCCCATGCGCGCGCACGAGCACGTTGGCCTTGTTTGTGTTCTGGAATCATTTTGTTAAGAGTTTTCAAATTTCTAGAGTTGTTTTTCACTCCCTATTCTTCATTCTCTATATATTATTGTTTCCTTGTTTATTAAATTTTCATTATGACTTCTTTCCTTCTATTTCTTTGTGCTTATTTTGTGGTTCCGTTTCTGACTTCTTTAGTCGGGTGTTTATCTCATCTGTTTTCACTGTGTTTTCCATCTATTATAAGCTCCTTAAGGCTTTATCTCCCCTTTTGTTTCTACTTCAGTGGTATTCCAGATGGTTCAATATGTGGCATTTTTATGATCATTTATTTTTAAATAATTTCTAATTTCCATTATGATTTCTTCTTAGAAATATAAGTTATTTAAAAGTGTCTATTTTTGATTTTCAAACTAGAGGATTCTTATCTTTATAATGAATACTATCTTAACTGTGCTAAAGTCAGAGAATATAGTTATGTGACATTAGTCTTTTGGAATTTATAAAATCTTCTATATACTTCCTTTTTTTGGCTGGTCAGTATTAGAAATGCTGATATAGTTGTGTTAAAGTTTTCAACTGTAATGATATACTAAAATGCATGCAAATTATTACCAAGTGTTTATTTTGACATTATACTCACATGCATAAAGGTTTAAAATTGATTGCATCTTCAACTGGGCGTGGTGTCCCATGCCTATAATCCCAGCACTTTGGGAGGCTGAAGTGGGAGAGTCGCAGAAGCCCGGGAGTTTGAGACCAGCCTGTGCAACACAGTAGTGAGATCTTGTCTCTACTGCTGCTACTACTAATGGTAATAATAAAACATTTAAAAATCAATCGATAAATAAAATTATATTTTGTTGTTGAGTTCAGTTGCCTAGAGATTTAGTGGCCTAAAGCAACAATTAAAATTTATTATCTTAAAGCTTCTTTCTTTTTCATGTGTGTTTCAAGACAGGGTCTTGCTCTATCACCCAGGCTGTAGTGCAGTGGCCCCATCACGGCTCACTGCATCCTCACTCTTGGGCTTAAGTGATCCTCTGCCTCAGCCTCCTGAGGCGCTAGGAGTACAGGTGCACACCACCATGCCCAGCTAATGTTTTTCTTTTTCTCTTTTGTAGAGATGAGGTCTTGCTTTGTTGATCAGGCTGGTCTCTAATTTTTGGCCTCAAGCCATCCTCCTGCCTCAGCTTCCAAAAGTGCTCAGATTAGAGTCATGAGCCATCTGACCTGGTCTTCTTATAGCTTCTATGGGTCAGAAATTTCGGAGCAGTTTAGCTGTGTGGTTCTGTTTTGAGATCTCTCATAGGGTACACTCAGGGTGTCAGCAAGGGTACACACATCTGAACACTTGACTGGGGCAGGGGATCTTCTTTGAAAATGGCTCACTCAAATAGCTGGCAAATTGGTAGGGTCTGCTGAGACTTCAATTGATTAAATATGTACCTCTCCACAGAGTTGTCTAAATGTTTACACAGAATTCCACCCATAGAGTGTTTCAAAAGAACAAGGTGAAACAAGTGTTTTATAACTGAACCTCAGAAATCACACATTGTCATTTCTGGACTATCTTATTGGTTAAAAAGATCATGCCTATTCATTCTTAGATGAGCCTTTAAAAAGCCATGAATACCAAGAGACAAGGATCACTGGGTGGCATCTCAGAAGCTAGCTGCCATACAGAACAATATTTTTGCTTTAGAATTTCCTTTTTCTGTTACTTAAAAAATAAATTCTGGCTGTGCATGGTGGCTTACACCTTGTAATCCCAGCACTTTTGGAATCAGAGGTGGGCGGATCACCTGAGATCAGAAGTTCCAGATCAGCCTGACCAAGATGGTATAACCTCATCTCTACTAAAAATACAAAAATTAGCCAAATGTGGTGGTGCATGCCTGTGATCCCAGCTACTCAGGAGGCTGAGGCACAAGAATCGCTTGAACCCAGGAGGTGGAGGTGGAAGTGAGCCAAAATTGTGCCACTGCATTCCAGCCTGGGCAATAGAATGAGATTCTGTCTCAAATAAAAAAAAAAAAAAAAAAAAAAAAAAAAAAAAATTTTTTTAAAAAAAAAAAAAAAAAAAAAAAAAAAAAAAGGTATTTTTTTTCTTTTGGTATATTTTTTCCCATCTTTTTACTTTTAAAATTTTCCGTATTTTAATTTTATTTTTTGATACAGGGTTGTTACCCAGGTTGAAGTGCAGTGGTGCTATCATGCTTTAACCTACAGCCTCAACCTCCTGAGCTCAAGCTATCCTCCCTTCTTAGCCTTCTGAGTAGCTGGGACTACAGGCACACCACAACTCCTGGCTGATTATTTTTCTTTTTATTTCTGAAGAGATGGGTTCCCCTGTGTGGCCTAGGCTGGTCTGCAACTCCTTGGTTGCAGCTATACTGCCACTATGGCCACTGTTGTAAGTGCTGGGATTAGAGTTCTAAGCCACTGCACTCAACATCTATATTCTTTAGTTTACGTGTGTTCTTATAAACAACAGAAGTGGGATTCTGTCTGTAGTTTTTTGTTTATTTGTTTTCTGTTTGATCATCTCCTTTCATTGAAAATTTAACTCAATTTATATTTATTGTGATCACTGATATGTTTAGATTTGTTTTTACCATATACTACTGTCTTCTATTTCCTGTATTATCCTTTTTCTGCTTTTTAAAATCTTGATCAATGTTCAGTGATTTCACTATATCAAGCTGTTCTGTGATTATAGCATAATATGTAATTGACTTGATTTGTTTTGCTCTGTGAATATGAAGGTCCACGTCTTTCATCAATTCTAAAAGTATTTCAGCAATTACCACTTTAAACATCTCACCGGTGTTTTTTCTCTTCCCTCTTTCTGGATCTCCAATTAGATGTATGTTGCACTTTCTCTTTCTGTCCTCCCTATCTCCTAAAGCCTCCCGCATTTTCCAGCTCAGTCTCCCTGCTCTACCTTCTATATAAGTTCTTCAGATCTATCTTCTATTTCAAAAATTTCCTTTTTAGCTATGAGTTATGTCTACTCTGCTGTGTAACACATACAATAAATTTCAACCTTCCTTTGTTATTTTTTTTTTTCATATCTCAAACTGCTCTTTGGTTCTTTTTAAAATGTATCTGTTTGTTTTTATGGTCTTCTTTCTTTACTATATTTTTAATACTCTATATAATTTTGAACATTAAATATAATTAATTTACATTTGATAAATGAAATTTCTAACAGCAACAATCTTTTAAAATCTACTTCTGCAATTTGTTTTTACTTATTTGTCGCACTGAGATGTTCAACTCTGTATTTAGTGATTGTCTTTTTAATGCAATCTCATGTCCTTTGAAATTTTACCTATGAGAATTATTTGAGACCTTTATTTAAAGTGTTTTCTTTTCACAGGATTTTTGCTAGCTTCTGCAAAGTACTTGGGGATACTATCAGCCAAGTGTCACTTAAAAGTAAAATTTTACCTTTAGAGGTTTTTAGGTTACATATGTATTATGAATCTGGCTTACTAAAGGAGAAGTTATGACTTTTCTTCTGATAAAATTTTCCTTTTCCTGTACTAAACCCAGAACCAAATATCTCTCGAGAGCATTCTCTCTCTCTCCCCCTCCGACCCCCTCTCTCTTTAATTTGCTTATTTAATTCACAATGAGTATTGCCTTTCAGAGATCCTGAATAGATATTTGCAGTCAAATCTGCCAACTTTTGCCAGTCCAAACTAAATTTCTTTACAAAAAATGGTCTTTTAAATCCTAGGCTGTATGCAGTGAAGAACTGCCAAACATCTTCAGAGAAAATGTCTGTTTTAGTTACATTCATCTTGCTTACTTCTTTTGATGTGTGATTTCATGCTGATCATGGACTCTGAGAATTCTCCTTACTTTCCACCAACTCAGATATGCAATTAAATAATTTTTAAATATAAATATATTAACAAAAAAACAAAAGATTCCAGACAGAAAATATATATGTATATATATACACATACACATGTATACACACACACGTGCATATATATATATATTCAAATAGCTGGCAAATTGGTAGTGTCATATAGAGAGAGAGAGAGAAAGAGAGAATATATATACATATTCTGTCTGGAATCTTTAGGTGTTTGCTAATGAAGGGATTTCTCTAGACATTCAGTTTACCATACTGTCAGAAATTCAAGGAAAGGATATCTATGGGGTTTCTCAATGGAAGATTGCAATGAAATGCTATGATTCTAGCCTTCTTTCTTAAACTCAGACTTTCGGCCCTGCTTAGCCTTTCTGCTTTAAAAGGAACAAAAACACAGAGCTATGCTTCACTCTACTACACTTTTATGGAATGTCATGATCGTCACTAATCCTGAAACAAGCCTTACATTAGATACTACCAGCTTCATTGTGAGAAGTGAGTGTTGATTAACCATGATGAGTAGCAAAGAACCAATAATCCTCCATTATGTGGGATTTAGAGCCAGAAATTTCTGTGGTAGAAGTAAGGCCAATGGTCAGAAATTGAAATGAATGAGAGAAAAACAGAGCAAAAACACTTTCTTTATATTGATAATCTGTATGTTGCCTAAATAAATAAAAAAGGAGAGAGAGAAAGAAATGAACTTACCCTATATTGAAGATTAAATTCCTGAAAAAGTGCATTGTAGAAACATAACTCTCGAAAGACAAAGTCTAAATTGAATCAGTATCTGCTCTCAGAGATCTAAGATGTGCAGATGTTAGATGTACAAACTGACCATGTAAAGAGTCCATTTAACCTTTGGTCTTTCTATAACCTATTTCTCTGTGAGGAGTACCACCAACTATTCATTTAGACCAGGTAGAAGATTAGAAATTATTCTTGAGAAATTTCTCTCACACTTGCCATTTCCAATTTATTACCATATCCCTTACATTTTGCCCTCAAAATCTCTCTGAAATCAATCTACTTCTTCTCATATCCTCTACCAGTAACTTCCTGTAAGCTATCATGATCTGGTGCCGGAACTACTCAAATATTTTCTTGACTGATCTTCCCATATCTACCTTTGCCTCCACCCAATCTGTTATTCACCTACCACCAGAATGACATATTCAAAATGTAAATCTGTTTACATCATCTCCCTGCTTAAAATATCTCAATAGCTTCTCATCAATGTAGACAAAGGCAAAAGTATTAACATTATCTACAAGATTTATATTTTGACCTTATTACCTCTCAAATAATATTCTTTATGATACCATTTTCTCCAACTACACTGAGCTTCTTTATTTTCTTCATATTCAACAGTGCTCTCTCCTGCTCTACAAGACCTTTGCAAATATCAGTTTCCCTAAGTGGAATATTCCTTTTTTCCTTTGTTTTCTAAGTTAATTTTCACCCATCATTTAGATATCAGCTCAGGTACCACTTTCTCAGTGAAGCTCTTTCTGCCCTTTCTTGATTGGATTGTATCACCTATTGCGTTGTCTTATGGCACCACATACTTCTTATTAAATAAGCCTAGAGTAATTACAGTTATTGAAATAATGTTTACCTTTAATATAGCTGAAAGCTCCATAAATACCTAACACATTACTGTCCCTAGAAAATAGTTTATTTCTTTTTAATTTTAAAATATATCAGAGATGAAAGCATACATATAATGCATTTGTGTGGGTAAAAGGCTAACAATAAATGAAACACCAAGTAACTTACCTAAGTGAAGAAAGAGAACACTGAGAGTCTGGGAAAGCCCCAGTTGTGCCTTTCCCCAATCATATACCCACCTGCCAGGTATAGATTTAAATAATTAAGCATTAACGTGAGTTTTTGATCAATATTCCTACCTTCCCTTTACAAAATGTAAGTAATAATATTAATACTCACGTTGATAGGTATACCTCTAGTTTATATGTTCTCACCACAATGTAATGTTTCATTATATGTATATAAAGCAATGTTTTATTCATATTGATGGATATTGGGGTTGTTTGTTGATTTCTACAACTAAAAACAATGTTGCTTTGATTGATATTACTGTACATATTTCCTCTTAATCATGTGAAAGACTTCGTGAAGGGCATATACCTAGGAAAGAACTGCTGACTTAAAGTGCTAAACAAACCTTCAGTGTTCATTTGCATTGATAAAATATAAGTTATTTGATATAATATATATAATATATATACATTTATAGGAGTATTATATAAATTCTGTTTATTTTCTGCATTTTTCTCAATATACCCTACTATCATCTAAATCAAGGGAATATACACTTATTAAAATGTAACCTATTTTATTAATATAGACATTCATTCAACAAATACTTATCAAGGCATTCATTATGTGTCAAGTACTATACTAGATGCCAAGATACTCTTTGTTTATTTTATTTTTGAGACAGGGTCTCACTCTGTTACCCAGGTTGGCATGCAGTAGTGTGAGCTCAGCTCACCACAACCTCTGCCTCTCAGGTTCAAGTGATTCTCCTGCCTCAGCCTCCAGAGTAGCTGGAACTACAGGTGTGTGTCACCATCCCCAGCTAATTTTTGTATTTTTAGTAGAGGTGGGATTTCATCATATTGGCCAGGCTGGTCTTGAATGCCTGACCTCAAGTGATCCACCCACCTTGGTCTTTCAAAGTGCTGAGATTATAGGTATGATCCACCACATCTGGCCTATTCTTAATTTTCTAATACTTTTATTTCAACAGTTAATTCGAGTCTGAATGCCTGTCAGATGCTCAATATTACAGCCTACTCACTGATATTCACAGGTAATATGCACTGTAAGAAATACAGGGAGATCACGAGTAAATGAATACCTGCCAAAAACCAGTACATGATATGTTGTAAATTTCTGATAAAACCACCCTAAAAAGATTACTTATTATCACCTACTTATTATCACCTCACTTCTCATGTAATAGCAATATATTTGAACATTAACTAAAACATTTTTTTCAAAAATAAAACCACTTAAAAAAACAATTTGAAAAAGAATACACAGATTTAAAAGTTTAAATTTGATTATTATCTTGCATTAAAAATTAATCACTGTATTTCTCCCTAACCCCATCATCATCCCAGGCCTGAAAACGGTGTTACATGATGGAGTTTTAAGAAGCAACTGTAATATTCACAAGTACTGAACTAAACATTAACATAGTTCGATCAGTGTCAGGGAGTTCCATAGTACTTAGCCAATCATTACCTCTTTCCAGCTACTCTTTTCACTAAACAACCTTTTATCTTCCAATAAATAAGAATTACAATAATGGAAACATTGTCTGGTCTACACCCCAACAATATTATTATGGCTCAAACCGTGGCCATAATTTAGGTGTCCCAGAGACAAAATATTTATTACAGGCACACCCTAAGAAACAAACGAAAGCTGCTTACTAAGTATGCATGAAAGCCTGCGTTGAAGGAAATTTTTTCTGAGCTCACTTCCTGGTTCAGGGCTATAAGAGAAGATATAAGAGAAATGTCTGCCTATTTTAGAGAAAATTATGCTCTAAGATGATAAAAGAGATAATTTATAAGAATAGCTTAAGTTCTTTAAAATGTATTGTTCTGATAACCTTACTTAAATAAAAGTATGATAAGTCTGGAGGAAGTGCAAAGGGGAAACATATAGAGACCGGGGAAGATGTGATTCTGGGCAGACACAGTGGCATGAGCAAAATCCATGAGGAATGGAAGTGAAGGGAGCTTACAGCCAAAACTGTATGATAATAAAGGTCTAAAAACTTAGAAATATATTGTGAAAAAATAGTTATATAGTAGCATGTACAGTAAGCTCATACAGAAAGAAAAAAATGATCAAAGGCAAGTGGAATTTGTTGTTTCTAGACTCCGCTACCACTTTTCTAAATTATTTAATCTCTCTCCTTTTAAATGATAGTATAATATTCTTACCAATTGATAAAATAGCAATATTTCCATTCATACTTTAAATAGATTTTATATATTAAAATACTAATATTAGCTAAACACATGTACCCCCCTATGGTCCAGTAATTTCACTCTTGGAAATATACCCATCAGAAATGAGTGCTCAAGTCCAATAAAAGACATGTAAACTATGCTCAAGACAGCTTCATTGTAATAGCAGAAAACAGGAAACCCAAATGACCATCAACAGCAGATTTGGTAAATTGTTTGTCATATATTCATCCAATGGCATACCACAGAACAACAAAAAAATACACAGCAAGACAATCTAATAGGTGAAATTAATCTATGTCTCGTTAGAAGCCCAGTGATGCTTTTGGGGAGCTGGAAATTTTCTATGTGCAGTAGCAATGGTCACATAAGTTGTGTGTGTGTGTGTGTGTGTGTGTGTGTGTGTGTGTGGCGTATATATATACGTATATATATATGTAAAAATTTGAGTGTATGATTAAGATGGGCTACCATTCAATAAAAAAATTCATTTAAAAGCAAAAGCAATACAAAAATATATGTAAAAAGCCAGGAAAAGGCTAATTTGTTGACTCACTAAATTAAATACTGAAAGTTAATACTAGTTAAATTCATTTTTTAAAAGCTGCATTGGGTTGAGTTTGGTGGCTAATATCTGTAATCCTAGCACTTTGGGAGGCCAAAGTGGGCAGATTACCTGAGGTCAGAAGTTCAACACCAGTCTGGCCAACATGGTGAAATCCCGTCTCTACTAAAATACAAAAATTAGCAAGGCATGATGGCTAGTGCCTGTAATCCCAACTACTTGGGTGGCTGAGATGGGAGAATCGCTTGAACCTGGGACATGGTGGTTGCATTGAGCCCAGATGACACCACTGTACTCCAGCCTAAGTGGCAGAGTGAGACTGTCTCAAAAAAAAAAAAAAA
>NW_016107337.1:10290255-10310955 GCF_001604975.1 Cebus imitator
GATGTTGGTGAAGCTGCAGAGAAAAGGAAATGCTTGTACACTGTTGGTGGGAATGTAAATTAGTTCAGTCACTGTGGAAGGCAGTTTGGAGATTTCTCAAAGCTCTAAAAATAGAACTCCCACTTAACCTAGCAATCCCATTACTAGGTATGTGCTCAAAGGAAAGTAAATGATTCTACCAAAAGACAAATACATTTGTATGTTCATTGCAGCTCTATTCAGAACAGCAAAGACATGACATCAACCTTGGTGCCCATCACCGGTGGATCAGATAAAGAAAAGTTGGCATATGTATATATACATATACATATATACATATATATATATACACATACACACACACACACATTCCATGGAATACTATGATGTAGCCATTAAAAAAGAAATAAATCGTGTTCTTTGCAGCAGCATGGATACAACTGGGGGCCATTATCCTAAGAAAATTAACACAGAAACAGAAAACCAAATATTGCCTGTTACATGTGGAAGCTAAATCTTAGGTACACATGGACATACAGTTAGGAACAGTAGACTCTGGGAACTCCAAAAGGAGGGAGGGAGAGAAGGGGGCAAGGGCTGAAAAACTTCCTATTGGGTATCATGTCCGCTATCTGAGTGGTGGGATCAATAGAAGCCCCAACTTTAGCAACATCCAATATACCCTTGTAACAAACCTGCACATGTCACCCCTGAATCAAGAATAAAAATGGAAATTTAAAACATAAAATAAAGGTAAACAAAAATGCTGTATTAATAAACATTCTCAGCCTGTACAAAAATTTTAAAAAGGATTAGGTAGATTGTATTTTTCCATTTAATGAACATTTGATATTAAGAAAATAATTTGAAATATTACTCTCATAAGGAAAAAATAATTCAATAATCAATGTAAAAATCCATATACAAATTACTCATAGTGAATAAATATAAAGCATACATCTGCAAACAAACATACACATATAAGAAACTGGACAGAAATTGCAAAGAAGGAAGTATGTGTGTGCTGGATAGTTATTTAATTTTCATTTAAAATTATTTGAATGTTCCATTTTTGCTTTTAATTAAGAATACCCATAAATATTTTGAGAGTTATGAGAACTAACTAATGTAAAATGTTATTAAGGGCGGATCTGGCCTGGCGAAGTGGCTCATACCTGTAATGCCAGCACTTTGGGAGGCTAAGTCAGGCAGATCATCTGTGGTTGGGAGGTCAAGACCAACCTGACCAACATGGAGAAACCCTGTCTCTACTAAAAATACAAAATTAGCCAGTTATGGCGGCATATGCCTGTAATCCCAGCTACTTGGGAGGCTGAGGCCAGAGAATCACTTGAACCTGGGAGGCGGAGTTTGTGAGCTGAAATCACTCCAAATCACTTGAACCCGGGAGGCGGAGGTTGTGAGCTGAGATCACGCCATTGCACTCCAGCCTGAGCAACAAGAGCAAAACTCCATCTCAAAACAAAACAAAACAAAACAAAACGCAGATCTAAGCCAAAAGAAAAGGAATTAGAGAAGACATGGAGGGAGGAAAAAGTAAAAAATTAAGAAAAGGGAAAAAAATTACAGGCCAAAAACATTTCAAATGGGTGTGTAGTTGGGTATAAGTTTACAGAACAGGAAGAGGTCAAGGAAGAAAGAACAAATTAAGGCAGCTGAATCTCATAGAGGAAGATATATAATGTTGCTGTTAAGCACAGCAGAATACCATCTCTGCTCCTAACTGGTTGTGTAGCACCCATCTGTAAAATTGGAATGATAATGATATAGTCATCAGCTTGTTGACGATTAATTCATCGTCATAAATGAATTAATGCTTTATCAGCATTTAGAACAGTGCCTGCCAATAATAAGTGCTCAGTAAATATTAGGTAATGCAATATTTTTGCATTTATTTATTTCCTGTTATAAATAAAAATTTTCAGAGAACATAAAGAGGAAAGATTAATTTCACTGGATTATTTCCTAAATTTCACCTTTTAAAAAATTCTTAAAATTCATAGCCTTACCAAAGTTAATCTATTTACTTTGATAATGATTTTCCTCACCACTCAGAAATTTGACATTAATTTTACCTAGTATTCATTGAGCCCTGATTCACACAATTGCAGCTTTGCAGAAATCCCACATGAAACAGCAGCTGAACGAGCACTGCCCTGATCATATAAACAATGGTACTTATTCCATGTAAGCCTCAAAGCTAATTTAACACTTGGAATTTAGTGGATATCATAATGGCTAGAAAAACAAATAAATTACTCTGGGGAAAATATTAGCTTTTTGGCTGAGTATTCAACAGAGTTATTATTACTTCAGTAATAGTCTGTCATCTGGACCTAGAAAATAGACACTGTACAGGTAAAATACCTCCCTATTTCCCCATCCCTCACAGCATAAGAGGTAAAAATATGGAATAGTCACTAGGGAGCTTGCATTGGCCACTGATCTCAGTTTCCTTCTCTGAAATTTATCTTGTTATGCTTCCCCTAAAGTTCTTTTGCTGCTGTTTTCTCGAAGTAGAACACAGCACCATAATGAATGGGTAGATAACTTCCTCCATCCACCTTCCACCTCTCGTGCACACACACATAGAAACAAATAAACAAAAAAAGAGGAGTTTCCAGAGTCTGTGTCATCAACCACATAAAGAAAAAAAAAATGCCCTGTTGCTTAAGGCAATCTCCACGTGCACTCTGTATACGGAGAGGTGAGATGGTCCACGCCAGTACTGGCCTCTACCGACAGCAGCAGGACCTGAAAACTTGCTACAAATGCAGGCACCACCCTAGATCTACTGAGTCCTGGGGTGAAGCCCAAAAATCTTCAGAGTTACTAGCTTTCCAAGTGATCCTGATGCCCACTCAAGTTGGAGAACCACTTGCGCGTGCAATTTCCGTGTAAACTGCCTCTTAAATAAATCTTAAAAGTAGCGGAAAGTCTAGCAGCACTGTCAACTCTCTAGTGTAAACTAACCCCTGTCAACCTTATTTATCTTCAAACATAATTAAGATAGAGACGATAGGTTTTTCATAAATGCAAGAAAATATTTTTCCCATAAATCTATTTAAAAGCCATTGAAAATAGAAAGCTGGTACAGTTAATCTAAAAAAACAATTCAAAGTTAAGTTGTTACAACATTGAATAAAAGATCATCCCAGACAATAAAAGAATGGTACAGATTAAACTTCCTTTAAATAACCTTTAGACCTGGACTGACCAAGTAGGTAGCCAACGGCCACATGTGGTCACAGAGCACTGAACTGTGACTGGGAGACAGTGAGATGTGCTGTAAGTGTGAAATGCACAGATTTCCAAGACCTACTACGAAAAAAGAACATAAAAGATCTCATTAATAATTTTACTTTGTTTTTTCTCATTAATAGTTTATATATTTATATTGGCTAATCACTGAAACGATTGTATTTTTAATATATTGGCATTGGGGTAAATAAAATAGATTATTAAAATGACTTTTCTTTGTTTGTACTTACCTGCAATGTGGCCATAAGAGAACTAAAAGTACACATGGGCTGAATGATATCTTTATTGTCCAGTACTGCTTTAGAGTCCTTAACTAGCACTTCTTAGTAATAATCATTCTTAATCCAAACAAAAATAATTATGTCATGTAATACACACTTTCAAGTTGTATGTAAAGAATGAGTCAGAGTTATTTTGTTTGCTTGTTTTGCTTCATTAAATACTCAATATCCTAATTTCCTTTCTCCTCTTGCTTCCCTGGTCTTCTGTGACAATATCCACTAAAACTTCTGCTGTTGAGATCTCCCAGTCAGCTGGGTCTATTGAATTATCTCCAATCATCAATAAATATGAAAAAAGACACCTGTACAAATCAGAGGAAACTCACCGAAACTGAGAACTAAAGGATAAAATATATTCATGTGATGTTTATGTGTGTGAGGTTGGGGAGGATTTGGAAGGAATATTGTCCGCAAAGGATGAAGGCCCAGAGATAAAAAAAAAAAAAAAAAAAAAAAAAAAAAAAAAAAAAAAAAAAAAAAAAAAAAAAAAAAAAATAGCCTTACTAATTTGAGGGGAATGGAGAAAATTCAGATGTGACTAAAACTTCAGGAGTCAAAGAAAATTACAAGAGGTAAGAGAGAGATGGCTGAGGCGGGAACATCAAACACCTCATAGGCTGCAATAAACTTTACTCCTAGTACAGTGAGAAACCAATCAGATGATCTTAAGCAGGAAGATAACATGCTCTTATTTATGTTTTAAGAATATCACCCTTGAAGGGAGCAATGTGATTATTGAGAAAGCAGTTCATAGACTACAGCAGTTGTCCAGGTACACAATTGGCTCAGATCACACAGTAGTAGCAGAAGTAAAGATAAGTGGAAAACTTGAGGCCCATTTGAAGGTAATACTGGCAGATCTCTAACTTACCGATGAATTAGATAAGATGTGTAAGGAGAAGATAGAAATTAAGAAAGACTACTGGCTTTTGAATTAGGCAAAAAATTGGGAGTTATTTTTTTCTTAACCTAGTTCCAATATAACAAGAGGAAATTAAAAATAAAGGAGAAAAAATATTTCAATTGATTAAGCAACTACCAAGTACCAGAAATGGTGCTGAGTGTTGTCTTATATATGTTGTTCAGTTGAAGATTCTCAGGAATCTTATGAAAATAGGTGGTAGTCTCCCAGATTAGAGACGAGGAAACTAAAGCATACAGAAGTTAAATAGCTAGGACCCAATAAACTTATCTAAATCAATAAACTACTGTTCCTAATATATTTATTGCAAGATAGGCAAAGCCATAACACAACTAATCACTCATAGTTTTAAAACAGAATCACTGGAGTGAGCACGTTCTTCCAAACACCCATGAGCTGAAATAACATTGTTAATGACATTGAAGTGTTTGCGAGTGTGAATCATGGAGCTTGTACTGCAATCAGGGTTGTTAGGATTTTACCTGAGAAACTCCGAAATAACCTGTTTAATGCATAACTTCAAATACAGAAACTGCCCTTTGTATCTTAAGGGCTTATGCATATTTATATCTTTCAAACAGGACAGAGAAAATGCCACCTTAGATAGTGTCCCTTGGAATGGGTCTGACATCTTGAAACTTTTGCTCAGCATGAAGGGAGCTTTGCTGTGTTTTTCTTTCCATTGATTCAAGAGAAGTACCCAGTTTAGCAGACTCTGGATTATTGTTTGTGTACATTCAACGCTTCTTACTAAAACTCACCATTTATAAATAAAAGTGTTACATAAATGCCTCTACTAGGACCTGAACCCAGCAGAGTACAAAAGCCTCAAATAAATACTTAAACTGTTTCTCCCAAATGCAAATACAGTATCTGCCTTGCTTTGGAGTTCAGCTTACTTTGGCATTGCTGTTTAACTTCTGATAGCTTCGGGGAGACAAACACGCATGCCCACAGAACTTCCCTCGGCTGCTATTTAATCAAAACACTATCATTTACTCAAAGGCCATGATGGGAAAATAGTGGTTTGTACATAAGTAGCAGACAGAAATAATTTTTTTTAAAACAAGAGACTTATCACTAGGTTATTCATGAAAGAGTGTTCTTTCTATATATTCAGTGACTCCAGATATCATCCTCTAGCCACATCAGTTTTGCCATTTGTCCTAGCCAGAGTGACTTGTTAAAAGGGGAATATACTAAGCCTAACAGTGAGGAAAGTATGGATGAGGATGGGTATTAAGAGAAAGGAAAGCTTTCTACAAGTAAACATAAGTGGTTTTGGTTCTAGATATTTGAAATGAGTTGATGTGATTAATAGTCGAAAGCAAATATATGCATAGACTGTAAGGAAGAGTTAAAACATCCAAGCTTCTAACAAGACATAATCATTTTATGGCTGCTCTATTATTGCTGGCTGAACTGTGTGGCCCTCCTCAAATCACATGTTAAAATCTTAACCCCCAGTAGTACCTCGGAAAGAAATAGCTAAGGTAAGATGAAGTCATGTGGGTGGGCCCTAATACAATATGACTGGTGTCCTTATGAAAGGGGATTAGGACACAGACAACACACCAATCTAGGGGCAGCCATATGAGGACACAAGGAGGAAGCGGCCATCTGCAAGCCAAGGAGAAGGGCTTCAGAAGACACCAAGCCTGCTGAAACCTTGATCTTAAATTTCCAGCCTCCAGAACTGTGAAAAGATAAATATCTGTTATTTGAGCCACCCAGTATGTGGAATTATGTTATGGTGGCCCTAGCAAACTAACACTTCATATTAAAATAAGTGTGTGTGTGTGTGTGTGTGTGTGTGTGTGTGTGTGCGCATTTGTGTGTACTTCAATTATATAGTGTAATTCAATTCTATTTTTTAAAAGGTGATATGCAATCTCTTTGTCATGCACGTTTTTATAGAAATGAATTTATATTATTCTAGGTTACATTAATTTCCCATATTTTGGTCCCATTTTTTTCTTGTATCAAAATAATCTTCATTAGTTTTGATGGTTATTCCCATTTTGCTCTTCGTTTTAAATTGACAAGTTGTTCATGGAATAATACTTAAAAGTGTAAGAATGGCACTAATGATAGATAATGGAAAATACAGCAAATGATTAAGAATGGTTAAGTTCTTTAATTTAATTCAATTAAACTTAGAATGAAGTATTTCATATATTTACAATCTAAATACACGTGTTAATATTCTGATGCATGTTATTAATACATGTTATTTATGCATAAATAATATATATACAGATATACATATATATGTGCAAATGTGTATTTAAAATATATGCTATGTGTGTGTGCGTGTGCACACGCACACGCATGTTTTTATGTATGTATGTATATTAGTATCCTGGAATAAGTGATTTGTATATTACAACACTTACCATAATCCAACTTCAGTGAGATTTGTAGTTATTTTCCCAACTAGTTTGCCAGTTCCTAAACTTCAAGGATTTTATTTTTAAGTCAATTGAGCCACAACATGTTTTGCAAATAAAATCCATTCAAAAATTGTCTAATTGAATTGTAACCCTTTTTAACAAAGGATATATTTTTATCATAGCTGCTTCTTTCAAAAAAATGTTAGTTCAATTTTACAGATGAAATGTCAGATTTTGGACTTATATATAAGAAAAAAATATATGCTTTATGTAGTAGAAAACCACGATGTTATCCAAAATTGTTTTGGGCTTAAATAATAAAACTACATGTTATGTAGGCATACTATTTATTTTCCATTACAACTTGAGTATATACGGCAGCTTGAGGACATAAATCAAAAATATTCTCTACTTACACAACAATTACTTTGCAAATTATAAAAATTTTAGCATTCTGGGAATCTATGCATAAACAGAAGAAAAAATATGACCATTAAAATTTATAAGCCACGTGGCAATGGAGAGTAATTCAATATATATTCCATGTGCTAGGTACAAATATACCCAAGTTTCCTATTTAATATACCCATAATGAGGATAGTTTCAGGTAGCAGGGCTCTTTGTCTAGAAAGGAAGTGGCCCACTAAATTAAGAAGAAAAGAAAATTAGCTTTTAAAACACCCCATGTCTTTTAAATTGTAAGCCTCATTTCCCAAGAAGTTTTACTAAGTAATTACTAATCATGAAACTTTCCAAACTAATACTTATTTGTGATTTTTGAAGAGAAGACAGTAAAGCATACACATTTATAATTAACTAATCAAAATTTATTTTGCAAAACTAGATAAAATTCAGTATCATAAGCACCAGGTTCTATCTGATCAAACATCTGACTATTATGATTTTTACTCCTGATTTCACAAATTAGTTTCAATTAAAATATCGAGTTCAGGGTTTTACAAAATCTAACATGTCTCAGAAGGTCAATGGTCCTTTGTTCATTTATATATAAAATATCAGTTAAATTATTTTCACCTAATAGATGCTCAAATTTAATCCAGTGAAATCATTCATATGCTTCCTGTGAATAATTCATGGAACACAAAGAAAGAGAAAAATAAAATTACCTTATTTCATTTTTAGTTTTAGAAGACACTGTAAAAACTGAAATGAGATTAATAGACCTTCGTGTTAAAGTTATTATAAGAAGAAACTGGACTCTGGAGACAAATGTCCTTGGTTCATATTTAATGCCTACACTAGTTGTTTAGTCTCAACTGGGTATTCATAACATCTCCTTGACTTAGTTTCCTCAGCAGCATAGTAGAGATAACAATAGCTTATATCTTATAGAGTTATTGAAAGAATTAAACAATTTAATATATGTGAAGCACTTAGTGTCTAGCACACACAAACTGAATAAATGTTAACTCCAATCCCGGCTATTCGGAAGGCTAAGGCGGGAGGATGGCTTGTGGCCAGGAGTTTGAGGCTACAGTGAGCTGTGATCGCACCACTGCACTTCAGCCTGGGTGACAGGGACACTCATCTATAAAAAATAAAAATAAGAGAATGTTGACTAGTCACAGCAGTGTGTGTGTGTGTGTGTGTGTGTGCTCGCATGTGTGTGTACCAAACATACAGAAATCAGAATAAATATACAGAATATTAACAAAATAAAGAAGAGTCAAGATAGCAAGCAATCACAATATTTATTAAGTACATCCGCCTTTTGCCAGACTCTATGCTGAGCACTTTAAATGCCATCTTATTAATGTCTCACAATGTACTGTGAACTGAGCAGACAGAGCTCAGGGAAGTTTGCAAACATGCTCAAAGCTTCAGGCTTCAATCAAGTATATTTAGCTCCAAAGCTGGCAAGTGTTTTTCATCACCCCAAATGAATTAAGTATTATGAACATAAACAGAATGATTTTGCAAATGTATTTTAAAAGAAGCTCGGGCCTTCTAGGTTAATTTGGGAGAAAGTGGCAGATCCAGTGAGAAGTCTAAGTAGACATGCTGCACAATACTTGAACAGCTCTTAAAGTGATTTTGAAATGATCACACAAGAGATATACAAATAACATACAGTAATGTTTATGAACATATTAAACATAATTACTTTTTAAATCATTTTTACCTTCTTTATAAGGGTACACTATTTTGATATGGAGAAGCCACACACTTGCAAGTAGATTTCGATTTCTCTGGATTATAATCTACTGTTACTTTACCATAAAAAGAAGCTATAGGAGTTTAAAATGGGTGAAAATTTTGAAAACAGAGCAAATTAGCACATTTCAGAACTTCCAAGTGAGTTCGAAAAACTAGAGGAAAATATTAAAATTCCCAGGTCTGGAGCCTGTTCAGCAGTAATTTTTATTCATGTTTCAGAAGCTGATCTGAGGTTCGAATTGCATGGCAGTGGCATGGAGAAAAAAGTCAAGCCAGAGCCCTGAGCAAAGCAATGAAAACAAAATACACTGAACAAAAGGAGTATGTTTGAAAATGTAAGTTCTTTGAATTCCCATGAGAAACTAAAATAATAAAATTAAAAATAAATAACTTGATCACATTATTTTTTCTTAACAAATTAGCTAACACATGTAGTTTTACTTTATTTATCTAGAGTCAAGTAACAAATAAAGGACAACTAAAAGAAAACTCACAGAACCTAAAATGTCTTCTGAGATTCTGGAGTTCTTGTGAATCATTCTGTAATAACCGTGAATTGCCATTTTTTAAGTACAGCTATACACCCCAACTTTTATCAGAGCCTATTGTACCACCTGCCAGAGCTCAGCAGGACACTGTCCCCTGCCCTACTGGGAAAGTGCCCTCCTCAGCCCTTGCAGACCAATCCAGCTGTCATTCTTTCCTCACACTCCATTAAATTCACACATACATGTCCCCATGCACACACACACATGCACACACCGACATTGGCTTAAAACCCAAAAACCTATATTTAATATCGATTACGCATGGTTCCAAGTCTCTGTGCCTTCACATAGTTGTCAGAGTAAGCTAATGTGGGGGAAACACTATAGACTGTGTATATGAAAGAATTCTATAAACTGTAACGCTCAACTCTTAGTGTCAATATTGTTACTGTATTGATATTTATTAGTATAATTGCTCACAAAAAGAGTCTAAATTCCATGACACAGAGAGGTCATGGAATAGCATGACACAAAGAGGTCTTTACATTCAGGTTAATTTCTATTTTTGCAAATTCATTTTCTGTCATTTTTTTCTATTTTACTATATATTGAGGCCTCATAAACCCAACTTTTTACTTTTTTTATTTGTGCATGCTATTCCCATTTATGATTATGATATCCTTTACCTTTTTTCTCTTGGTCAAATCATACCCCTTGGACAAGAATAAATTCATGTGGGGAGAAAATATTTTCAAAACCCATATCTTAAAAAGGACTAATATATGTAATATATATAGAACTCTTCTAACTTGATAATGAAAAAAACAATTAAGTTTTTAAAAGGGGGGGTGCTGCATAGGGTTTGAACAAAACTTCACCAAAGAAAATCATTTATGTCACATAAGCTCATGGAAAGATGTTCAGAATCATTAGTCACTAGGGAAATATAAATTAAAATCACAATGAAATATCTCATAACGTTTACAATGTCTAAAATTAGAAGAGTGACCATGCCAAGTGTTGGTTAGGATGTAAAGAAACTGGAACTCTCAAGCCTCACTGGTGGGAACGTAAAATGGGACAACTACTCTGGAAACCAGACTGACAATTTCTTGCTTATGACTCAGCTATTCTCTTCCTAGGTAATCATATGAGACAAATGTAAGCATACACACCAACACTTGATACAAGAAAGTTTATAGCAACGTTATTTGTAATAACCAAAACTGGAAACAACCTAAATTTCATCAACAAGTAAATGGATAAACAAATTGCAGAATATCTATACAACATTATGCTATTTAGAAAAAAAAAAATTAAGAACTATTGGTACATGCAACCAAATAAATGCATCTTAAAATAATTACACTGAGTAAAATATGCCAGACACAAAATAATACTGCATGACTCCATGGATATCATATTCTAGAAAATGCAAAGGAATTTATAGGGGCAGAAAGTAATGGTTGCTTTGGAACATGGGAGGAGGAGATGGGAAGGAGCAGGAGAAAGAGTGTATAAAAGAGCTTTAAAAAAAATCTTTGGAGGTGTTGGCTGTATTCCCTATCTTTACTGTGGTGATATCATGGGTATACACCTATATCAAAACTTCTCAAATTGTACACTTTAAATATATGAAGTTTATGGTATGTCAATTATACCTCATAAATCTAGATGTTTTTCCCCCAAAGGAATAAACTCCTGATGAACACAATAAGATGAATGAATCTCAAAATATTTATGCTAAATTAAAAATATAGTAAGACATAAAAGGGTGCATACTATATGATTCCATTTATATATTACTCTGGAAAAGGCAACATTAATGACAGAAATCAGATCGGTGGTTGCCTATGGAGTAGTGGAAGGGGATAATTACAAAAGAGCACAGGGAATTTGAGGGGGTTGGGTGCAGAAATGTTCTTTATCTTCATTGTGGTAGTGGTTACAAAACTACATACCTTTGTCAAAACTCACTGAAACACATGCATAAAAAGGGATTTTACTTAATGCAAATTATATTTCAATAAACCTAACTTAAAAAATAAAGAATTTACATGCATCTCTTATTTAACATACTCCAGGTAAAGTGAGTGGGCCTTTCACCAGGTTTTAATAATACTTCCCCAGGACTCAACAATTATACTTATCATAGTGAATAATAATTTTATTTTTATTTTTTGAGACAGCCTTGCTTTGTCACCCAGGCTAGAGTGTAGTGGTATGATCTCTACTCACTGCAACCTCCCCCTCCTGGGTTCAAACAATTCTCCTGCCTCAGCCTCCCAAGTGGCTGAGATTACAGGCACCTACCACCATGCCCAGCTAATTTTTTTGTGGGGTTTCACCATTTTGGCCAGGCTGGCTTCAAACTCCTGACCTCAAATGATCCATCTGCCTTGGCCTCCCAAAGTGCTAGGATTACAGGTGTGAGCCACTACGCCCAGCCAATAATTCTTTTTTATAGGTATCCCCAACCAGACGGAAGAATCTTAGGAAAGAATTGTTTCTAAGTCATTGCTGAGAAATACAGAAATGTAGGTCAGTTTCAATCTCTCTCACCCCTTCATCTTACATATTCTATAGTCCTTCAATTCAGTTTAAATACCTTTGAAACATATAGATCTTAATCTCTTCTCATCTTCATTGCCACTGGACACTGTAGTAGTTCTTACTATTTCCCTCCCCTTCCCTCCCGTCCCCCTCCCCTCTTCTCCCCCTCCCCTTCTCTCCCCTCTTCTCTTCTTTGCCCTCCTCTCCTCTCCTTTCCATCTTTAATTCATCTTGCAAAATGCTGCCAGTCAATCTTAAAAAAAAAAAAAAAGTCATAACTCAACCTGCTTAAAGGTTTAGATGACTTCCTGGTGCCTAGCAGACATCTTTCCAATCCTTGTTACCCACATTCAATATTGTTAGAATCTGGCACAGTGTTCCTTCCGCACTTCATCTCTTGCCACTATTCCAACTCAGGTGCAGTCTCCTCTGCCCCAAATAGTTTTCTAATTCTTCTCCACTCAACAAGCTTTCATCGGAAGTTCATTAACACTCCCCTGAGATATCTCCAGGCTACTCAAGCCAAATGTGTCCTTTGTGCTTCTGTTTTCCATGGTATTACACTAATTATAATTATTATCCTAATATACTCGTGTCACCTTATGTTTGTCTTCAAGATAGATTATTGTTGTTTGCAGGTAGTACTTATGCTTGTATTCCAGATACTGTGTAGAGATCCTGTAACTTAATTCCTGCTAAAGTAATATATACTAACTTTATTTGGAACCTATAACTATGATGTCTGAAATAAGCAAATGCAAAAAAAAAAAAAATTGTAAAACATAATCTTCAGTTAGCCAAGAACATAAGCAAAGCACAGGGCAGTGTGTAAGCCCAGAGCAGTAAAGATTCAAATTATTTGAAACAATAAATTGTCAGGTCCAGGTAATACCATACTTTTAAATGATATCCTACTATTAAATAATGATACTTTTAAATGAAATGGTGAAAAACTGCCTAGATTTCTTGACAACTTTTTGTTATCCTGTATAAATATGATTCTTTCATACTGAAACACAGTGTACGGAGTGTCAAACATTCAACAGATAAAATGGTTGATTTAAGTAATGCAGGCATTTATCCACATGTACTTTGAGAGTAAGAACTATTTTCTCATTTCACAGCAATGTAATCTGAAGAAACAATTAAGTGACTTGCTCCGGGCTGCACAATTTGCAGCGGGCAGAACTGAGATCAGCACACAGGTGGGAGTGACTCCAAAGCCAGTGTTCTAGCCATTGAACTATACTTGGTGTGATTTTTCTCTACACTGCTTAGCTGAAAGCTCTAAGAAATTAGAGACTCTCTTTCTTATTCATCTGGTTTATATAATTCCCAACAATGAAGAATCAATTTTTCAACAATCGATTGACAACATTCTAAATAAATCATTTTCATCAAGTGTTGGCAAGCATGATACAGTGAATATACTGCGGGTGTTTAGAAAGGCTATTGGCAATATCTACCAAACATCTCCCTGATGCCAGCAATTCTCTCCTCAGGATAAATAAACAGCAGTACCTATGCAAAGATAATGTACATAGATACTCACATCGTTGTTTGTAATATTTGAAAATTGAAAAATCTAAATGAATATTCTGAGGGATGTTGGCTGAAAAAACTGTATATATTGACAGATAAGTATTTAAAAATATTAAAGAAAAATAAATTTCAGAATACTAGTATGATATGAACCATTAGTCATATTTAAAAAAAATAAAATTTCTGTATTATACACATGGAGATTAGAAAAACACAAACCCAAACATCAACAGAGGTTACATATACATGGAGTGGAATGAGGAAGGGAGCTCTTTTCTATTTTACTACAATTTTGATGTTGTTTTCATGAGAAAATATTACCTTCAGAATTCAGAGAAATAATCAGAATTTAAAAAAAAAAAAAAACAAAACAAAACAAAAAACAAAACAAAACAAAAAAAAACAGGCCAGGCACAGTGGCTCATGCCTATAATCCCACCGTTAGAGGCTGAGGTGGGTGATTATGAGGTCAGGGGTTCGAGACCAGTCTGGGCAGCATGGCGAAACTCCCATCTCTACTAAAAATACAAAAATTGGCCCGGAGTGGTGGCGGGTGTCTGTCATCCTAGCAACTCCAAAGGCTAAGGCAGGAAAATTGCTTGAACTTGGGAGGCGGAGGTTGCAGTGAGCCAAGATTGTGCCACTACACTACACTCCAGCCTGGGTGACAGAGCAAGACTCTGTCTTGGAGGGGTAGGAGGGAAGGCACTCAAAAACAAATACTTATTATTTGAATGAGGAGTATTTTTTAAAAAATTCTTAGCAATCCCGAAAATAAATTTGTGCTGTCCCATATGCCTATAACCCTGATTAAATAATGCAATATATGTGAGATCTTAATAAACACACTTTACTAAAAGGGTTGAACTTTCATAAAGCATGTTGGAAATTTTTCCTTATTTATAGGACCATAAATAGAGCTTAGGGGAAATGGGAAAAAAGACAAATGGCTCTCAATTTTCCACTCTATTTTGAAAAGTGAAAAATGAGCAGTGTACCACCATTCACCACAACCTCCCTCTCTTCACCACACCTTCAAATGATACCAGGAAAGGGCCCAACACTACTTGGTCACCTACTTCAACTATACGGCAGATCAGGTGGCCTGAGTGAGAGTGTGTACAAGACATGAAAAGAGAGGGAGTGGTGGTGAGGAGGTGCGGACAGGAGGATTCCTGTGGAAAAACGGTGACAGCTAGACAGGAAGAATGGTTTAATGACGAATAACTGCTTCTGAAGGGAGAGGAGAAACCCGTAAAACGAACGGGAAAGCAGAAGAAACTAACAAAAACAAAACCAGGAAACGTTGCTATCCATGAGTGTTTAGTTTCCAGGACATCCCATTCACTTTTGAGCTTCTGGATTCTGTATTCTCTTGCCCTTGCCCTCAAGTGAAAACTCATCCTGATTGTTTTGCTTGTTGGAGCAGTGCTTTGACCCAGCAAGCCTTATAAGCACAGATCATCAGGTATGAAGCACAAATATTCCATTCTAAGATCTCATCACGTGCTGGCTTATTTCAGTTAGACACAGAACGGTTATTGCTTAACTGGCACGTTGTTAACTAAGCTTCCAAAGGACATTTCATCCCAAAGTTAGCTAGGAAGGTCTCAATACTGTATTTAAAATATCCCCCAACGGCATCACCGGCAGATACCCACTCCCAAAATGTGTCTGTGAGACGACTGGAAGCTAAGACTTGAGCAAAGGCCATGGGGTGATGCTGCAGAACCAAGCACCTCCCCCACAGACCTCCAGGGTTCAGGAACCTCCGTACGTCCTGGGCTTGCCCCAGGCCACAGAAGTACTTCCACGGAAGCCCCCCAGACACCTGGGAATCACATGACTCGCTACAGCCACCAAAGCTTTCTCTGCACTCAAACAAATACAACTTTTCTTTCTTTCTTTCTTTTCTTTTCCCGGGTAAAGGACTGGCACCTTTCTCTCCCCCGCTCCCTCCACTCCCCGCTGCCCCACCTCCAGCGCAGGCTGGGCGAGGCCTCGGGGTATCTGCTTTCCAACACTGCCTGGCCTAGGGGTCCTCGGGCTCAGCCCTCCCTTCAGCCGCCCGAGGGGAGCCGAGGCTCCTCCTGCCCGGCAGCCGCCGGGACGGTGCACTGCGGCCAGCCCGGGCCCCGGGCGGCGGCGGAGAAACTTACCTGCGCGGGCCGCTCCCGGAGCTCCCTAGTCGCAGTCAGCCGCGCGGCCGCCGCCGCATCTCCCTGCAGCAGGTCCCCCACCCGCCCCGCCGCGCTGTCCCGCGCCGCACTTTTCCCAGGCTGGGAAGTTTGCTGAAAGCGAAGAAGTGGGAAGTGGGGGTGGGGCTGGGGGCACCTGGGAGAGGGAGCTTAAGGATTTTGTTGTTGTTTGTTTGTTTGTTTGTTTTTCCCGATCTCTAGCAAAGATTTTAGACCATATGCTGAGAGAATATTAGCTTTGCTCAATGGCGACAGGGCAGCGCCCTGACTCTCACAGCCCGATCGATTTACTAAACAAACTGAAACGTGGGTGGGGACGTTAAACAGTAACCACCAGACTCAATGAAAACTGAAAGCAGCGAGGCCGCCACCGCCTCGGCGCGCGCATTTCCCTGTTCCCAAGGCCCCAGGGCGACCGACGGTCGGGCCAGTGAGTCCCAAGGCCCGGCCTCCGAGACCGCAGCGGCTCTCCCGGGCCTCCGCGGGGCCGCCAGGCGGTGACTGCCGCCGCCACATGCAGGAATCTCCACCTTCCGGGCGAGGCGCACCGCGCCTGACCACTCCGGGCCGGAGTGGATCGCTGTGCGCCTCTCCCACTCGGGGGAGCCCCCGAAGGTCCGCGCCTGCAGCCCGAGGCCAAGGCGTCCTTCCAGCGACGCGGGCGCAGGCCCCTCCTCCGCCCCGCGTCCCGCCTGGTCTTGGGCGATGTCAACCCTGGCTTGTGGAAGTGCTTTTGGACACGCGGTGGCAGGAAGAAGCCTGCTGACCCTAGAATGCTGATTTTATCCTGAGCTCATGAGGTCCTGAAAAAAGGCTGGAAGTATAATTAAAGGGAATTAAATGGGTTCCTCGGGGCATCTCTGAAGCCACACCACTAGGGGAAGCCGCGATCTTTTCTTCAAACTGCACCTTGGGTCTCTGGGGTTGTAATTTACCACGAGGCTCCTGACCATCTAGCTCTGCAAAAGCTCTGGGAAGAGGAGGGAGAATGGTTTTCCGTTCCCAGCCACGTCAGCTACCTGTGGTTTTAGTCTTTAAGTACCTCTTTACATATGTATTTTGTATTTACATAGGTATTACATAAGTTTTCTTGGAAAACTTCCCTTTCTCCCTCCCATACACTTCAGCTTTCGACTTGCCGAAGTGGGGCTCAGACTCATCCCAGAAGCGCTGATCTTGATCAGGCATTTGTTCCCCAGCAATATAGCCAGAGCGCTGGCTTTTAAAAACATCTCAACAATTTAACTTCGTGGTTTCAGGAATGAATGACTTCAGGTCAAACAAGTAATTAACTTCATGAGATAAATAGTTACTTAATCCGTAAGATTTTTCTTTTCCTACCAGAGGGTTGGCTGGTATTTTAAGGCTGTAATAACAATGCCAGGGAGATCAAAGGGCTAGGTGTTTTTTCTTTTTCTTTTTAGATCGGATTTACTAAACTTTTTCAGTTTCCTCCTTCTAAATAACCTGCTGAAAGGCTCTTTGAAAAACAGGTTGTTGGCTGTTTTAGAAATGAGGACAAAGGGGAAACATCATATACTATTTTTCTTTAAATCGACCTTTTTGAACAAAACACATTCTTTGGGTCCTCGCGCCCCACGCTGTTTGCAAACAGTGTCAGAAAAGCGGCCTCTGTTCGTGTCGCCCATGAGAAACCATCCTGACACGGCAAAGGCAGAAGAGTTACAATTAACGGATCATACTTTTTATGCAAATATTTCATAGATGTGTTGTTTACAGAGCACCTGTGGACATTCTGTTTAAACATATTTCCGGATACTTGGAGAATGAAGGTTATCGTGTTCTATGCCAAAATGTGAATTTATAGTTTTCATAAAACATAAGTCTGGTCCATCCTCATCCACAGATGCCTTAATGACACCTGACATCTCTTGTTCGCAGCAGAGAAATCATGTTTTAATTCAATAGTCTCAGTTTATTTCACTGTTAATCTCCGATGTAAGTGGCTGAGTTTTGGATAATCAATTCATTACTGACATGTGGTAGAATGGCCGATCTACCAGAAAATAATCACATGTTCTGTGTACAAAATTATTTTGACACAATATGTAGAACCTTTGCGGTAAAATTTATCAACAAGAGGATTTTGAATAATGAGAAAAACAGTCATGTATTCAAGAAATTAAACTCTGTGAAGTCTAAGTTATTATCTAAGAAAAACACTCCATTTGTTCAATTATAAAAAACCTCTGAGAAGAGAGTTTAAGTAACACTGCCAATCCTCCTGTGCCAGGAGCAAAAAGGGAGGGGTTTCAGGTGAATGAATGGATGAATGAATAAATAACGATGTTAAGAACTAGAAGAAGAGACAAGGATTTGATTCTACTCTGGAGCTTGGCAGTTTTTACTAGATAAACCAATGCTACAAGACCAAGCTTTAGAGCATCACTTATATTGTTCCTGAAACTAATTTATTACGATTCTCCATGGCATGGCTTTAAGCTGCTGAAGATGAAAAATGTGCTCTATGGAGAGTCGTCCCCGGATGCTTGGGGGTTGGGGGGTGGGGGGTTGGACAACAATGAGAAGGAAGGCTCAGGATAATTTTTCAGGGAAACGTTTTCAGCAGATATAATGTTCCATTTCGCTAGTTAGTGTTTAGCAGGAAATTATATATATATATATATATATATATATATACACACACATATATATATTTATGTTGCATCTGCTCTTTTAATCTAAAACTAAATGTACAAAATGTGGCGTCAAAAAACCGTTTACTTCACTTTCCTATTAAATGTCTCGTTTAGTCTGTAATTTCCTTTTCGCTTTGGTACTTAATCTTTTTTACACCATTTCCCCCACCCCCACCCCCACTCTCGCGTTTCCTTATGCCACCAAGATGGTCTTGATAAGAACTCCAGGTTCTCCCACGAACCGTTTTGATACTATTAATTAAAAGCAGTGGCCTCAGGCAGAGGGCTCAGGAAACAAGGAGCGCGCGGGCAGGCGCGCATAACCTCAGGGAAAAGGTCTGTATGATTTCAGCATCTGGAGTCGCTTTTTCAGAGGACAACTCTGCGCCCATCTCTTGGTACATAAAACCATCACCAAACGCGAACGGGAAGTGTCCTCTTCCCGCCTAGGTGCTGCTGGGGCCGCTGCCACCCCTGCTGGCCGGGTTCAGAACCCGATCTTTCGCGACCGCTGTGGCACCCACGCCAGGGTCGTCACCTCCCCGCGCGGGCTCAATCAATGGGGATTACCTCTCACCCTTACTCGGGTTTACATGCAGGAAGTGGGGTGGGGCGGGGAAGGAAAATTAAAATCTCATGCAATTCCTCTCCCATTCTTTTCTAAATTTGGGCAAAGCTCAGTGACACCTTCAAAGCCGCTCTTATGGAAAGGACCGCGGGCTGCACGCGGCCACCAGGACTCAGGTTAAATTTAGTCTGTGTCTGAGCTAATCGCTCCTTTAACTCACCCAATGGACCTGTGTTTGACCCAGGGGGCGAAACAACGGATAAAGCAGCCTCCGCCAGAATTTCAAAAACTCCCCAGAGGCCTCTGAATGTTTTATGCATCAGAAGGGAAGGCTGGGATTCCGGTCACCGTGGTTAGGAGGGGGGAGGGCTTGGCCAGCAGGGTGAGGGTGGGGGTGGGGGCCGGGGCGAGGGCGGTTTCAGCCTTAAGCCATCTAGGCCCCGGTTTTAGGGCCCTAAGCCATCCAGGCCCCTTCTGGCAGCTGCTCTCTACCTCGTTGCCCCGGTCTCTTTCAAAGAAAACACAGGTCTTTTGCTCCCTGGCGCAGCCCAAAGTAAGGGTACAGATTGTCCAAGCTGTAAAGCTGCCGATCGAGCCCCTGGGAACCGGGATGCGGGGACATTTCATCGTTTCCGACCCTGCACCGGCCTCCATAGAGGTCAGCCCCCGCTGGGCCTGGAGTAATAGTAGACTGTAACTCGGACCCCGAATTCTGGTGCCCTCCTCTGCTGTTTGATTTGTCTGGCTTTCCACGGGGCGCCCACCTCTTAAAGACTTGAATTTAACACGGTAAAACAAGAACAAAAACATCGGTAGAACAGGCAGATTGAACATGGCACAGGGATTGATTACTACTCCCAATCCTACCATCACTGTGCAGGCTCTAAAAAGAAAAGAAAAAAGTCCATACACTTGCATGACCCGTTTGGTGGTCAGATATTTATTTAAAAATACTAAAGCTGCAGGCCTGGCCTTCAGGACTGGTCACCTTAGTTGGCCCCATATTGACATAGATAAAAATTCGTCTTTATTTTGCACTCGAGTCACAGATCAGAAGCACCTAGAGTAAGTTCAGATTAAGGAAGGCCACAGGAATGTTCCCAGATTCCCGTACCTGTTAATAAAAATGCAAAGCCAAGATTTCAAATTGAGTGTCTAAATTGAAACTGCTCTGCGTATGTTACGCATCTGGCTGAGACACTGTGAAAATCGAACACTTAATAATTTTCAATGTCAAGATATGGTTCTTGTACCAAATAGGCAAACTACTAGACTGGATCCCTTTTCTTCCCCACCTGCTCTTTGTAGATTTCCTGTGAAGTATTGATTGCCAAGGTCTCTGCAAGATTTGCAAACTTTTACAGTCATTTATGGTGTGTGCAATAAAAACAGGTGATATGAGCATGCTAGTTCAAGGTGTAATGCAAAGATGTATTCGATGGTGCCCTTGGCAACTATCTGTGAGACCTGTTTGTCTTTGCAGAACCCGCCCTTCACTGCAATGAACCCCTCTGTAACAAAGATTGGTCCTTTACATTTCCAGGGCCTTGGCCTCTCAGTGGAAAGGCACAGAAGCTCCAGGCAGAAAATGCAGTTATTTCAACTGTATTTCAAGCCAGGAAAAAAGAAAGAAAGAAAGAAAGAGAGAGAGAGAGA
>NW_016107337.1:10311230-10353992 GCF_001604975.1 Cebus imitator
AGAGACGGGGTTTCACCATGTTGACCAGGATGGTCTCGATCTCTTGACCTCGTGATCCACCCGCCTCGGCCTCCCAAAGTGCTGGGATTACAGGCTTGAGCCACCGCGCCCGGCCCAAAAAATTATTTAAAATTCCCCAATTTCCTACTCTCTTTTTTCATAAAGAAAACAAAATAAATCTATGACTAATTTACAATGTACTCTCTCCCTGCCCCTGGCAATTGGGCAGCAGGTATCTTTCCACTGTGAGAAAATAAGAGGACTGAGATGACACAGAGACCACACCACATTTTGAATTGTATGTGTCCAAAGGAGAAAGGAAAAAGACAAAAAATGAGTGTATCATGTGAGAATGCTTAAAAGCCTTATTGGAAACTCTGTCCTCCTTTACCAGTTTTGCCAGTCCTTTTTTTGTTTGTTTTTTAGGATTTATGTGGGAGACTGGGAAAGGGGGCAGAAGCCAAAGTGATTCATTTCTAAAATTTTGTACTTTGAACAAAATCAGTTTTCTCATCTACTGCTGCAAATAAAAATAAGCAACAAAATAAGTTAAAGGGATCTATAGTACAACGTGGAGGCCATACTTAAGAACAAGGTGTTGTACTTCTAAACAATGCCAAGAGAGTCGATGTTTAAGTATTTTTCTCACGAAGATGATGAATATGTAAGGCAATGCATTTGTTAATTACCTAGACTTTACAATTCCACAATGTTTATATGCTTCAAAACATTATGTTGTATATAATAATATATACACTGTTATATGTCAAAAAATAAATGAATTTTAAAATAAAATAAATAGGCACTTCCAGTTACTACCTGACTTCTAACCCAATTAGTTTTGACTATTTTTGAACTTCACATGAATGCAATTATAGTGTGCTTAAAAAAAAAAGTTGACACATAGCTCCTGAAAAGCATTCAGAATCCTATACCTGCCATCTAGTGGGCATAAGAGAAAATGCTGATTCTAGGCATCCTGCAAAGCCTCTGAGGCTCGCTGTTTTCTTATTTACAAACCAAAACAAGTGTAAGAAATGAAAGAAAAATGTAAAATTAAAGCTAAAAAGAAAGAAGCAGACTATTGCATTAGGGAGTATTATAACATAATCATTGAATTCATTTCGTTTCCTTTTGTGTATATTAATCATTCAGGTTATTGACTACTCAGATCATCAATTTGTTATACTATTTTTCTTCTGCATATCTTCATAGATATTTTATGTAATTTGTCTATTTTGGATTACATTCACTATCAGCTTTGGATCCAGTTGATATCCAAATTTAAAAAATTCAAAAAACAGCTAAGAGGTATATACCTCCTGTTTGGACTCTAAAAATACACAAAGCCATCTCTCATTTTCACGAAAAAAGGGAGAAGGAGGATGAGAAGTAGAAAGAGCAGCAGCAGCAGAAGCAAAGAAATATGGAATTAATTATACTTATACACTCAGATGCTTCCTTTTGATACCTTGCATTAAGTTTTATACTCCTTCAGAATTTGGCCTCATCAAATACAGTTGGCCCTTTCTATCCATGGGTTCTGCATCCCTGGATTTAACACACTGAAGGTCTAATACACAACACACACACACACACACACACACACACACACACACACATATATGTTTGAGACAGAGTCTCCCCATGTCACCTAGGCTGGAGTGCACTGGTGCAGCTTGGCTCAATGAAACCTCTACCTCCTGGGCTCAAGCAATCCTACCACCGCAGCCTCCCAAGTAGCTGGGACTACAGGCATGCACCACAATGCTCAGCTAAACTTTGTGTTCTTAGTAAAGGCCAGGTTTCTCCATGTTGCCTAGACTGGTCTTGAATTCCTGGGCTCAAGCAATCTGCCCATTTCGGCTTCACAAAGCCCTGGTGGCATGATTCATTGTACCCAGTGGAAAATATGTGGGGAAAAAAATGGATGGTTGCAAACATTTTTTGTTGTCACTAGTCCTTAAAGAATACAACTCTCTCTCTCTCTCTCTCTCTCTATATATATATATATATATATACATATACACATATATATATACATATATATACACATATATATACATACACACGTATATATATACATATATATAATATTTACATTGAATTAGGTATTATAAGTAATCTAGAGATGACTTAAAGTACACAGGAGGATATATTAATATTTAGGTTATATGCAAACACTACACCATTATATATCAGAGATGATAATTCTTGGATCTTGTCATCTTCAGGAAGTCCCGGAAGCAATCACCACCATGGATACCCAGGAACCACCACATCAAAAAAAACAAGTAAAAATCTACTTGGTAGGGCAACTTAAAACTACTTTTTGTTGAAGTTCACATTATAAAATATTTAGCACACATAGAAGTTTTGCTGAATGAAATAACCATTAAGAAATCATCGCTATATTTTAATGATAGCTGACTTTTTTATTTTAAGGGTGATTTTAATGTTCCAGAATTGTTGTATGAGGTTTTAGTTAGTTAACACCTTCAGTACTTACAACAACTCTAGAAGATCTGTGTCATAAACATCATGTTATAGGTGATCACGAAAGCTGAGGAATCAGGAAGTCATGAAGCTGGTAGGTCAGAGCTGATATGATTCCAGAGCCAAGGGTGGCATGCATCTGCCATGTCATACTGCCTCCCATAAAGAAAAGAGGCAAAAAGACATCACTGCAATTCAAGTTATGGGCTAAAAGAGATACAAGATACATCCAAAAGAAGTATTTGCTTGAAGGCATGTGGTCTGAAACATAGCAGACAACCAATTGAAAAGAAAAAAAGTCAGTTAATTAACACTAATTGTAAAAATCAAGTACTAAGAAAACTATAGGTAAAAAGCAAAAAATATATACACTCATTTCATCTATTTAGTATAATTTTTGGCCACTATTGTTCAAACCTTTATCGTAGATTGATTCTACAGTCTATGCCCCTCTGTACTTTAACTTCAAGTAATGAAGTTACTGCTGCTACTACAAATAGTTCTTGAAAAGCCCTCCAACATACTGCCAAAAATTTGTCCCTGAACTTAGCTGGCCTCATCATCCCAATTACTTTTCCACTTTGCCTCATTCTAATTTCCAATTTTATTTACTAAACAAAATGTAAGTGTGTTCTGAACATACTTTTCTATTATCTAATTACAGAAATTATTCTCCTCTTTTCAGGACAGTGACTGTTTAAACCTGGGCTGGTTAAATGCATTCAAATTCCTCAATAACTGTCATGAGAACAAGGTTTCTCTTCTGGAAGCATATTGCTCATTTTAGAAACTGTAGGTAAATCATCAGTCTATGACACAATATGTTTTTGTTTTGTTGTAATCCACAACATTTGAAATATTAACTATGATTAATTAAGTAGCATTGTAGCATGTAGGTATTAATTTATGAGTAGTGAATGATTTCAAAAGCTGACAGCATTTGGCGCAGGATTCCTGCCACAGTTTAACACAAGAGAAGCCACTAGTTCTGCCTTCCTGATGTCTTACATGCCTCCAATCAAGATCAGACAGCAGATAAAAGCTGAAACTACAACAGTCAGGCCCTTTGTATCTCTCTTGTGTATCCATGTAGCTCTAAGTGCACCCTTCCCTTCTCAGGAAGAAATATTGACGCTCTCATAGGAAGAGGAGATGCAACTCCCGTTTAAGGTTAATCCGTCCACCTGTGTTCCTGATTCCATCCTTTCCTGCCTATGCCTGGCCGTGGTCTATCAATTACAGTACTTCTTTTTCTTATATCTTCACACTCTCCCTCTCCAATGGTTTCTTCCCTGAAGGCTGTAAATAAGTTCAAGTCTTACCAACAAACCAAAAAATTTTTAAAAAGCAAAAGCAAAATTTGCTCTCTACTTAGTTTCGTGGTATTGCCCTATTTTTTTGTCCTTTGCAGCCAAGATTCACTAGCCAAGTCGACTTATAGTCTCCTTATCAACACCTTTCATTCACTCTTCCACCCACCATAATCCGGCTTTAGCTGGTTCCACTCCGGGGACTCTGCTCTCAGAAAGGGCCTTAGTGGCCTTCTGATTGGTAAATCCAATAAGGACATGTTCAATCCTTATATTAAGCTCACCAGAGTCTATGTCTAAACCTCTTAACATTCTTTTATCTGTATTTCTTAACACTTTGCTCCAACCATCCTATAACAACTGGTATTTCCTAAGATTCTTCCTTTACACCTTTTTCTTATGACTCTTCCTGGGAAATCCATGCACTCTAGCAGTTTACCACAACACTGGTTGTTGATTCCCTGAATTATACTAAAACCCAGATCTTTCCTCTAAGTATTGGTATTATAATAGCTTTGACTTGCCACTCACCTTCCAACTGGTGTCTTCTATACCTTTTACAGGCACTTTAAATTCAGTATTTTCTAAATTTATCATATCCCAAAATATGCCTTCTCTTTGGATTAATGGAACCATTATCCAGTTGACAAAGCTAGCAAAATAGGAACCATCAGTGACTCCACCTTCTTTCATACCTTGAGTTAGTATTTGCATTCATTTATTTCAGCAGATTAAAGATTTTATTTTTCTCATATAACAAAAAGTCTGGAGATTGTGTAGCCCTGACCTGGCATGGGAGCTAAACTGCTATCAGAGCTCAATCTCTTTCTATTTTCCTGCCCTACCATTCTTAGAGTGGGACTTTTATCTCATGGTTGCAGTGTGCTTCCTTTATTTTATCTGTATGTCAGGCAAGAAGGAGGAGGAAAAGCAAAGGGCCAAAGAACCATACTAACTAAAAGAATTGCCTCCCTTTACATGGCTCCACTACCAGACACCAATTAGCAATGTATGTGTATCTGCATGTTCTCACTCATAGGCGGGTGTTGAACAATGAGAACACATGGACACAGGGAGGGGAGCACTACACACTGGGGTCAGTTGGGGGGAAATAGGGGAGGGACGGTGGGGGGTGGCAAGCTGGGGAGAGATAGCAAGGGGAGAAATGCCAGATGTAGGTGATGGGGAGGAAGGCAGCAAATCACACTGCCATGTGTGTTCCTGTGCAACAATTTTGCATGTTCTTCACATGTACCCCAAAACCTAAAATCCAATAAAATAAATAAATGGGAATAAATAAATAAATAAATAGTAAATAAATAAATGCCTATACGCTAAAAAACTTAATTGACCACTGAAAATTTGAAACCTCAAATAGCAAATTAAGGGATCAATATCTACAAACTGTTTCATCTCTTGGAGGAAACATTTTCTGTAAAAAATTTGGTTCACAAATAATGAAAAAAGATTCATTTATTATTGTTATGGCCCTTGAATGTTTCAGAAAAAAAATCAATTTAGACTTGTCAAACTTATAATACATTGAAAATAAGTGGGTGTTGAACAATGAGAACACACAGACACAGGGAGGGGAACATCACACACTGGGGCCTGGGGGATTAGGGGCCTAGGGGAGTAATAGCAGGTGATTGGGGAGGGATAGCATTAGGAGAAATATCTAATGGAGATGACAGGGCAATGGATGCAGCAAACTGCCACTCTGGGAGACGTAACAAACCTGCACAATGTGCACATGTACCCCAGAACTTAAAGTATAATAATTTTAAAAATAAAATTGTGTGTTATTATATTTCCCAAACGCTCTTAACTAATAAAACATATATTTTTATTTAAAAAAAAAAAAAAAAAAGCAATGTATGTGTATGCTTCATTGGCCAGAACTGGATCAAGAAGATACTGTTTATAGCTATAGATTATAGGAAGTTTATCTTCAGTAACCAGATTGCCAAATCAAATACATTTGGGATTTTGTTAATGGGTATTAATAAATTGAATTTTGCAGTATAAGAAGCCATCTCAGAATTTAATTGCTTAAAACAATGACAGTATTATATCTCTCAATTCTTTGGGTTGGTGGGGCAGTTCTAAGACAGCTCCACTGAACAATATGCAATGGCCTTAAACTCTCATCTAAGATTTCAGCTGGAATCGCTGAGCCTTCCTCTTTCTCTGTTTGACCGCTCATGATCCAAGAGGATAGGACTTCTTCTCATGGTAGCTTCAGAAAGAAAGGAAGGCAAGCTCCAATACACTAGTACCTTTTAAGCATCATGTAATACTATGTTTGTTAATGTCTCATTTATTAAAGCCAATGACATGGCTAATCCAAGATTCAAGTAGAGAGAGAGAGATTACTTCACAATGGGAGGATGGCAAAGTCACAATACTTACAGGAAATGGGAAAATTTATGTTGTTTTTCCCCCCCCCCAATCTAATACAGTAAGGAAGTATAAGAGAATAGATATTATGTAGGCAAAACTAGTGGCTGTCTCATCTTTTATATTTTAATCCCTTTAATCTGTTAATGTCTTAATTAATAATACTTAAAGAAAATCTGTGCATTCTAAGCATCCCCATAACTTTCTGATTGCCACATCAGTGATTGTTAAATTGTCTTAGGTTTGGGTCACTTTGAAAATCTGATTGAAATCATGGTATATTATGGACTGAATGTCTGTGCCCCTCCATATTTATATGTTGAATCCTCAACCCCTAGCATGACTGTATTTGGAGATGTGACCTCTAAGGAGGTAATTAAGGGTAAATGAGGTCATAAGGGTGGGGTTTTAATCTGATAAGATTAGTGACATTGTAAGAAAGAGACACCAGAGAGCTCCCCCGTCTCTTCCTCCGTGTGTGTGCACTGAGGAAAGACCATGTGAGGGGATAATGAGAAATCAGCCATTGGCAAGCTAGGAGGAGAGTCACCACCAGAAACCCAGCCGGAGCCTTCATCTTGGACTTTTAGGCTCCCAAACAGTGAGAATGTAAATTTCTGTTATTTAGAACACCCAGCATTTTGTTATAGCACATCAAGCAAGACTAATACCACTACCTTTTATCTAATTAAAAGTCTTTACATTAAGTTTGTGTGTGTGTGTTGACATTCCAGCTGGGGTTTCAGTCTCCTGAGTGGATCCTGATAGATCCAGGAGAAAGTGGTGACAAGGACAGAGGAGAGATTTATCTGTGAGTTCCCTTCTAACTACTGTTTCCTATTGGTCCAAGTTCTCAATGCCCAGTGTTTAGCTCATGGAGAGATACCTCTCTAGACATTTGTGTGATGTATCCTATTCCCTTTGGAAGCCTCTGGGTAAGCCGTATTACTCAGGTCGAATGGTGATGGGAAGAATTAGAATTTTAGTAGTTATCTCAGGAGGCAGAACTGCCCCTGTACCGACTGAGATAAGTACCATTTATACTTAGTTGCTTCAGTGGTGACGGGGTGGAGCCCCCTGCAGAGTTGGGCACCATGGTGGTGACAAGGACTTGATCCAGATAGTGAATGCTCCATCAGCCTGGGCTACAAAAGTGGGCACAGAACGGAGTAGGTCTCCAGCTGCTCCACGAGGGATATTTACTAATAAAAAAAATTCCTTGTTTTTTAAGCTGAAATTTGTGAATAAGCTTGGTAATGTAATATAAGCTAACCAATTTCAACTGAAACAGAAATTCACACCAAAAATGGGGTGCTAATTTACAGAGATGCAAAAACCTTATTAAGTAGGTGGCAAGAGTTAAAGGGCTGGGCCTACAGATGATGAGAAAACTGGTTTCAAAAACTGAAATCCATGAAGTGTGTCAGTGAAGCATCTGGTAGACTGTTGATTGTGTTAACTTGGAAGTCAGGTTATATACCTAGTTAACTTGAGCTCCAGGAAACATGTTCTGAAAATATATGTTGGTAACAATGTTTGTTGCTGTTGGCTGTGTTTGGCAAGATATTATAAGAAAAAAATGATTTTGCTGATTTATATATGTAAGTGAAGGAGAAGAAAGAAATTTAGGAAAATTGTACAGTTGGGAGATTAAAATATTTCTTAACTCTAACCAGTAAAAGGTAAACAGAGGTCACCCAGCACGTGGCAGGTAAAGAGGACATCATCCTGGTTGATAAGTGGAGTACAGGTCGTTCCTGGCACAAGGTGGCAGAATAATTGCCAAAGATTTCAACAGAGGTGACCTCAGAAATTGTTCCATTTTGTGGGTGTGGGGGGTGTTGTGGAAGATATGATAATGATATCATTTGGTGTAATTTGAAAAGAATATGTATTTGGAAAAATATGAGGGTAGTAAAGCTGAGTTCATTGATTACTGTTAAATTATATTAACCCTGCAGAAGACTAATGAGGAAATAAGGGCTATAAACCAGCAGTAAATGCCTAAGTGTGAAAGCCAGAGAGTTTCCATCTCAGTTTACAAAAATGCCCTTATACTTTGAGTGGATGGGCAGACACAGTTAAGGTTACACCGAAGACCTAATTATCAGAATAACAGAACTCCCAAGACATTTGAATGCTTAGCCATGCATGTCTGCTCTATGAAAGTTAGGGCCCTGGTAAGGAAAATTTCAAATCCTGAATCATGGTACACAGCCAACCAGATGGACTGACCACAAGAGTGTTGTCTCTGTAACTCCCCTGGGTCTTCCGGGGGTGCAGAAGTGATTCACTTTTCCCTGCTAAGAGCTGGCATTTCCTCTGTGCCAGAAGATGGTACAGAAACCTCTCTCATTCAAAAGAACAGATGCCTCCCTATCCCCTTAGAAGCTGCTCACACTTTCTGGTCTGCATGCCAAGTTGATAACTAGGGTTCTCTCCCAGCGTAACCCACACAACATTGTATGTAACTAGGGGTGTGAGAACAGGACCACTACTATGTGATCTACATGACTGTGGGATCTATGCATGACTCAGAGTCAACCAACTTCACCGAAATCTGGATCAGCCTTCCAAGGGTATAATTGGGGCTGGGTGCGGTGGCTCACATCTGTTAATGCCAGCATTTTGGGAGACCAAGGTGGGTAAGAACACTTGAGGTCAGGAGTTTGAGACCAGTTTGGCCAACATGGTGAAACCCCATCTCTACCAAAAATACAAAAATTAACTGGGTGTGGTGGCGCGTGCCTGTAATCCAAGCTACTTGGCAGGCCGAGGCACAGGAATCACTTGAACCCGGCAAGCCAAGGTTGCAGTGAACCGAGGTCATGCAACTGCACTCCAGCCTGTGCAGCAAAGTGAGACTCCATCTCAGGAAAACCCAAAACCAAAAAACAAAAACAAAGGTATAATTGAAGTACCACATTGGAGAAAACACTTTAAAGAGTGGGGTACCATCTTTAAAGATGGATATATTTATTAAATCAAACACTTACGCATGGTCTGTGTCCATAAGAGGAAAAATACCTGAATCCAGGAATCAAGAGGTGGAAGCAAAAGTGGCCTCTATAACTACTGCACTCAATGACACAGTGGGAAACACTGTACTTCTTGTCCCCACAAATTCTGGGCTCTGCAGTTTTCAGTCTTAGTCTCCAAAGGAATGTGCTTTTAAAGGGAACACAGCAAGATTGCCACTGAGCTACAATTTATAGCTGCTATCAGAGCACTTTGGATTCCATGTGCCCAGGGGGCAGCAGGCAAAAAGAATACTATACTAAGCAATTCCTGATGAGCAGGAAGAGGTAGGGGTGCTTGTAGACAAGAAAATGCCAAGGTGATAGCTGAATATGAGGGGAATTCGAAGGAATGGTGGAAGAGAGGATGAGTGCTGTCTCTAGGATCAACTGCAACAACAATGACTGCTTGTTCATCTCACTAACCTCCCTCTTCTAGGTTCCAAACAGGAAGACGGATCGCCAGGAAGCACAAAGGAACTGCTCTCTGAACCTGTTGAGTATATCTGAATGACACACTGGATGGATTGTGGTGGCCATAAGCACATGTCTTACAGAACTCCAAAGACAGGGAGGTTCACTAACCAATCTGCTGCACTTTGACATCCCTTATCAAGCCTGCCCCAGTGGTACATCTCCCACAGGCTTCGCACTGTTAATGACTGAGTGTACCAAGGACCCAAAAGGAGTCCCATTTCTGCTAAGGCAGGCTCACTGAGATACAGGATTACTCTAACGGACGACTTTGGCTCCAGAAACCCCTGGCGGCCTTGTTGAAGCTTCTTTTGACTGTGTGGCCATGGAGGATTCTTCTATCCCACCTTCCTGTCCTCTCTCCTTCACTTCGAGTCAGGTTTACATCATGCTCTGGTGTCTCCCCCAGCTTCCCCTAGCTACTTCCCTATCTTTTTTTTTCTCACAAGTGTTTCTCATAATAAAACAATTGCATATTTACTCCCCTCTTGGGCATTTTCCTCTTGGAGGAACTGAATGGAAATGCTATTCTGAGGGTAGAAGACCCTTGCAGAATCTGATGAGAAGGATTTTAGAATTGCTATAGAACAGAGACTGCTGCATGATGGCCATTCATCCCTTGTCTATACTGAAATAATTTTAGTGGATAAACCGTCCTTCTCCATCATTTATTATTAGGGGAAGAGTAACTTGCCCTTTTTTCATGGTTATTTGAATTAGGAGGAACTATATCCAAAGCTGCTGTTAAAGACTATCACACATAATATATATTATATTAAATAATACAATGCTTTACCCCAAAAATGTGGAGTTTGGGCTCAGTGCCATATTGGATGGGACTTCTGTTTTATTTTTATTTATTTATTTATTTATTGAGATGGAGTTTTGCTCTTATTGCCCAGGCTGGAGTGCAGTGGTGTGCTCTCAGCTCACTGCAACCTCCACCTCCCAGGTTCAAGAGATTCTCCTGCCTCAGCCTCTCGAGTAGCTGGGATTACAGGTGCATGCCACCACACCTGGCTATTTTTGTATTTTTAGTGGAGATGGAGCTTCAACATGTTGGTCAGTCTGGTCTTGAACTCCTGACCTCAGGTGATCTGCCCACCTTGGCCTCCCGAAGTGCTGGGATTACACGTAAAAGCCACCACACCTGGCCCTGTTTGATGTGTCTTCATCAATGGGTGAGTATATTTTGTCTACAGATGAGAGAATGAGCCAAATATTTGAGTACAAGATTTAGGCACTGTAGTGATCATAAAAACTATTCACTATTTCTGATCTCTTCCTGTCAGGAAAATGCTAGATAGCAGTTCCTGATCCTACTGCACTAGGTGGGACTGAGTAAGCAGATATGGATAGTAAGTTCTAAGTGAAAGGACATGTGCCTTTGTAGGCAAGAACATCTAATTGCCAGATGTCTTTTTTCCCCTAAAATGATGGCAGCAATGTTTCTTCAGCATGGGTTCTAAAGTAGGGACATCACAAAAGAGAGTAGCCAGATAACACACCAAAAAATATCCTGCAGAAGTGAGAAACAAACCTTTCGTGTTGTTTTTGTTTTTGTTTGTTTGTTTTCTTTCTTTTCAGAGAGAATCTCCCTCTGTTGCCCAGGCTAGAGTACAGTGGTGCTGTCTTGGCTCACTGCAACCACTGACTACTGGGCTCAAGTGATCTTCCCCCCTCAGCCTTCCTAATAGCAGGGATTACAGGTGTGTACCACTATGACTGGCTACGTTTTGGTAGAGACAGGTTTTGCCATGTTCCCTAGGCTGGTCTTAGATTCCTGGGTTCAAGTGTTCTGCCCACCAAGGCCTTCCAAAATGCTGATATTACAGGCATGAAATACTGTGCCTGACCTACCTTCTGTGTTTTAAGCCTTAAAATGTTAGTTATCTGAGCATAATTCAACCCAGAGATTTCAGCCTAACTGTGCATCAGAACTACCTGTAGCATTTGTTAGCATACAGATTGGGAGCCTAGTTTTTGTTTCTAATTAAATAGATCTGAGGTGAGACCCAAGAATCTGCATTTCTAAGAAGCTTGCAGGTGATGCTGCTGCTGCTGGTCTAATGACCAGGCTCTGAGAAACTGAACTAACCAATCTTGATGTTTGCAAGTATTAATCTTAACATTCTTTTGTAGCCTATATAACTAGAAGCATTAAGCACTTAAGGACAAACATGATGAGATCACTTTTCTGCACAATGGGGCTTCTATTCAGTTCCTAAACAATTGGAAAATTGCTTTTACCATCAATGGAAATGGGCTATAGTCCCATATGTACTCTACAGTGTGGACATTATATTGAGTCAGCAGCAATAGCAGATTCATGGAAAGACAATAATTTGGGACCATGCAATTAGCAAAGAAAGCATTAGTAGCTGTAAATCATTGGTCAGCATTCCGAGAACAGAATTGACTCTAGTTAGTTTAACCGCGAATTGTTTTAAAATGCAGTATTAAATAGATTATAAAAATGTTAGGGAGGATAAAGAAATGAATCGTAGGAGCTGTGTCTTTCCTGTTTACTACTTTATCTTCAGTATCTGCAAGTGCCTTCTAATTAATGTATGTATTTGACTGGATAATAACAAACAACTTATGAATTTTATTTCAGTTTCTTACTGCTGCTCATTGTGTCTCATTAGCAGCAAATGTGTGGAAGTTATAACTGAAAACTGTTCAACATTAAATTGTTTTGACAGAAAGTTTACTCTTAGATTTGCTCTAAATCTGCGTGGGTGATAGGTAAGTTATGGGCTGTGCCTGGTGTTTAGAGCAAAATTTCTCAAGAAGTGAGTTTAGAGATATTATGGATAATTTTCTAGAAGCAATCAATTCCTCCTTTTACTTTAGAAAGGAGGAAGAAGAAATCCTTTAGAGGCTCATGAAATAAACCATGTTTTAAAATAAGCATATTTTCATTGAACTATATACACTTAAAATAAATTCATTCTCTCATAGAAATTGATTAGAAAAGTTAAAAAAAAAGGTTGTTTTGCTTTTCCTGGAATTTGTGAAAATATTAAAATAAAATACATTCAAAGATCCTGAAAATTATGCACAAGTAAAGAGCTAATCAAAACTAGATAAAGAGATTTATTTACTTATTTATTTATAGACCTGGCAAGGTGGCTCATGCCTGTAATCTCAACACTTTGGAGGCCGAGATGGGTGAATCACCTGAGGTCAGGAGTTTGAGATCAGCCTGGCCAACATGGTGAAACCCCATCTCTACTAAAAATACAAAAAATAGCTGGGCATGGTGGCAGATGCTTTTAGTCCCAGCTACTTGGGAGGCTAAGGCAGGAGAATTCCTTAAGACCAGGAGGCAGAGGCTGCACTGAGCCAAGATTGCACCACTGTACTCCAGCCAAGGTAACAGAGCAAGACTGTCTCTGTAAGTAAATAAATAAATATTTAAAATTTTATTTTTAAGATGTTGTTTTGCTCTTTCGCCCAGGTTGGAGTGGAGTGGCACAGTCCCAGCTTATTGCAACCTCTGCCTCCCAGGTTCAAGTGATTCTCCTGCCTCAACTTCTGGAGTAGCTAGGATTACAGGCACCTGCCATCACGTGCAGCTAATTTTTATGTTTAGTCGAGACGGGTTTTCATGGTGTTGGTTGGGCTGGTCTCAAACTCCTGACCTCAAGTGATCCACCTGTCTCAGCCTCCCAAAGTGCTGGGATTATAGACCTGAGCCACCACACCCAGTGAGATTTATTTTCATTTAATACAATTTTTAAAAAGATTTCTTTTTCTATTACAGAAACTGAATCCACAACCTAATTTATTTCACTTATAGAAAAATAAATTTACATTGAAGCTTGTGTTCAGGAGTAAAATAACTATTTTTGTAGCTGACCATTAATTTTTTAAAAAAAATTCTAGCAGCCCTTGAAACCTGAATGAGAAAGAGAGAAAGAGTTGAAATAAAGATCATGACTATTAGGTTCATTTTTAAGCAGTGTTAGAACAGTAAATATGGGAAAACATACATTTTCTTAATCCTCTTTATTTCTGTGAGCAAACCTGTTCAGGAAAATATTGTATTCTACTAAGCATGGTATTTTACTATATTATATCATATTATATTACTATACCATGCAGTACTCAATACACATAATGCTAACGCTCTTCCATTCTATGTTAACATCAGTAGAACATTAATTGGTAATTGCGTGGTAACTATGCAATTAACTCATGTCACCACTGTACCTTTTCATTAGTGTCTCCAAGAGTAGTATTACCCTCTCAGTGACCTCAGCATGAGTGATAACATCCTTAGCTGTTAAAGTGGAAAAAAACATTAAGTGAATTTAGTGTTGTGAAGGGTGATGGAGTGACAGCCTTGGAGACTGGAGCCCTTTTTATCTATCACAAGGCACAAATAGCGAAAATGCAAACCTTTCTAAGCAGCATCATTAGTACATCTCACCTCTTTTCTCCAAGAACAGAAGATTTCTTACTTATTCTTTTACTTGCTAAGATGACTTGCACAGTCACCTATTGTGTTTGCAATTTTTCCCAGGGAGGTTAACGGCTGTGAGAGCTCTCCCAATGTCACAGGCTCATTCATTTCTCTGTTCCCAGGCAGTACTCACGCTAACTAATACACTTGGTATATCTGTTCTTTAAGCACAACTTTGAAAATTTTTATCATGGATTCTCACTTATCAAGTGTGTACTTGGGGTGTTAACCAAAAACTATTAAATATTAAATATTAAATACTCAATTTCAGTCAAGTTTTTTTCTTTAAGCTCACATTCTTCCTGAAAATAAAATAGAAAGTAGATTATATATTCAGTAGTGTGGCCTTTCTCAAACTATGGGACATCGGCGAGGAAAACTTTTAATCTGGAGAGTGGGGGTATCTTAAGTGATTAAATGCGTGGGCTTGGAAATCAGAGTCACCAGGATTTGAGTGCAGGTGATGACATTACCTGAGCACATAAGAAGATATAAGAACACAAAAGAACTGAGGTATTAGAAAATGCTTCCTTGAGGAAATACTCTCTCATCTGTGATATGAAAAAGAATCAGAGTTAGCTAGACACAGGAGAAACATTCTAGACAGAGAGTCTAAGGAATTGGCATTCACAAAAATTCTATTATGAGAGAAAGCCCAGCACACCCAAAGAAACATAAGACCTGTGAAATGGAGTTTGAGGGGGAGGGATCTTTATGGAGTATGACAGCTGAAGAGGTAGACCATCATCTGCCCTGGAGGACACAGAGCAGGGGTGAGGCTGCAATTTTGTATGTTCTGGGCAGTAGGAAGCCACCCATGAGTCATAAATGTGTGTATATGTGTATGTGGGTTTGTATGCGTGTGTGAGTGAAGGGAGGAGGTATGGAATGTAAAGTACAGTAGAGAGATTTTACTAAAATGTATGCTTTAGAAAGATCACTCTGGTTACAGTGTGGACAGAAAGGGAAAAAGTCTATGTGGGGAATCCATTAAAAGCTTATTTCAATATGCTGGGCAAGATATGAGAGTAGTCTGTACTAGAGTGGTGGCAGTGAGGATGGAAAGATGGGCACAAATTCAAGCAATATTTAGGGGGCAGAACTGATAGGACTTGAATATTGGAAGGTGAGAGAAGGGAAGATGAGAGAGGACTCTCAGCTTAGGCTGACCAAACTGGATGGTTGTCTACTCACATGGGAGATCCTAAAGAAAAGGAGGTTTTTGTGAGAAGATCTGGGATTTATGGAGGTGACTTTAGGATCTCTGAGAATAGATGAATCCACAGGATCTTATATCAGCTCTTTTAGTATCTTGTATCCACTTTTTTCCCCTTTAATCCATTTTCCACAGTGAAGCTAGAATCATCCTCCAAAGTGCTAAATTTAATTACAACACTTCTCCTCCTGCTTCAAACTCTTAAATGACTTCTCACTACACTTGAGATTTTTAGAAAAGTTAATAGAATCTTAAAAGCCTGTATGAACTGGTCCCTGGTTCTTTGGTTATATTAGATTATGCCACTCTTCTCCTTACTCATTGTACAGCCTTTACTCTGACCTTCTCGTTTCCTGAAAACATCACATCCTACAGTACACATGCTCAACAATCTTGGCTTATTTATCTTCTACCCATTCTTCAGTTGTCAGCTCAAACTTCTTGAGGAAGGCTTTTCTGCTACATGTTCTCTTGGCCCTTGTAATTTTCTTTCATAACATTCATCATTGTAATGTATCATTGTGAGACTGTTAAATTTCATTGTCATCATAGAAGCTTATATGTGGGTCGGCAGAATACAACAGTTTATTTGGGTGATTGGGGTAGGCAAAACAAGCCTGCCACCGATTTCCACACCCTAACTTGCAATCTACAAATATGTTCATGTGCATCCAAAGGAATTTGGTAGAAGTAATTAAGAACCTTGGGCATGGGATGGTGGCTCACATCTGTAATCCCAGCATTTTGGAAGGCTGAGGCCGGCAGATTGCTTGAGCTTAGGAGTTCAAGACCAGCCTGGGCAACATAGAGAGATCTTGTCTCTCTGTAAAATAAAATTTTAAAAAGTAAGAAAAAAAATGTTGAGAACCTTGAGATGGGGAGATTATGCTGCCTTAACTGAGAGAGCTCCAATCCAATCTCATGAGTTTATAAAGGCATTAATCGTTCCCAGGTATTGTCAGAAAAACAGGTGTCGTGACAGAAGCAGGGTCAAAAAGATGCTACTTTGCTGGTTTGAAGATGGACAAAGCAAAGGAGTGTAGGCAGCCTATAAAACCTATTAGGTTGGTGCAAAGAAATTACAGGTTTTTAGATAAAAGTAATGGCAAAACCACAATTACTTTTGCACCACCCTAACAGACAAAGCAAGGAATTATCTTAGAGCCTCCCAAACATATTGCAGCAAGGCTATACCTTGATTTTAACTTAGGGACACCTGTGTTGGACTCCTGACCTATTGAACTGTAAGATAATACATGTATGTTTTAAGACAATGAAGTTTGTGGTCATTTGTTACAGTAATAACTGAAAACTATTAAACATTACATTACTTTTACAGAAAATTTATTCTTATATTCAACCTTAGTCAAGTGTTGTTCTCTAAGTTCGCATTCTTCCTGAAAATAAAATAGAAAACAGATTGTATATTCAATGGCTTATGTAGTCTTTTTCAAACTATGGGACAACGGAGAGGAAAACTCTTAAGCTGGAGGGTGGAGATATCTTAGTGATTAAATACATAGGCTTGGAAATCAGAGTCACCTGGGATTTGAATGCAGGTGATGAAATTACCTGAGCACATAAGAAGGAAGAGGAACAATTACATCTATAAGACATAATATAGGTGTGATTGTGAATGATGTTTACACTACGAGTCATTTAAAGTGTGTTTCTGCTTCATTGGTTTTCTAATTCTAAAGTTTTCATAGTTTTATCATGCTGCTGAGTCTCATTAAAATATAGTATTCTAAATTGCTTCATTGGTTTTCTAATTTTAAAGTATGTTTCTGCTTCATTGGTTTTCTAATTCTAAAGTTTTCATAGTTTTATCATGCTGCTGAGTCTCATGAAAATATAGTATTCTAAATTGCCCGTACAAAAAAAATTGTCCTTAACTTTGACCTTCTTAATGGAATTCATGGCAGCATTCATAAAATCAAATGTTCCACATAATCAGTTGGAGCCCTGAGCTTGTTTTCTTGCAACTAGATGTTCTCATCTGGGGTTCATGGGAGACAGTGACACCCAAAGTGTGTGGCTTATGTCCAGTCTATTCCATAATCTCATTTTGGTTGCTGTCACTGCAGAAAACCCTGCTTCACAAGGATAGGAAGTTGGAAATAGAAGCAGGTTTTTCAGTGCTTTTGTGGCAATCTCAGAATATTCTGCCTTGACTTTAATCCAGAATGTATAGAGATTTGAAGTTGTCTCAAACATACTTTTAAGGCCACCAGATGCAGCTTTACAACTGAAGTACATCAACTCACTTGCCACTATAAAGGCTGCCACCAGATACAGCTTAATTTTCACTTGTCCACTCACTGATAAGGTTTTGATATGAGTCTGCAAGCAATTGATTTATTATGGTCTATGTGCAGTCAAACCTCTCTGCTAATGTTAATCTGTATTTGCAACTGTTCCCCAGTGCTAACATCACCACTTCGGCTCTCCCTCAGAACTTCAGACATTAGATTCTCCTGAGAACCATGAAACCTGGATCCTTTTCCTGTGCAGTTCATGATAGGGTTTGTGCTCCTATGAGAATCTAATGCTGCTGTTGATCTGACAGGAGGCGGAGCTCCAGGAATAATGCCTGTGATGGGGAGTGGCTGTAAATACAGATGAAGCTTCTCACTTGCCTGCCACTCGCTTACTGCCGTGTGGCCTGGTTCCTGACAGGCCACGGTCCAGTATCATGCCATATAGCCTAGGTGTGTAGTGGCTCTTCCATCTAGGTTTGTGTAAGTACACTTTATGATGTTCATACAATGATGAAATTGCCTAACGATGCATTTCTCAGAATATATCCTGGTTGTTAAGTGACTCATGACTGTATATGAAAAGTCATACATCACAGTGTGATAAGTCAATGTACCTTCTGCAACCACACTTGTTCAATCTTTGTCTTCAAGCACAATCTTTTCACATTAATTGCTTGTTTTTGGGATAGTTGTTGATATTTCTTCATCAGACATACTTCCTCTGGTTTTTAGGTGGTCAGTGATATCCTTATAACCCACATAGTGGATGGCAGAGGTCATCAAATATTTTGAACACGTTAACACATTCATCATCAACTCTCTTGAGAAACAAAGTGTACTGCTAAATTTTTCCTAAATGTGCATTTTCTCTCTTTTTTTTTTTTTTTTTTTTTTTTGGTGGAGGGGGATGGGTTGTTGCCAAAAGAATTTCAAAATAAAACAGCGTATTTTGTGACATGTTTTATGATATAATGGTTCATTCTCTATTTCTAATTTCATGTAGTTCTAAACTATAGATCTCTTTGTGTTTTACTGGCACCCATGACTAGTGTCCACTGGAACAGCTGGAACACCAAGTGGTCATCAGAGAGAGCACATGCCATTCTCTCAGCATCACTAAGGCCACAGGAGTTAACTGCTTCAAGCCGCTTGTGTCCATCTGTGTGTCACACAAAATGTTCTGCTAAAAATTTATCTCTGCCTCCCAATGTGTTCTTTGATGTAGTCTGTGTGACTCTATTTTAAATAGGATGAATTTCTGAGGGTCCTTTGCCTCCTTCAAAACTTAATAGCTTTGTTCAAAAAAAATGAGCTAGACATACCAATTCATCAATATCTATTTTTTTCCATGAAGCATTCCCAACCCTGATGCAAATAGGCTTCTTGCTGGTCCATCATGCTTGCAGTCCCTACAGGCCAGGGCATTCTGCCTTCACAATTTGAGGAGCTTTGGCCTTTGCTCTGGAAGATCTGCCATCTGCTTTTCCTCAACTCCCTGCATTCCTGTCATTTACCAGAATAACAGAAACTCCTCAAATTTAGCAAAGTTCGAAACTTGTAGTAACTGACATGATTAGCTGTTCTCTTGAAACAACTTTGCTTTTCAAGTTAATCAAACATGCTTCTCAGTTCACAAAGTCAATTGGACTGTAAATGCTTATTTATTGATTTATTGAGACATGGTCTTGCTCTGTCTCCCAGACTGGAGTGCAGTAATACAAACATGGCTTACTGCAGTCTCAATCTCGCAAGCTCAAGAGATCCTCCTGCCTCAGCCTTCCAAGTAGCTGGGACCACAGGCACACACCACCATGTCTGGCTAATTATTTGTACATAGGGGTCTTGCTGTATTGCCCACACTAGTCTCCAACTCCTGGATTCAAGCAATCTTTCCGCCTTGGTCTCTCAAAGTACTGTGATTACAGGTATGAGCCATCATGCCCTACCTACATTTATTTTTTGATACTGAATTTAAGGTCCATTTTGAGTCTCCAGTGTTCTCTGTGACAGAAATTTAACTTTAGTGAGTTGCAGTTAATTATAGTTAAATCAGGATCCTTCCTTATTCTTCTGCCTTCACTTCTCCAAAATTATCAGTGGCTTCTTCATGCCAAACACTGACCAGCAAGGGTCTCTGGTGTCTAGCTATCCCAGTTTGCTTCTTCTGAGGTATACATGTGCTGGAAGACTCTTGATTTTTGGTCCAGCCAGTTGTGACTGCATTGCTCTTTGATATTGACTGCAGCCTTTGCTAGATTCACCTCATTATTCTGACAATATTTAGACATGGACATGACTATATCTCATCCAAAGTACATGTGATCAAAATAGTGCAGAGGAAAATCAGCCACTACCAGATGCCATGTATGAGCCTCAACAGAAACCATACTTCTAAGTCAGAAATCAAACTACATCTGACTAGTCCGCATTACAACAAAAAGAGCCACTAAATAGCTAGATCTTTATTTTAGTAAACTGGGACATGTTTTCTATACTAAAATTTAGGTAAAGGCCAAGTTTTCTCCCTCATCACTGTCATTTTTTTTTATGTTCTTGGTTTTCTATATTTGAAATTCAAAACATTATTTTCATATTTCAGTTTATTTGATTTTTACGGAAGTGTTTTATAAATAGAAAAATTATGTAACCTGAATTTGAAAGCATCATGGAGTATAGAAGACAAAGATACATGATAGCTCATGAGAAATTGACTTGTTCAATGTAGTTATGCAATTTTAGACATTTATTTGGTGCATTAGTAAGTCCACAGATGTAGGGTGAGCTCTGCAAAGAAGAAAACCTATGCCCCCACCTTCATCTCAGAAAAGACAGATTACCTAAAACCTTTTTACATGGGGCTTATATTTAGTTTCCAGCCTGTACTACGTGCTGCTTACCCCAACAATTTGAACTAGTTCTTCTTCCCCCACAACTTTCGTGGACCCTGAAAATACTTAATTGAGAAAGGGACCCTGACACAGATACTTTTTAAAGAAAAATATAAATTTGTTGTTCCATTTCAGATGAGACAAACAAAATAGTCTTGGATCACATTTTGAAATAATTGTTTTATCTTTAATTATCTATATCCTACCATTTTCTCCAAAGAATTTATAACAAACTCCAAGAGAATCTAAATTGTTGCTCCAGTCCAAATTAGATGTGTTTACAGAAGCCAGCTGAGCTTCTCATGCCTTCCTCTTTTTTGATTATTAATATACTTCCAGTGGCATGAATTTACCTGTTGATTGAGGACCTAGGGCCCTGATTTTAACTCTGTTTTTTTTGTTTTTTTTTTGTTTTTTTTTTTTTTTTTCTAGAAGAAGGAGGATGGTAATGACTTGGCATCTCTAACAGTAAATACAAAAATGCATAGTTAGCAGACCTCATGTTTTTTTTTTCTTAAACCACCTTCAAAACAGTAACAAGATATATCCTTCTGGAAATTCCTAACATTCCATTCTGATGCTTTACTGTTCACAAACATTAGCTGAAGTACTGTGTGTTCAGAGCTATTATCAAGACTAAATAGGTTTAAAGAGCAGCAGGAGACATGCCACTTTCTGTTAAAAAATCTGGAACCTAATTGAGACATCCAAGACATATATATATATTTTGACTCTTGTACTTGCCACCAAGACATATTTATAAGAAATTATTAAAGACATAAACATTTCATTATTTTGTGATTTCAAATAAAGGATCAAATTTATACTTTGTGGCATTGCAAAACATGTTATAAACAGAGTGGGATTACTGAACAGAGAGGTTGATGAAGGTTGGAATTCCACAGATGTCAAGATTGAAAAGAAGGTGCGTAAGTCATGCCTGGAATTACGGATAAGATTTGGAGAGACAGAAAGAAGAAAAGTAATTACAATTCTCTTCCACTAAAATAAATGTACTTGTTCTTGTGTAACTGTTTGATATAAATCTTTATTTCATATTCAATATCTTTACCCTACTCTCTAAACCTTCTATCTTTCTCTAATTTTTTGACTCTGGTACCTATCTCACCAATGTTAAAAAAAAAAAAAAAAAAGCATTATTTTGACCCATACATAGTTGCAAAGCAAAGTTTCTTATAAACGTATTTTAAAACTCTGTAGCTTTGATCCATAAATTCAGCCCACAGATATTTGTTGTGATCAGTTTACCTCAGAAACCACTCTCTCCATTCAGAGGAGAAATGAGGGATAGCAGGAGAGCAAGACACTAAAAAACTATAGTTTCTGCTTGCCAGGAACTTGTTGTTTTCATCTGCCCAGGCTTCCTTTCATTTTCTGGGTAATATCAGAACATTGCCACCTCCAACTCACCTCACCCCCCACATAACCTTTAAGACGTACTTTGCCTCACCCTGCGGTTTTTAGTAGTTTATAATGGGTGGCCAGTCAGAGTACTCTGTTCCAGTCTATCCCATTCTCCAGCCAAATGGAGGGACACATCTTGGGCTGAGATAATGATTAGTTTCTATATCTTCGGTTATAGTGCCCAGAAGGTGAATATTAGATCCAAACTGGGACAATCAGAGTCCCTCCTTGAATTTCTACAGTGGAGGGAAAATATAGCTCTTTCCTCTTGAATCAGAAACTGTTAAGATATAAACTCAGACAAGTTCCCATACAATATTAGTCCATTTTCGGTTGCTTATAAAAGAATACCTGAACTGGATAATTTATAAAGAAAATAAATTTATTTCTTACAATTATGGAAGCTGAGAAGTTCAAGAATGAGAGATTCTATTGGGTGAGAGCCTTCGAAGTCTCAAGGCAGCACAGGATATCACATGGTGAGGGGACCTAGTGTGCTTGCTCCTGTCTCTCTTCTTTTTATAATGTCATCAGTTCTACTCCCAAGTTGAAGGAATGTGTTTTGATAAAGAGCCAAAAAGCCAAGAAAAACCATTACACTCTTCAAGAAAAATAAAAAAGAGAGAGGAAACTTGCCCTAACAGTGATCAATACTTACCCTAAAGCTGCAGTAATTCAGTGAAATATTTGTGCACTGATAGAAAGATAGGCACATACACTTGGAAATATCAGTTTTATTAAGCATATTTATTCTTTAAATCTTTTGAGAAAGGGAATTCTCCGAATTTTTATTTTGCCTCACTTTTTTGAATTAACATTATATTGTGTCTAATATGATCACAGATAAATGGCATGCCTCTAAAAATCTAGAAATACCCATGGCAACAAGAAAAATACAGTCAAAATAAAAATCACAATTTTGGTCAGGCATGGTGTCTTAGGCCTATAATCCCAGCTATTTGGGAAGCTGAGGTGGGAGATCACTTGAAGCCAGGAGTTTGAGACCAGATTGGACAAAAAATAAAATGAAACACAAAAATTGGCCAGGTGTGGTGGCACATGCCTGTAGTCACAGCTACTCAAGAGGATGAGGTAGAAAGGTTGCTTAAGTTTAGGAACAGACTGCAGAGAGCTATGACTGTGCCACTGCACTCTGACCTGGGCAAAAGAGCCAGGCCCTGTCTCTAAAATATATATAATTTTTTGCAAAAAAAAAAGAAATCATAATTTTGTATACAATTAGCAAAGAACAGTGGATACAAAGAGGCTCAATAAATTGAATTCTAGAGAGAAACAAGATCTCCATGGGTGAGCAGACAACCGTGGTGTCAGCTTCAGTTACTAAGATTGAGTGTCTAGTCTAGATAGGCGTGGGCAGAGAAAAAGCCTGACATAGGAGAAACTTTTCCAAGAACAGAAGAAATCAGCTAAGCCTTAGACGAGAGAGTAGGCTGAAGAGATGAAATAGAACCAGAAAGAGTGCAATGATAGAACTAGCCCAATCTGGTTCAACTTTGGGTAATAAAATAGTGAGTTGTTTTTTGGTTGCCATGGACCCCAAGTTACAAGTGATGCCACCTAAGTATGCCTCGATAAACCAAATGTGCAACCGCAGGAGGAAGGTAAATGCTTGGACCAAGAAACAGGGCCAAACTAAGAAATTGACACCACATGGCATGATCCACGATCTAATCAGACTAAGCCCCGGCATCATCCCATGGTGAAATCCAATAAGATCACACCTCCCAACATCACTTCATTGCAAGATCCAATTGGATCGTGTCTTACTGCCTCTGCCTATAAAACACGCCCCAGCCTCCAGCTCCGAGAGACAAATTTGAGCATTGCGTCCTGTCCTCTTGCCAGCTGACTCACAATAAACCTTGCTCTCTATGAAAACCTGATGCTTTGGTATTTGGCTTTCCAATGCATGTGAGCAAACAAATCCAATTCACTTTAGTAACTAGGGCCTTGAATCCAAAACAAATTGTTCTACCTGACAATTCTCTTTTGGCTCCAATCAATACAAGCTTGAATTTTGCATTCTCTCTGTAAAAAAAAAAAAAAAAAAAAAAAAAAAAAAAAAAAAAAAAAAAAAAAAAAAAAAAAAAAAAAAAATTTAATTTGAGAGAAAAGTGGGACGAAATCAGCATAAAACTACATTTAGTCGTGTAAATCCCAACTCTTGGTTCAAGAACATCTGAAATTGAAATCCAACCAATTTCCATCTCAAATACAGACATAATAAAAATGGTAGCAACATGAGAGATTGGGAATGCCCCTGGTCATGATCAAACTCAACTGAATTTAAAGATACATCTTTAGTTCAATTTAACTTCAGAAATTATCTAAATAATTAGTCTTTTTACTCATTGTCAGGCAGAGGAAAAGGCTTGCATTTTGTGAAAAATGAAACAAAATAAAAAAAATTCGTATTTTATACTCCATTGTTCTTCTGTACACAATGTCTAGTATACAATTAAAAGTAATAAAAGAGCAAAGAAAAAGGAATATGTGACTCATAAATAAGAAAAAAAACAAGATTTAAATTAAATTGTTTAGAATGACTGTTATATGAAGGTATTTAGAGAAAAAGGTGGATATAGTGAGTGAAAGGATGAGGTAGTCAAATATAGAAGTGGAAATTCTGAGAGCAAATTTGCATATATATGTATACATGTGTATATATATATATATATACACACACACATATATACAAGTGCATATGTATGTTAAGTATGTGTGTGTGTGTGTGTGTGTGTGTGTGTGTGTGTATGTATATATATATACATAACCTGAAATCAAGCATCTATTCATTGGGTTTAATAAAAGATTGAATACTACAGAATGATTAAATGAAATTAAAAGAGTCACAGTAATTATCTAAATTGCAGCAAAGAAAAAAGAGTGAAAATAATGAGCAAAGCATCAGCACCTGTAAGATTTTTATGAAGAGGTCTAATATTCCTGTAACTGAAATTTTAGAAAGGGGGAAAAAAGGAATGGAAAAAAATAATTGTGAGGGATTTTACAATTTTTTTTTTTTTTAAGATGGAGTCTCACTCTGTTACCCAGGCTGGAGTGCAATGGCACAATATTGGCTCACTGCAACCTCCACCTCCCAGGGTCAAGTGATTCTCCTGCCTCAGCCTCCTGAGTAGCTGGGATTACAGGTGTCTGCCACCATGCCCGGCTCATTTTTGTGTTTTTAATAGAGATGGGGTTTCACCATGTTGACCAGGCTGGTCTCGAACCCGTGACCTCAACTGATCCACCTGCCTTGGCCTCCTAAAGTGCTGGGATTACAGGTATGAGCCATCATGCCTGTCTGATTTTACAACTTTTATAAAAAAGCATAAATACACAGGTTCACGAATCTCAGTGAATCTCAATCAGAATGAATACAAAGAAAATCACGGCTCTCCATATTACAGTCACATTGCTAAACAATCAAGAAAGACAAAAAAAATTATTTTAATTCCTTGAACCCAGGAGGTGGAGGTTGCAGTGAGCTAAGATTACGCTACTGCACTCCAGCTTGGGTGACAGAGTGAGACTCTGTCTCACAAAAATAAAATAAAATAAGAATAAATAAATAGATATTTTAAAATCTTTAGAAAATACTTAAAATGCTCCAAGAAAGGTGGAGAGAAGACATTACATGAGCAACAACAATAATTTTTTTCTCAAAAACAAGGCAAGCTAGAAGACAGTGACATGATATCTTTAAAGTTTTAAAAGAGAGAAACTCGTTATCTAAAATTTGATGCAGCAGGTATTCAAAAGTCAAGTTGAAGTAACAATATTTATTTTTTCTTTATTTATTTTGAGACAGGATCTTGCTCTGTCACTGAGGCTAGAGTACAGTTGCAGGATCATAGTTCACTGCAACCTAGACCTCTTGGGAGCAAGCGATGCTTCCGTCTGAGCCTCAAAATAACTGGGACTACAAGTGGACACCACCATGCGCAGCTAACTTTTAATTTTTTGTAGAGACAGAGTCTCACCATGTTGCCCAAACTGGTTTTGAACTACTGGGCTCAAGTGATCCTCCGGCTTAGCCTTCCAAAGTGCTGGTATTACAGGAATGCACCACCATGCCTAGCCTCTATAAAAGAGACAAAATAAATGGCCAAAAAGGAAGTAAAAAGATGATCAACCCTATTTGTAGTCAAGGAATTGTGAAATTTAACCAAAATGTGATGCCATTAGAAAACCTACTATTAGGCGAAACTTGAAAAGTCTGACAATAACATATTTTGGGAAGTGTGCTTAGTAAAGGAAACTCTCTGCCAGTAAGAAGATCGGGCTACATATTGGAGCAACTAGTTTGAGAAAAAAGTTCAGCTGTAGAATTGAAGATACGATACAAGTATAGTAAACCTAATAATTACACACCTAGAATCATGCCCTAGAGATGGTCTTGCACATTTTCTTCAGGTTGCATGTACAAGAATCTTTATAGTGATTTTGTTTGTAATAGCTCTAAACTGGAAATAATGCAAATACCCATTGATACTAGAATAGAAAAATACATATATATGTATGTGTGTATTCATAGCTCTGTGTGTGTGTGTGTGTGTGTGTGTGTGTTTTCACAGCTGTATACAGTTTGAATGAAAGTATATATATATTCAAGCTCTCTACAACTATGAAAATGAAGTCACTGCAGCTGCACATGACATGAGTATATTTCACAAACAAATGTTGAGAGAAAGAATCAGATATAAATGAATGAATATGGTATGATTTCATTTATGTGAAAATCAAAGCTAGAAAAACTTAAAATATACTGTGAAGTGTTCATGCTGATGTAGTAAAACTATCAAAAAAAAGCAAGACTATCAAAAATAAAGCAATATGAAAGGGTCAAATGGTGAAGTTTTGGTTATAGGTAAAACTCTATCTCTTGACCTATGTGGTAGCTATTTGATTGTTCACTTTATAATTACTCACTTATATGTAATGAACACATATGCAATCAATTCTCTAATTTTACAATAAAATAATTATCATAATACTAATGTTCTCTTATTATTTTCAAGAAGGGTTATTTATTAACCAGTAGAGTTGACATTTAGACCAAAAATGTGTGCCTCTGGAATCAGTACTCTTATCCATTCATTAAAATACAAGCCAACAAAAATGGTTCTGAGAATAGTATCAAAGGGTTTAATAGTATTAAAACCCTTGGTATAGAACATTCACACCAATATTCCAGACAAAAATCTTAGGTAGGTGTAGCTGATAAATATTTGTTTCTTACATATGATTTAAGCATATTTGCTTATTCTTTTGTATCTTTAAAATTTGATGTTTTCAGTTGTGTTTTTTGTTGCTTTTGTTTTGGTTCTGGCTTGAGGACATAATTGTACTTGAAGCCAGAATTGAAGGAGCCAGTCTTGATCATCTTCCCTGCATTATATCTGCAGAATGATTATAAAAATCACCAGTTTACATGAGAACTTATTATTCACATTGACATTTCTAGATTGAAATGCTGAAATTGAAAATTTAGTGTTGTTGAGCATTTTAATTTTGTCTTTGGTTTCCTTTGTTATCAGATTCATTGACTTAAATTGCCATCATCACCTCACTAAAACTTTGTGTATTGTTTCTATACATTTTATTGACTAAAAAAATTCACTATTCATAAAGTTAGCAATAAAATTACATAGAAGAAAAAATTACACATTTGAAAATCAATTCTGAGCAAGGTTTTTTCTGAATAATATTTATACTTAAGCCTTCACATTTAAATAAACATTGCCTTATATATAATATACAATGACGCCACAAATGCCTAGTAAAATAGTAATAATAACATTATTGTTATGCAAAAGCACTGCAAATCTCATAAACTTGCACTTTTTAGTAACTGTTATATTTTACTATATTAAGGGTATCATTGCCTTTTGGGAAAAAATTTCACACATGAATTTTTTTATTAGTTGTTGATTTGTTTTCTTTAGTTTTTTAAACATATATATATGCCAAAATATTCCTCTGGTAAAATTACACATTATTTTGCCTCTATTCACAAAACTTCACTAATAATATTCATAATAACATTTTTTATTTTACCATGGTCATATTAAATTATAAACTAGCTTTTATTTTATTGCTTAGGAATAGCTACATTGAAAAAATGTTCATTTTTAAAAAAAGACATTCAGAATATTCATAAAATTTTCTAAATGAGCAATAATTTCTGGAAGCATCACACAGGTAATGCATTACATAGGTAATAGTAATATGTAGGTAAATCTATATAGGTAGATTTTTCTCTTGCAATTAACTTTCTTAAAACAATATATGATCTTTGATGTTTTTGTAGTTTAGTCAAGTTTAACAATGTTAAGATATGTTTATATATTACCACTTGTATATGTATTTATGTTATTTTTCAAAACCTGGTCTATACTTTTTTATATGATTATGGAGCCTGACACTTGTCAGTATGTATGTATTAATATATGCATAAGGTCTTATATGCAAATATAAGAAATGTATGGGTATTTATAAAAAGCTCATTCTTATTATTAAATGTTTTTTATTTAGTCTATTAGGACCTTATATTTTAAAGGAGCTATCATATCAAAAGTCTGATGATGGCATAATTTATAATTAATAGCAACAATGATGTATATTTCCTAATAATTGGTATATAATAGAATAAGTATTATGTCTCAAAGAAATATATAAAAATAAATCTACATTTAAAAGAAATTAAAATGTTTTAGGTAATTTTTAGAATCATGCGAATATTAAATCAGTATAAGAATGATTTATTTTATATTTAATTTTCACTATTGATGGAAAGATTCAAATGTATTTCACTTAGTAGCCACCAGATGGCTACATGAGCCCTTTCTTGATAGTGAAGTTTTGTTTAGTATTTTTCTCTCCGCTCTGCAGAACTAAAAATTTAAGCAATTCCTTACACAGTTTTGATTGAGTTTTGAAACAACTGAAGTATAATATAATAGATATTAAAAAATATATAAAAAGAAAAAAATATATATAATAGATACAAATGTTGTGACAAATGTTTGTGTGTAACTGTTTCTTATGATTTAGTGTAAGTAATGAAGACTAATATAGATGAATTTTAAAGAATTCCCCAAATAAAGGAACTTTAGAACATTAAATATTTAGCGATAATTTGGTCCAAACTCCTAATGTAATGGATTAGGTAACTGAGATTTAAAAGATGTGCATTCACCCTCTTTTGGGGCTTATTTTCACTGTCAAAGTCAAGTCCAAGTGCCTTATTCAGATAATTCAATTCAGCATTGGAAGAGAACATCAAAACTACCTGTAAAACTATTCTATAAATAAAATACAAGGTGTTAACTTCTTTGAATTACTCAGGAAATTATATTTATCCAAACACGGATATTTTTGCTTTTTTGTTATTTATTATATAATTTTTATTTTTATAATTTTGTTGGTACAAGTCCAAGTCTGTTATGTGGATTTGTGAAGCAGTAGCATAGTGGTGAAGCCTGGCCTTTCAGTGTAACCATCACCTAAATAGTGCATATTGTACTCATTAGGTAATTTCACATCCCGTACCCCCTTGCACCTCCCACATTTTCAAGTCTCCAGTGTCTATTATTCTGTATGTCCACAAATATGAACCTTTTTATTCTGCTTTCATTCCTTCAGCACATTCATAGGGAAAAGTAGGCAAAATAGGAGAAAGTCTAAAACATTCTTCATGATTAAATTTTAACAACATATTTTTCTCTAAAATACAATTTAAAAAAATTAGCTCTATACTACTATAGAAAATAACTAAAATAAGGCCAACCACAGTGGCTCTCACTCGTAATCCCAGCACTTTGGGTAGCCGAGGCACGTGGATCAGGAGTTCGAGCCCAGCCTCGCCAACATGGTGAAAGCCCATCTCTACCAAAATATAAAAATTAGTCGGACTTGGTGGTGTGTGCCTTTAGTCCCAGCTACACAGGAGTCTAAGACATGAGAACCGCTCGAACTGCGGAGGTGGAGGTTGCAGTGAGCCAAGATCATGCCACTGCCCTCTAGCCTGGGTGACAGAGTGACACTGTCTCAAAAAAGAAAAAAAAGGAAATCGCTAAAATAAGAGAATTGAGCTCTATCAAGTATTACCATTCAATGTAATAAATACTTAGAAATATTTGTATAATGTATATTAATTTAGTATAATTTAGAAAATGTTACTTTCCAAAAATAGCATTCAGTATGTTATAATTTTTCTGAGCTGTAGTTTGTTTTGGATACATGGCTTTGAGCATAGCTTTGTATTTTTATAAAACTGTATTTAAAATCATAACCAATGATACCAAAATGATTACAATTGGCCCTTATTCTTTCTTTTGTGGGAGAGTATAGTTGTGTAAGCTCACAACTATGAGATTTTACTCAGAATAAACAAGTTTCGTTTTTCTTCCAAAAATTCAATTTAAGCATGAGAAAGTTAATACCACCTTGCTACAGTCCCACAGCAAAGTATGGAAACAGAGCTTGGGCGAGTGCTTTGGAATGTCTAGGTAATGCCACTTTATACACTCAGAATTTACCCACCACCACTCAGATATGTCTAGCCTGTGGCATGATGTATTTTCTAGAATTGATAACATCTTCATCTCAAGCACCCTTTCTCAGTGACTAAGGAGAAGAAAAAAGAGAAAAGGAAAATAAAATTTCAATCTTGATAAGCCAACATTTATTTCAGTCGTTTGTGTCTCTTAGATAATCACGTCAAACTTCTCATCAAGAAGAGCTTTCTCATCCCCTTTTCCTTCCTCAGGAGGTATGGTAACAATGCAGGGCAAAGAGTCTCTAACCTCGTGGTAGGGAGGAAAGAACCTTTATTTTGCCCACCATTTTCTGAGCCCATGCTATCTCCATGGAGATGTCCCTGGGGGCTTCCTGTCGCTGGGTGTCCTGTAATACTGCCACTTTGAAAACCACCTTTTCATCACTTCTATATCCTCCTCTCAGCCATCAGAAGCCCCTGTGTGTGCCACAAAGGTCACAGGCACTGGCCCACACTGCTTCATGACTTGAAACCTCTACTCATGCTCTGTTTCAGTGGAACCCTGATGTTACACTGTTTCCTATGTTATAGTCTCCTCTGAGATTTCCAAACCTCCTCCTTGTGTTCTATCACTTCTTCTCAGAACATCCTAGCTCCTCTTTTAGGGTTGACCTGAGTGGTTGAGTAAAAGGGAAGTTGTTTCCGCCTCACGGTTTTCCTCTTCTCCAAATCTTTCCAACTCCATCCCAATGCCAAAGCTGGATCTTTTTCCTGTGAATTACACTGATTTGTTTACTTCTTACTGTGACTTTTATAGGAAAACTCTATGCTGAGACCCTTAACCTTTGCTCTGGCTTTGCAGTGGGAAGGTTTGTGAACTGCAAGATAATTTCCTCCTTCAACATCGACCAGTGTTCAAAACTTTCATTTTTCAAATGAAAGTATATATCTAAAAAGGTAAATGTGAGACTCAAAGTTGAGCAACAACTACTTTATATTAGGATCTGTTCGCCCTCTCCTATGAAGTAAGAAATTAAAAAAATTAAATAGGTATGCAGATTAGGAAAACAAAAATCTGTAGTGGAAACATATATATTGATTTTATATCTCAAATCGACTATAAATTTTTCATTATTAAGACTTAAGTGGTAAAAATTATCATGCAGAATCACTCTCTTCTTAATATTGCATCACAACTGTCAGCAATAAACACTGAAGCAGCATAACACTTGTATATGATTGCCCCTGTTTTTTGGTGCCTGGCCATTTGTCAGGGCAAGCGAAAACAAAACAATCTGGCTCATGTGAAAGCTCATTTAGTTATTCCTTCCTTCCTTCATTCATTTATTCATTCATTTAGTGGCAGATAAATATGAAGAATAATAAGAAAACAATTCCATTTTTTCCCCCAGTCTCTTTGTACAGTATCATAGTGTTTGAAGAAGCTTTCGAGACATTGTTTTTTTAAAAGGGCAAAATCAGGGCATCTGTTTATGGTTAATTTTTTCATGATGCAGTTAACTTGAGAGAATCCTCTGGGGGAATAATTGGTCCTATTGTTTTATTTTGACTTTTATAATCAGAAAAAAGAGCATCATAAAAAGACATAATTGTGACCTCACACTCGCCCAGAGTTTGGCAGCTCTAATTAAAAAGTGAATGTATCCAATATCTTACAGAATAAAACCCTTTTATAACAAATAACCTTTTGATGGGGAAACCACACTGTTTGTACACCAAAAAGTAATTTTAAGGCTTATCTTGAGTTAATGCCAGGGTAAATAGAAGCTGAAGCTTCTTGCCCTTCTTTTCTCTTTACCAAGGAATCAAAGCAGATCTATTTCAGCATTCTGCTTTTACAAATATTCTACTGTAAATTTTATGCAGTTTGCAAGGGCAAAATCCCTTCCAGTGACATTTTGGAACAAAAATGAAAATTCTGGATCTATGGTTATGTGGTGACTAGATTTAACAATCTGTACAGAAGAGGTCTTATTGTGAGGGAAGCCAAATTTAATACTGCAATGTTCCAAAGACTTGTCAACAGTTCATTTAAGGAAACATTAAGGAAACATCTCACTCTTGAAATTTAATTTTGACCCATTTTATGAAAGTTGGAAAACCTGAGTATTTTTGTTTTAGTTAAGAAACATTTTTGGGAAACCTGAGTTTATCTCCATAACTTAATGTATGGAGATGCAACGGCATTAAAGATAGGTTTATTTGGATAGAAACTTTAAACTGCATAGTTCTTTAAAATTGTCCAATGACAAGTTAACAGATAGGATAAATTTTAACAACAACCAAAAAATCAGCTCTAAAAGTACAGCCATTGGCAGACTTTAGTCTTTTAACAATTGATAATTTTAGTCTTATACTTAAATGACCCAAAATGATAGGCAATTTACAAACCTGCACTTCTTGTTCTAATAAACATTTCAAACAGATCATTACTAATGAGTATTCATAGACTAGGCTCAAACAGAGCTTAAGTCATTCTTCATATGGTACTTTGTTTGTGTCATATAATATCCCCAGAGTCCCTTACACTGATTTCATGTGCTTTATTCCACACTTTATTCATGTTCAACTTTATTTCATGTACTTATTTCATTTTATCTATGTGCTATAGGCTGGCAGGCTTTTTTGAAATTTTGTATTTGTACTCACTTTACACATAAGTAATACGAGAGTTAAGTATGTTGACTAATGTTATGTAATGAAACAGTGGAAGAACTACGATATACTCACGTGAAGGATTTCTGATTCCAAATTCTTTGCAAATACTTTATTTTCCCTTTGATATGAACATACTACTCATTTATAAATGTATCTCCTTTATTCTAACTGGATATTTAGAACACCAAGACATTATATCAGTTTGACTAGGCCAGTTGTTGATAAGCACATCTTCTTAGCCTTTAACCACAGTTTCTCTCCCTTTAATTACATCTCTAGCCGGGGAGAGCAAACTCTGGAGGATAGGACATGTATCTAGTTTCGTGCACACTGAATCTGTGCACTTAGTCAAATATCTATTATATAGTAACTCCTCAATAAATTGCAGCTGAAGGAATTCATGAATGATTAAAATAATAATAGGTAACTTCTTCACATGGAAAGAAATATAGTACTTGTTTTCTCTGATGTCTGATCTCAGCTCTAGCAGTGAATTCCAGAACATTGGGAGACAGTTTGCATTTCTCCCTCAAAAGAATTGCAAATTTTTTTCAAAACTGTAACTTTTTTGCCTTTTTAATAAGTTCATAGGAAATTTTGTTTAGGTTTTGATACTTCATAATTTTAAAAATTAAATGGATTACTTTGATAAAAAAAATCCTATATTATTTTATTATTTCATCACCTGTACTAACCTCAAATATCAGTTAATAACAAAACATATGTAATTTATATAATAGATAATAAAATCATTATACTTTAGAGGTAACACTCATACACAATAGCTAATTCAGATTTCATTATCTGGTCATTTCTTAGGCATTTATTTCTTAAAATTTTAAGTTACGCTTTCTTCTTCTATCTTATGTATACTTCAGACTATTTAATCAGATCAAAGTATAGTAGCTCATCCTGTAGATATGATGGCTTTTGCATACCTACTACTAAATTATTTTTTCTCAGGTTTTCTCTTTTCCATTATACTTTCAGTTATTTTCTCTTTTTGAGGGGTGGGGTGGGGTAGGAATTGAGATAAGGGCTTGCTCTGTCACCTAGCCCGGAGTGCAGTGTCACTATCATGGCTCACAGCAGCCTCAACTTTCTGGGCTCCAGTGATCTTTCTACCTCACCCTCCCAGGTAGGTGGGACTACAGAAGTACAAAACCACGCCATGCTAATTTTTATTTTTATTTATTTATTTAGAAATGGAGTCTCACTGTGTTGTCCAGGCTGGTCTCAAACTCGTGGGCTCCAGCAGCTCTCCTGTCTTGGCCTCCCAAAGTGCTGAGGTTACAGGTGTGAGCCACCATACCTAGCCACTTATTTTCCTAAGGCAAACAAAGAAGCAAAGCTTTAATTACAACAGTCTCTTGCTCTTAAACCTTAACTGGCTTCTTACTCTCTAAAGCAGTGGTTCTTAAAATGGAGGATTCATAGCAAAATAACAGGTACTATTTCTAACAAACTCATCAGGTGATTTTGGAGAACACCAATAGTTAAAGGCAATTGCTCTGACGAATAACACCTATAATCAAGCAGGGTATTCCATGTCCTTGGCCATTGTATTCCATCCTACCTCCATCATCTTATGTCTTCCCCTAACTTCTTTTGCCCTGCATGTAACCTCAATTTCAATCAAACCAAATTTCTTGCCATTGCTTAAGTTCACCAAATTTTTCCTTCCTTGAATGTGTGCCTTTGTACATGCAGTTCAGTCTGCCTAAAATTTTATACTGTATGCATTTCTTTTCATTAAGTATGTATTCAAGCTTTCTCTAGTACCTAGAAAAATAAAGGAAATGTAATAGAGAGTAATAACTGTTGACTCTGAATATTTTCCCTCACTATGCAGACTTCAAAGATCATTCTATTTTTGGAATCCAGTGAATTACAGAGCTTATACCAAATAGTGTTGCACTTACTCATACACTTTAATTGTATACATGTCACTTTCAGTCATGAAATTTATCTGACAATCTCAGATATTTGGAAACCAAATAATAAGAAACCAAAAGAAAAAAAAAACTCTGAAACTCAAAATAGCATCAGTAACCTAATGTTTATAAATGCTACTTACTAGAAATGTATGAACATATTCATTCCTAATTTAGGCAGAATTTTAATAAACGCATTTATCTGGTCTCCTAGTATGCAAAAAGTTGGAATCAAAACTTGGAAAAGGGACTTGGATGAAAGATAAACTGACACATACTGTAAAACTAGAGCTGACATCTAGAAAGTGAAAGAAAGAAAAAGAAGGAGAGAGAGAGAAAGAAAGAGAGAGAAAAAGAGGGAGGGAGAGAGGGAGGAAAGGAAGGAAGGAGGGAAGGAAAGAGGGAAGGAAGGAAAAAGAAAGAAAGAAGGAAAGAAAGAAAAAAAAGAAAGAAGGAAAGAAAGAAAGAAAGAAAGAGAGAAAGAAAGGAAGGAAGGAAGGAAGGAAGGAAGGAAGGAAGGAAGGAAGGAAGGAAGGAAGGAAGGAGGGAGGGAAAGAAAGAGAAAGGAAGGAAGGAAGGAAGGAAGGAAGGAAGGAAGGAAGGAAGGATAGATAGATAGATAGATTCCAGCGCTCAGAAAGCTCTCTAGCACCCTAGGGATCTTTAATATAATGGAAGATATTATTTATTCTTTTTTCAATATCTATATATCTTTAAAAATTAAAATGAGTAAGTTTTGTTTCCACCATCAAGAAACCTGAAAGCCATAATTATATCAGGAAACAGTGAATGATGTTGATAATCTGATTATTAGACAACATTCTACTTAATATTAAATATTTTCTGTTTATGAAGGCAGGAAACTGTTCAATGCATTTAAGAAAGGTTCTAACTCAAGTTGTTTAGAAAATAATATCAAAAATTGAAATTCTACTGTCAAATTTAGATCTTTGATGTCTGTTTCATTGGTAAAGTGGTCTTATCCACTTGATCACATGAGAGACCCCAGTGGTGTCTATTAGACTTCTAGAGCACGAGCATGGGCTGAGGATATATTAGGCAAGTAATACTTTTTAAAAAAATTTTAAATTACTTTTTATTTTTTAAGACAGGATCTTGCTCTGTTGCCCAGGCTGGAGTGCAGTGGCATGATCGTGGCTCACTACAGACTTAAATTCTGAGGCTCAAGTGATCCTCCCACCTCTGCCTACCAAGTAGCTGGGACTATAGGCATGCACCACTATGCCTGGCTAATTTTTTAAAAATTCTTGTAGAGATGAAGTCTCACTATGTTGCCCTGGCTGGACTTCAACTCCCGGGCTCAAACTCTTCTCCTGCCGTGGCCTCTCAAAGCAGGTGTGCACCACTGTGCTCAGCCCATTTTGTTGACTAATGGACGGATAAGGGATTCTGACCACTGGAAAGGTGGATTGAATATACTCAAACATTTTATTTGGATTAAGAAAATAAACCTATATATATTGTTCCATTTCAACCTTTTTAAATGAATGTGTAGTACATAGACATGTTCTCACAAATCTCAACCAACATCTATGGTTAAAAATATCCAGGCAAGCAAGCGAACAATCACTACCCAGTGTGTCACCAGAATCCTTTATTACTCTAGGCCCAAATTTCATTTTCCCGCTTTCACCCTTCTCACTTTTCAGCTAACATGCTTTTTCGGATTGCAGTTTGCTTCTGTGACTTAAACTCCTTTGATTGCCAACTTGTTCTAGGCTTTGACTTTCTGTATCCTTTTCAAACATGACGCCTACTTCTGAGACATAGTAGAAATATAATAAGCATTGATTGAGTGATTTCATATCTCAGCCTCAGTTATGTCTAAGGATGGAATAACAATAAAGCCCCCCAAAAAAATCCACCAAATCCTTTCTACATAGCACACTATGTACTTGGCATGGTACTCATTTAGCTTTTTGTTCATTTCCTAATTTTCACAACCTTTTGTAAAGGCTGTCTCACAAATGTATTATCTCCATTTTCCAAAGATGTATGTGGGGTTTAGAGACATCAAAGTTATCAAATGTCAGCAGCAATTTTAAATCTGGGTCCGTTAAACCTTCGGTTGTCCTCAATCACTACGAATTGCAAGTTCTGCTGGTACTTAGCGAATCGGTGTTCTGTTTATTTACATACTCTATTCATTATTTATTTATGCCAGATACTGTAGACAAAAGATGAGTAAAAGAAAGCATCATTTTCCAAAAGAAATCCAACCTGTCATGTCGATACACACATAAACAAACAAGTACAATGCAAGTGCTGAAGGCTCTAATAAAGCAACTAGAAGAATCAGAAGATGCTGTGAAGATACGAAGAGGAAATGTTCTGACTTTCCTCTGGGGCCAAGGAATGAAGCTATTATAGAAGATGTCCCAGAAGAGGTAAAGCTTAAGCTAAGCTTAAGGGTAAATGTGAAATTGTCAGGCCAAGGATGACGCATATATGGAAGGATATCTCAATCCCAAGCCTCAAAATTAGTCTCATATTAAGAATTAAGAATAAAAAATTAAGCATGTATATTGCATTCTGATTACTTGAAAATTAATTTTGCATATAGTATATTCATGGTAATATTCCACTAAGAACTGTTTTTGTGACTGTAAAAAGGTGCCAGTTCTATCAACAGCAAAAGTTTCAGATAAGGAAATTTGTTCACAATGTGAAGGATCAAGTTAAACATATCAGTTTCAAAGTAATGGAATTATTGTGCAATTTATTTGTGTATATATATATTTAAAATTTATTTTTTATTTCAATAGTTTTGGGGAACAGGTGGTTTTTGGTTACATAGATAAGTTCCTTAGTGGTGATTTTTGAGATTTTCCACCCATCACCTGAGCAGTGTACACTGTACCCAATGTGTAGTCTCTTATTCCTCACCCCCTCCCATCATTTCCTCCAAATCCCCAGACTCCATTACCTCATTCTTGTATTGTTGCATCCTTATAGCTTAGCTCTCAGCTATAAGTGAGAACATACAATATTTGGTTTTCCATTTCTGAGTTGCTCACTTAGAATAATGGTCTCCAGCTCCATCCAGTTTATTGCAAATGCCATTATCTTGTTCCTTTTTATGGCTGAGTAGTATTCTATGGTCTCTATATATCACATTTTCTTTATCCATTTGTTAGTTGCTGGGCATTTAGACTTGGTCCCATATATATATATATGATATATATTTACTTCTATAGTTTATGGGGAACAGGTAGTGTTTGGTTACATGAGTAAATTCTTTAGTGGTGATTTGTGAGATTTTGGTGCACCCATCACTCGAGCTGTATACCCTGCACCCTATTTGTAGTTTTTTATCCCTCACTCCCTTCTCATGCTTTCCTCTTGAGTCCCCAAAATCTAATGTGTCATTCTTATGCCTTTGCATCCTCATAGCTTAGCTCCCACTTATGAGTGAGAGCATATGATGTTTGGTTTACCATTCCTGGGTTACTTCACTTAGAATAGTAGTTTCCAATCTCATCCAGGTCACTGTTAATGACATTAATTTATTCCTTTTTATGGCTGAATAGTATTCTATCATGTATATATATATATGTAACTATCATATATATATATGCGTGTATACACACACACACACACACACACACACATACACACATATATATCCCACAGTTTTTTATCCACTTGTTGATTGATGAGCATTTGGGTTGGTTCTCTGTTTTTGCAATTGCAAATTGTGATGCTATAAACATTCGTTTGCAGTATCTTACAATGCCTTTTTTTTCCTCTGCATAGATACCCAGTAGTGAGATTGCTGATCAAATGGTAGTTCTACTTTTAGTTCTTTAAGGAATCTCCACACTGTTTTCCATAGTGGTTGTACAAGTTTCTATTCCCACCAGCAGTGTAGAAGTGTTCTGTTTTCACCACATCCATGCCAACATCTATTATTTTTTGATTTTTTAATTATGGCTATTCAATATCCCTCTTGCACTGTTCTAGTTATTTTCTTAAATTTGGATGAGGATTTAAAGGAGCAGTTGGTTTGCCTCTCCCACGGTCTGCAGGTCTTTCTTCCTCTAGCCCTCCTGCTGCCCTTGCTCTTGGTCTTCCTGTCCCCTATGTGGTGACTTGCATGGAGGAGACCCAGGGCTTTTCACTGGGCAAGGGCTTTCTACTAGGCTCTCCTTCTTCTTCTTCTTTGAAAGGGAACATGGGAGCTAATTCCTTGATCCAGCAGAGAGGGTAACTTATCTCTTTTTATGAGGATGAGGTTTTATCGTTCACATAGAGGATTAAAGCTTGGCCCACCCAATCTTTATCTGAGCCAAACTTAGGCCAAAAGGCTGAAGGCTTACGAATGCCGTCTTTGGGCCAGATAAAGCAACAGTAGTTTATCATCTTTTCTTTTGCCTTTTCCCTGGTTGAAGGGTTGCCTCTCCAAACCAGCATTCTCCCCAAAGGACTATCTGGGAGAATATCAGAGGGAGTATTTTTGGCTCCCTATTTCCTTTGTCCTCTAGGCCTAGAATTTCTGTTTTCCATTTTTGGTCAGTCTCTGTGTCTGAGCATTTTTCCATCTATTCAACCCTCCCCACTGGAGGTTTCTTGCACACCCGAAGAATCAATTAGACCTTTGGCCATTTCCCTCATGCAACAACAAAACCGGGATTGTAGAACTCCGCACTTGCTTGGTATCTAGGATATGTCTCAGTCACACACACTCGACCTCTGAAAATGCCCAGCCACCAAGGAAATACTTATGGTTTAATTTTCCCACCTTGGCTCATGCACAAGGTTTCCTGGGTTGCTGTGGTACCTGCTTTTCTCCCTGTATCACCTCTGTTGCCTCCTGAATAACAGTCTTGGGTTTGTCTATGGCCTCTGTGGGGAGCTGGGACACCAGGACAGTGTGGGCCAAGTCTAAATCCGGGTGGGACAGTCTCCCCTCTCAGCTGGAGTCCCACTCCACACAGACACAGAGATCCCAGAAAGGACCCCGGGTTTGTGAGAAACACACATTCACTCATCCAAACCCAAAGAATAGACTCAGAGATGTGAAGAACAGAGGAGTGAGACTTTTAATGGTAATCTTGCAGGATCGGGTGTCTGGTAAGCAGGCACACCTGGGCAGTTACAGCAGGCAATTTATCTCCTAGCACACAAGTCCCTCCCCGAGTTCCTCATTGGTCGAGTACTACGAGGTTACGAGTTTCTTGATTATCGCCTAAGTTTCATTATTCCCCTTTTATATCCCAGTCCCCTTCTCTGCTTAAGTTTCGATTCTCCAATAACAACACTTTCTTTCCTTTTATGGGCTGACCCCTCCTCTACATTGTTTGCTTATTGTGACCTTCTAGGTACATGAGCCATGCAGTTTGTTACATCTGCAGGCTGGCTGCCAGTACTTAGATTTATCATGTCTTGAAAATGGACCATTTCAAATGTTTTCTCACACCAGAGGCTTTGATAGATGGTATCACTATTTTCATTCAGTTCAAAGATTTTTTAAATTTTCATCTTGATTTCATTTTTGACCCAATGATCATTCAGGATTAGGCTATTTAATTTCCATGCATTTGCATGGTTTTGAAGGTTTCTTTTGGAGTTGATTTTCAGTTTATTCCATTGTGGTCTCAGAAAGTACTTGGTATAATTTCAATTTTCTTAAATTTATTGAGGCTCATTTTGTGGTCTATGATATAATCTATCTTGGAGGAAGTTCCATGCATTGTTGAATAGAAAGTATATTCTGTGGTTGGTGGATGGAATATTCTGTTTATAATTGTTAAGTCCGTTTGTTCCAGGGTATAGTTCAAATCCATTGTTTCTTTGATTACTTTCTGCCTTGATGACCTGCCTCGTGTTGGCAGTGGAGTACTGAAGTCTCCCACTATTGTTGTGTTGCTGCCTATCTCATTTCAGTAATATTAGTAATTGTTTTATAAATTTGGGAATGCCAGGGTAAGGTGCATATATTTTTTAAGATAGTGATATTTTCTTGTTGGACAAGACCTTTTACCATTATATAATGTCTCTCTTTTTCTTTTTTAACTGCTGTTGCTTTCAAGTTTGTTTTGTCTGATACAAGAAGTTTTGTCCTCCATTTGCCTGAAATGTCTTTTTCCACCTTAAGTTTCTGTGAGTCCTTATGTGTAAAGTAATTCTTTTGAAGGCAGCAGCTGAATCAGTGCCTTCAAACTGGTGAATTCTTTTTTTGTTTGTTTTTAATTGCACTTTAGGTTCTGGGGTACATGTGCAGATCATGCAGGACTGTTGCATAGGTACATACATGGCAAGGTGGTTTGCTGCCTCCATCCCCCTGTCATCTATGTCTGACATTTCTCCACATGTTATCTCTCCCAAGCCTCCCCACACTGCACTGTCCCCACCCCACACTGTTTCCCCACCCCCTGCTGTCTCCCTGGCCCCCCCAACAGACCCCAGTGTGTGATGCTCCCCTCCCTGTGTCCATGTGTTCTCACTGTTTAACACCCACCTATGAGTGAGAACATGTGGTGTTTGATTTTCTGTTCTGAGGCCAATAAACATAAGAAAAAATGTTCATTATCACTAGTCATTAGAGAAATGCAAATCAAAACCACATTGAGATACCATCTCACACCAGTTAGAATGGTGACCATTAAAAAATCCGGAAACAACAGATGCTGGAGAGAATGTGAAGAAAAAAACTTTTACACAAATTGGTGAATTCTTATCCCTTCTGCAATTCCGTATCGTTTAAGTGGAGGATTTAGGCCAATGTTAGTATTGTGATGTGAGGTATCATTCCATTAATTGTACTATTTGTTGCCTGAAAACTTTTTTGTTTGTTTTTGTTATCTAAATTGTATTTTTGTTTTTATAGGTCCTGTAAGATTTATGATTTAAAGAGGTTCTGTTTTGATGTGTTTCCAGGATTTGTTTCAAGATTTAGAGCTCCCTTTATCACTTCTTGTAGTGGTGGCTTGGCAATGGCAAATAATCTCAACATTATTTTGTCTCAAAGAGACTGTATCTTTCCTTCATATATGAAGCTTAGTTTCACTTAATACAGAATTATTGGCTGATAATTGCTTTGCTTGGGGAGGCTGAAGATAGGGCTCCAATCTTCTCCCTTGTAGGGTTTCTGTTGAAAAATCTGCAGTTAATCTGAGAGGTTTCCCTTCGTAGGTTACCTGGTGCTTCTGTCTCACAGCTGTTAAGATTCTTTCCTTCATTTTAACTTTAGATAACCTGATGACAATGTGCCTAGGCAAAAAGATCTTTTTGTGATAAACCTCCCAGGTGTTTTTTCCGCTTCTTGTATTTGGATGTCTAGGTCTGTAGCAGGGGCAGAGAAGTTCTCCTCAATTATTTCCCCAAGTATGTTTTCCAAATGTTTAATTTTCTCTTCTTTCTTAGGAATGGCAATTATTCTTAGGTTTGGTTGTTTAACTTAATTTCATATTTCTTGGAGGCTTTGTTTATATTTTCTTATTCTTTTTTCTTTATCTTTGTTGAGTTACGTTAACATGAAGACCTTGTCTTCAAGATCTCAGTTTCTTTCTTCCACTTGCTCAGTTCTGTTGCTGAGGCTTTCCAGAGCATTTTACATTTCTATGTGTGTCCATTGTTTCCTGAAGTTTTGATTGTTTTTTTATTTATGCTACCTATTTCACTGAAGATTTCTCCCTTCATTT
>NW_016107337.1:10354012-10396625 GCF_001604975.1 Cebus imitator
TTTTTGAGACAGAGTCTCACTCTGTCACCCAGGCTGGAGTGCTGTGGCATGATCTTGGCTTACTGCAACCTCCCACTCCCCAGTTCAAGTGGTTCTCATACCTCAGCCTTCCTAGTAGTTGTGATTAGACGTGTGCCACCACAACCAGCTAATTTTTGTATTTTTAGTAGAGACAGTTTCATCATGTTGGCCAGGCTGGTCTTAAACTCCCAACCTCAGGTGATCTGCCCACCTCGGCCTGTAGTGATGGGATTACAGGCATGAGCCATCACTCCCAGCCTCCCTTCACTGCTTGCCTTTTTTTTTTTTTTTTTTTTTTTTTTTATTTCCTTACATTGGGCTTTGTCTTTCTCTGTTGCCTCCCTGATTAGCTTAATAACTAACCTCCTTAATTCTTTTTCAGGTAAATCAGCATTTTCTTCTTGGTGTGGGTGCATTGCTGGTGAGCTACTGTGATTTTTTGGAGGTGTTAAGAACCTTGTTTTGTCATATTATCAGAGTTGTTTTTCCGGTTCCTTCTTATTTGAGTAGTCTCTGTTGGAGGGAAGGTCTAGGGCTGAAGGCTGTTGTTCAGATTCTTTTGTCCTATGGGTTGTTTCCCTAAGGTAGTACTCTCCCTCTTTTCTTATGGCGTGGCTTCCTGAGAGCTGAGCTGTAGTGGTTGTTATCTCTCTTCTGGATCTAGCCACCCAGCAAGTCTACCAGGCTCCGGGCTGGTACTAGGGGCTGTCTGAACAGAGTTCTGTGATGTGAACCATCTGTACGTCTCTCAGCCATGGATACCAGCACCTGTTCCAGCGGAGGTGGCAGGGGGTAGAAATGGACTCTGTGAGGGTTCTTAGCTTTGGTGGTTTAATGCACTACTTTTTGTGCTGGTTGGCCTCCTCTCAGGAGGTGGTACTTTCCAGAGAGCATCAGCTGTGGTAGTACGGGCAGGAACAGGTGGTGAGTGGGGCCCTAGAACTCTCAAGAGTATATGCCCTTTTTCTTCATTTACCAGGGTGGGTAGGGGAGGACAACTGGGTAGAAGCAGGGCTGGGTGTGGCTGCTGTAGGAGTTGGGGATAAGATTCCCAGGTAAATGGAGTTATGATCATTGGAGGATTGATTATGACTCTCTACTGTGTCATGCAGGTTTTCAGGGAAGTTGGGGAAAGCCAGCAGTCACAGGCTTCACCCAGCTCCCATGCAATCTGAAGAGCCAGTTCTACTCCCACTGTCCCCAACCCCACCAGCACTGAATCTGGTGTTTCCAGGCAGTGGGCAAACAGGGCTGAGAACTTGAACCAGGCTACCCACCTCCCAACTGCAAAAGCAAATATGGCTTTCCTTCTTCCCTTGCCTGTGGTGTCTACACACTGGATTCACACCCTCCCCTGAGTTCTGGCCAGGAGACTTCTTGATCAGTTCAAATTGTTAGAAAGTTCAGATGGACACTTCTTTCTCCCTGTGGACTTTTCCCAGCACCTCTGGCTGCCCTCCAGAAGAACCCTTATGAGGCTAGGCAAAAACAGCTTGCTAGGAGACCCAGCCAGTTCCCAGGGCTTTTCTGTTGCATCCTTTACCCCTGTATTTTGCTTGGCTCTCTAAATTGACTCAGCTCCAGGTAAGGTCAAAATATTCTTCCATAATCTAGGCCTTAAGTTTCACCAGTGAGGGTGTGTGTTTGGGGGTGGATGACCTTCCTTTTCTACTTCCACAGTTTGGGCACTCACAGTATTTGGGGTGTCTCTTAGGTCCTGCAGGAGCAATCCACTTCCTTCAGGGGATCTGTGGGTCCTCTCAGGTTTCCTGACTTATTCCTGCAGTTGTTCTGGGGCAAAAATTCATGACGCAAGCTTCCACACACTGCTCTGTCTGTCCAAGTCAGAGCTGCCATCTCTGGCTTCATATTTTTGCAATTGCAAATTGTGCTGCTATAAACACGCATGTGCAAATGTTCTTTTCATATAATGATTTTTACTTTGGGTAGATACCCAGTAGTGGGATTGCTAGATTGAATGATAGTTCTAATTTTAGTTCTTTAGAATCTCCATACTGTTTTGCACAGTGGTTATACTGGTTTACATTTCCACCAGCAGTGTAAAAGTGTTCTCTTTCGCCACATCCATGCCAGTATCCATTTTTTTTTTAATTATGGCCATTCTTACAGGAATGAGGTAGTATCTCACTATGGTTTAAATTGGCATTTCCCTGATAGTGATGTATATTTTTTCATATGTTTGTTGGCCATTTATATATCTTCTTTTGAGGATTATCTATTCATATCTCCTTTGCCCACTTTTTGATAGGATTATTTTTTTTTCTTGCTGATTTCTTTGTGTTAATTGTAGACTCTTGCGATGCATAGTTTGCAAATACTTTCTTCCACTCTGTGGCTTGTCTGTTTGCCCTGCTGATCATTTCTTTTGCTGCGTAAAAGTTTGTAGTTTAATTAGGTCTTATTTATTTATTTTTGCTTTTGTTGCATTTGCTTTTAGTTTTTTGGTCATGAATTTTTGCCTAAGCCAATGTCTAGAAGAGGTTTTCTGATGCTATCTTCTAGAATTTTTATGGTTCCATGTCTTAGATTTAAGTCCTCGATTCATCTTGAGTTGTTTTTAGTATAAAGTAAGATGAAGACACAGTTTTACTTTTCTACATGTGGCTTGCCAATTATTTTTTTAAAAGAGTGTCCTTTACTCATTTTATGTTTTTTTGTGCTTTGTCAAAGATCAGTAGCTGTAAGTATCTGGCTTTATTTCTTAGTTCTCTATTCTGTTCCATTTTCCTATGTGCCTATTTTTATACCACTACCATGCTGTTTTGGTAAAACAGCAAATAGCCTTGTAACATGGTTTGAAGTTGGGTAATGTAATGCCTTTAGATTTTTTTTCTCTTTGCTTAGTACTTCTTTGACTATGCAGGCTCTTTTTTGGTTTTGTGTAAATTTTTGGATTATTTTTTACAGTTCCATGAAGAATGATGATGGCAATTTGATGAGGATTGCAGTGAAGCTGTAGATTACTTTTGGCAGTATGCTAATTTTCACAATATTGATTCTACTAATCCATGAGGATAGGATGTGTTTACATTTGTTTGTGTCATCTATTATTTCTTTCAGCAGTGTTTGTAGTTTTCTTTTTAGAGATTTTTCACCTCCTTGGTTAAGTATACATTTTTTGTTCATAAAAGGGATTGAGTTGTTGATTTGATTCTCAGCTTGGTTATTGTTGTTGTGTAGCAGTGCTACTGGTTTGTGTACACTGATTATGTATACTGAAATTTTACTGAATTCATTTATCAAATCTAAGAGCTTTGTGAATGAGTCTTTAGTGTTTTCTAGGCATATGATCATATCATTGGTGAACAGCAACAGTTTGACTTCCTCTTTTCCAATTTGGATGCCCTTTATTTCTTTCTCTGATTGCTCTGGCTAAGTCTTCCAGTACTATGTTAAATAGAAGTGGTGAAAGTAATCATCCTTGTCTTGTTCTCAGGGGGGAATGCTTTCAACTTTGTTCCATTCAGTATAATGTTGGATGTGGGTTTGTCGCAGATGGCTTTTATTATCTTGAGATACATCCCCTCTATGCCAATTTTGCTGAGAGTTTTTTTTTTTTTAATCAAAAAATCATGCTGGATTTTGTTAAATGCTTTTTCTGTATCTATAGAGATGATCATATGATTTTTGTTTTTAATTCTGTTTATGTAGTATATCATATTTATTGACTTGCATATGTTAAACCATCCCTGCATCCCTGGTATGAAACCCACTTGATCATGAACCCACTTGGATCCAGTTAGTTAATATCTTGTTGATGATTTTTGCATCTATGTTCATCAAGGATATTAGTCTGAAGTTTTCTTTTTTAAATTATATCCTTTCCGGGTTTTTGTATTAGGGTGATACTGGCTTCATAGAATGATTTAGGAAGGATTGCCTCTTTCTCAATCTTTTGGAATAGTTTCAGTACATTTGGTATTAATTCTTTAAATGTCTGACAGAATTCAGCTGTGCATCCATCTGGTCTTGGACTTTTTTTGTTGGCAATATTTTTATTACTGCTTCAATCTTGCTATTTGTTATTGGTCTATTCAGCTTCTTTCTTCCTGATTTAATCCAGGAGGGTTGTATATTTCCAGGAATTTATCCATCTCATCTAGATTTTATAGTTTGTGCATTTAAAGATGTTTATGGTAGCTTTGAATAATCTTGTATGTCTGTGGTATCAGTTGTAACATAAAGATAACATCAACAACAAAATAAGGCAAACACATAACATAGGACGTTATAAAAAATGCTATCATTTAGGATTAATGGTTATGAAAGCTGTTATAGAAAAGATAGCATGTAGTCTTCTATGCCTTGAAGATTTGATGGCATTTGGGTAGGTTGAAGAGAGAAAGAAGAAACAATTGAGAGAAGAGAGAAACAATTGCAGACAAAAATGATTGCAAGACATTAGCAAATACATATAATATGTATTTACTGGCCATTCCAACTAATATCTTTATTCATTGTACAGAATGATAACAGAGTCCTCTAAATTTGGAATAGTTCTTATAATCCTTCTATATAAAACCAATCTCAATTAAATATGGTCAGCATAAAAGCAGAAGCCAACTTGCCACTGTTGAAAGAATATGGGTGTGATATTGTCATATAATGATAAATATATATTTGGTCTCTATTTCTGGTTCCCTACATAGAGTTCCTAATACCTTAACATTTACTGGGTGATTGCACTGTGTTTTGCTCTAATGAGGCTACTCTTGGTGGGCTCCCAGATAGCTTCAACATAGGGGATGATCCCAGAAGGCAGAAGTTGTGGTGAGCCGAGATCACGCCACTGCACTCCAGCCTGGGTAATAAGAGCGAAACTCTGTCTCAAAAAAAAAAAAAAAAAAAAAAAAAAAAAAAAAAAAAAAAAAAGAAAAAAAAAAAAAAAAAAAAAAAAAAAATAGATAAGGGGTGATCACCAGAATGAACAAGCCACGTATAGAAACCTGGAACTTTTAGTCTTATGCCCATCCTCAAAGAAGTCAAGAAGGGCTGGAGATTGAGTTAATAATTGACCATGCCTGTGTGATGAAACCTTCATAAAAATCTCCAAACTACGGATTTTGAAGTACTTCCAGATTGATGAACACATCGAGGTGCCAAGAGAATAGGGCGCTCTAGATCTATGAAAACAGAAACTTCTGTGCTCAGGACCCTCCCAGATTTCAATCTATATATCATTTTATCTGCTGTTCATTTGCATTCTTTATTATATCCCTTATTATTGTCATAAACCAGTAAATATAAGTGTTTCCCTGAGTTCAGTGAGCTGTCCTAGCAAGTTAAACCTGAAAAGGGAGTCATGGAAGCCCCAGTTTATAGCCAGTTGTCGGAAGTATAGGTAACAACTCATTACTTATGACTGGCATCTCAAGTGCGAGGCAGTCTTGTGGCACTGAGTCCTTAACCCATGGGATCTAACGCTAACATCTGGTAGAGAGAGTCAGAAGTGAATTGAATTATACCAATTGTGTGTCCACTGGGGCTATCTCCCCACACATACTGGTGACCAGAAGTGTTCTGTGTCATTTTGAGTGTTTACTGTAAGAGAAAAAAAGTTTTCATTTTGTTAATATAAAAAGCCAAGATTCAGTGACAAGAAAGGACATTTGGAGTCAGAAATAGAGGAACATGGTGTAAAAGGTTTTTATAATAGTTAAGGATGGGAAGATATTGGGGCTATAATGTAGGGATCTCAAATGGCACATTAAGATTTTCTACTTTTAATACTATGTTATATTCATATTTTTAATTTGTCAATATACTATCCTATTTCCTTTTCTGGTTACCTCAACATTTCACACCATAATACTGGCATCATTTTTACTTTTGTAGCCTATTAATAGTTTTGTAGTCTCACTCAGATTTCTTTATTGGAGTTTATGAATACGTATTCATTAATTTAGCAAACACTTTTCAGTACTTACCACGTGTTGAACACAGTTTCAGGGTCTGGAGTTGTAGCCATGCAGTACAGATAGGATTTCTTTTCTCATAAAGTTAATGATATAATACAGAACAGAATTAACTAAATGATTAGATGAAAAGTTTTATAACAGAGAATGTACAGAATACTTAGCTCTTATACAAACTTCTCTGACATTTATTTATTCCTATGATTCCGAAGAGCTTTTAAAGTGTTTATGATTTTTTGGATTTTTTACTCATTTTTTGACATTTCTGTAGTCACAGGTATATAACCATATCTTATATTGAAAGGTAAATTCATCTTTTTGATCTTTATGATAGTTCTAAAAATTTTTCAACCACAGAGTCTTTATTCTTGCTTAAGAAATACTAGTGTGCCATATTCCAACTGAATTCTCTTAACAGAATGGTAATTTCAGCACTTATGAGATACAGCCTGACTCAGGCTAACTGGAAAATTATTTTACATATCAGGGCCAGGTCCTGACAACGCTAAGGCCTTCTGCATGGGAGTGCTTTAGGAAATGGTAATAAGACAGGAAGTGACCTAACCAAGCAGAAACATTCATGTTCCTTTGAAAATACGGTGTGATAATACACTGCCTTTTCCCTTCCTACTATATGAATTTCTTGTGGTTATAGGATGAACTTTTTGACATTTCTAAATTTAGAAAAAAAAAATGGCACCTCTTAGAAATGAAAGTGAGATTGAAAGTTACTATCGGATTTCCAGTGAGCCACTCACATTTCAGAACCATAGTTTAATTTTCATTTATTACTAGACACAGAAGCAGTACCTACAGAAATATGAATGTAAGTAGAATCTACAAGTAAACATAGGTAGCGAATGTTTTGGAACTCTACACATACACATCTTTATATGAAATTGCATTTCAGAATATATTGACTGTTAAAACCTGATGCCTTATTATCATGATGAGACAGGAACAGAAAATGGCAGAGGACTACAAGCAATTTATTTTCATGACAAGCCTGCAATATCATGAGGAATTGTAAACATAAACCATTCTCATTGCCATCTCAGGACTGTAATCTCATCCTCCAAAGATGTCACACCTGGGCCTTAGTTGTTTTAAATGATTCATTTCAAATTTCTTAATATTCTTGACCAGTCAAGTTATCAGGTTCAACAGTTTCAAAAATAAATGATGTTATTCTCATCTACTTTATTGAAGAAAATTGTGTCAACATAAAATGCTAGGTTTGAATATTTATAAACCATGGAAGCAACTTGAAAAGAATTAAAATGATCTTGTTAAAAGTATGGTATTTGAGTTCACATTTTGATGTGTATATAAATAAATGAATTCTAGAGAAGATATTACAAAACATGCCATTTAAAATAAATTAGAGAGTAGAGATGTATGTGTGAATTGTGCATGTGTGTGTGCATGCGGCATAATTAGAGTTCTTGTGACCTCACGTGCTCAAATTATATTGCAGGCATGCCAACAGAGGGACAAAGAAGTGATAGAAGGAAAGCTCATGTAATCCTACAGGAGAGACTTAAATGCATTTTATAATTCAAAACAATCACATATTCATTATCGTATCTATTCTACGGGAATTATAGGAAAAAAAACCCTTTAATTATGACAAGTTAAAGGATGATCGAGGTTACAATGAATCTATTGTTATGATTTACTAGCTAAAAATATTGACCCTGATGTAATAATACATGTTTTTGTGTGGTGTGTCCTTTGAGAAATACAATGTTATTATTATATTGATATAAATACTGTCATATGCCTATACATTTCTACATTTATTATTACAATTTAGTGGGAATGATTAATGAATGAACTATGATTTCATTTATTTCTACTTGATTAATTTATTTGAACTCTCTTTTTACCACCTTCAATGCTTCTCCTCAGTTAAGATAGATGTCTTGTCAAATCAAAAATGTTCACTGCATTCCTAATGTACAGTGCAAAGAATTTACAAAAAGTACATTTTTAGATAACTAGGGAACAGTACTTAATACTTTCTAGTATAGTTTGTAATTTTTTTTTTAGAACACATAAGATTTTAGAAATCTGATGTAAAGATGGAGTTCTCCTTAGAAAAATCTACATTTGCACATCTAAACTAAATTTTGCATGAAATTTCATGGGATTCATTGTCTTCTTCAAATTTAAGATATGTCTTGGTTATAAAATCTTGCGAAAATGTTGTTGGACTAGTCGTATAACTGTGGGTAGTTTATGTAAATTAACTGTGCCTCAATTTCCTCATTTGTATGTTCTTGAAAATTTAACCGCTTATCTCTTCTGATTATTGTATGGATTAAAGGAGTTAATACGTGTCTGGAGCTAAGTTCAATGCCGTTTTCAATGTAGTACTATATATGTGTTTGTTCTTATTGCAGTTTTAAAATGATGCAGGTAGGCTGAAGGGGAATGTAAGCCTAGCTTACATAGTATATGAAGGTACTGAATTTGGGCAAGGTCTTGAGATTTGATTTTGGATTGGCAGAGAAGAGATCTAAGTGTACTTAAAAACTATGAAGATCTTTTTAGAAGTAGGAAATTGTGTGACGTGAATCACTAAAGTATTTTCAAAAGCTGGATTCTCTGTTAATGAAAGCAGGGGGTAGTTGGCAGAATGGGTGAGGCACCCACACAGAGTGAAGAGCTCCTGTATCATGCTAAAGAAGTTTGGGTAAATCAAACAGGATCCACATTTCTGTCATATACCTTTCCATCTTCAATTTAATTCTTGTTTGTACAAGTAAAGCTTTAAACTGAGGAACAGAATACTCAAACTCACATTCCCTGCACATAGCTGAGTGGTGAAGATAAATTAGTATTTCCAAAACAGCATCAATAAACCTATGGAAAATATTGCTAAAAATAATGACATTACACTGAATAAAAAAAGGAATGGTAAAGAAAGAAAAAAAAAACAATTGGGCTTTAAAAGTGCAAATATCATGTGAAGAGTGAAACAGTTCAAAGGTCCCATGTACAAACTCTAACACTAATAGGATACATTACATTCCCATGCATTTAATTGTAATGAGGTAATATTTTGAAAAACACTGACAGCTACTTCTCTCTCTCTCTTTCTGAGGTATACTTTACCCCCGGCAAGCCACAGGCATTTGTCCATCTACCTGGTAGAGGTGGGTAGAGATGGAGGAGAGCTATAGAGTGTGCCACAGAAGAAATGAGTTATGTTCAACTTTTAATATGCAAAGTAGAATTCTCCAGCAAGACTACAGCCTAGAGGGGGATTTCCCATGGCTCCTTTTTCTCCTTTCCTCAATTTAGCATATCAGCAGGAATCCAAAAGAACATAACTCTGAGAGTCATCCCACAGGATGGACAAGATGCATCTTCTGTCTATGACAGTTGGAGAAATGCCAAGGTAGCTAAGACGGTATGAAAGAATAGAAAGAAAATTCTACCTGCATTCCTGGCATTAGGAATGGCAAGAAAGACCAGTGAGGCCAGCAAGAGGGTATTTCCCTTGTTTCTCCCTGAAGGTGTGTGTGCTAGATAAGGTGAGGGACGTGGGAAGAGGAGAGAATAAATCCTGGCCCAGCTTCTAGTTTGGGTCCATAGAGAGGCCATTTCTTAAGCTTCTTCCAGTGCATTCTACAGGCTGGGTAGCTGATCATTTCATCCAGGATGGTGAGCTCTTCCTAAGAATATTTTAACTATCAGGTTAGTGTAAAATTTAAGAAAAAATGGCTTCTTTTTCTGCTAATAAATAGGCAGATCATACAAAGTCCAATTCCTTAGAGACTAAATACAAGATATAACATTAATGTTCTGCCATTTGAATATTGATGTGAGTTAAATTTACTCAATCTACTTTTATGTCCATAATTTAAAATATTAAGTTAAGGAACTGATATTCATTTATAGTATAAGACAATTATGAAGTTACTACACTATGTTCTACTTCCAAGGCACTGAAATGAAACTGAAGTTCTAAAACATAAATGCCCTCTGCTGGAAGAATTTTCTTTTAGTACAATATGCTTAAGCAATAAGCAAGTGATAACAATGAGATATCTTTAGTTGCTTTAATTTTAAATTCATTCTATTTGGTTGTTTCAATTATTTTCCTATCGTCACAAACAACTGAGGACAAAATGTAATACTATGTTCTGTGGTTCAAATTTTTTTAGATTGTGAGATTTTCTACTTCAGGAAACAATGTATTGAAATGAAATTCTCTGCTAGTACTTGTAATATGCTTTGCCTTACAAGTCTCTAAGCAAAGTCTGGAAAAATCTCTGCAGAAAACAGTTGAAAAGCATTTTAGACTTTAGAAATTTTCCCGCAACTAATACCTGAGTAAATTTATTTCAAGTTACTGGGGAAAGGGGGAAAAGAAACTTACTAAAGTGTAGACTATAGACAGAAAGACTGCATATTAACCTTCCAGTTTCTTTTTCTGTTTGTTTTTTGTTTTTGAGAGGAAGTCTTGCTCTGTCACCCAGGCTGAAGTGTAATGGCACGATCCTGGCTCACTGCAACCTCCGCCTCCTGAGTTCAAGCTATCCTCATGTGTCAGCCTCCCAAGTAGCTGGAATTACAGGCACCTGCCAGCATGCCCAGCTAATTTTTGTATTTTTAGTAGAGGCGAAGTTTTGCCATGTTGGCCTCGAACTCCTGATCTCAGGTGACCCACGTGCCTAGGCCTCCCAAAGTGCTGGGATTACAGGCATCAGCCACCGCACCCAGCCAAACTTCCGTTACAATTAACCAATAATTATACTAGAGAAAATGCTGATTTGGTAAATGTATGAAAACAAAATAAAGACTGATGGTTTTATAATTGGGAAGAATTCCACAAATAAATGAAAGATGTTCATGCAATCTATTTTATAGCATTGTTTTTCACATAGTAGTTACTTAAAAAAAAGTTTGCTGAATGAATCAATTATCCCTGAGAACACCTGGAATCAGTTAACCTAATACATGTACCTGGAATATAGAGTGCATTTTTCCACAGCTAAAGAATTGTCTGTAGCACATTTGAATAATACAGCCGTTTCATTTCCTCCAGTTCATTTCCCTTCACCTTCAATCTTGGCTTTCCTGTAAATGCCTTCAACCGGGCTAACAATTTCACCACTGACTGCTCTGCCAGTGCCGAGGCCTAAGCCGTGGTCCAGGCCCAGACCAATTGCTTCTGGGCATTTTCCTCAAGTAGCTCGAACATTCAGTCCTAGGGTTTGGATTTAAAAATATTTGCCAACAATATAATGACAGTACAATGGGCTTTTAGATTTTATCAAAATGATTTTTTAAGGTCACACACTAGTTATTTTTTTAAGGACTTTTACTCTCTTTAAGGTGCTTCCAAAGTAAAATTATTTTATTTGATACTACCTAGAATGAGCTCAGTGACAGGATGGATATAATCCTGAATTTTATTTTATTTTTGTTCCCATTGTTACTCAGGAAAAACTCCTAATATAGTTGTTTATATGCTAATTGTGCTGAAATTTTAATTAGGTTGTCTGCATACAGAACTATATTTTCCCTCATTTCCTCCATTTATCAATTGAAAGGAGTCTAAAATTTGGGGTCAAAAATACCTATTTCTGAACCCTGTACTCCCCTATAAAAGCTACGGCCTTGGACAAGTCACTGTTTTGCTCCAATTCAATTCCCTTTTTCCTTCATCATTGCTGCTAGGAGAAAACAAGTATCTGCTGACATCACACAGAGTCCGAAAATAGCCAGGCATGGGCCATTACACATAGATTAGCTAAGGGTGCCAATGACATAAGGAGTCATATTCTTACCTGCAGATCTGGCATCTTTGAAAGCAGCATCACCGTGCTCTGTTAGGATGCCTTTGTAGATGCGTGTGACAGCCCCTCGATGATTATTTCTTCTGTTGTGCGTTGTGGGAGTTTATTTTTGTTGCTTTAGAAAAGATAAATTAATGCATCTGTTTCTTCTTCTTTTAAAAATGTCTATTAAAAGTCAGCTCAAAGATGGGAAGTAGGTAGTATTAGTCAATGCTAACAGGTCTCATATAGTAAGGGAACAATATGGGGTTTTTGAGACATACAGGCAGATTCAAATCCTAATTCTACCTCTAACTAGCTGTCTGACTGTGTGCACATTATTTAAACTTTCAGAACTACCTGGCTCTTCATTCCTAGAAGAAAATAATACCTCCCTTACAGATTATATTGAATACAAATTAAAACTTTCATAAATGGTTTAGCACACAGTAAGTTCTCTCCCCACAATATTTTATAATAAAATCAGAAATCTTAGAGTTAGTATATATTACTCTCTCATTTTCCAGTGGGAAATTGAAATCTTGCAAAGTTAAGTGACTAGCACAAAATCATACAATTATTTACTGCTGAGATTGTTCTGTAATCCACTTTTCTTAATAATATCTAATGCCCTTTTTACTCCAGAACAAAGCCACCTTTATTAATTGAGTACTACCAAGATCTTATTTCTGACCTAAAGAATGATTACATTTCTCATTGTGATAAGAATGAATTTTAGTAATCTTATTTCATATTGGAGATTTATGTTAGAATTTCTTTGTCTAGAGAAAAATTTTGCCAGAAGCTAAGGCATGAGCAATGTATAATTTATTTAAGGACAATATAACTAAATTCAAAACAACTTGATTTCCCTGGTGTATACTCTGAGCTTCACTCTAGCAATCAAGGATAGTATATTTAAATGTGATTTAATAGTACTTAGTTGATACATTATTTAATATATTACATCATGTGCTGCACGATTTCATCATTGTAGTGAAAAAGCAAGTTTACTGAATAAGTGCTATGGTTTCAGCTACTTCTTTAGTATTAGAATGTAGTTTTCTCCATTATTTACATATAGTTCATTTTATACCATAATAATTTTGAAGTAAAATGCCATTTCTTACTTTCCTCATGTAAATGTATATTCATCTCATGTCTAATATAATCAAGATAAAATAGTGCTCAGTTCAAAAGTCCTTTCTGTTCAAAATAATTGGTTTGGTGGAATGAAAGTCTAAACCGAAGCACTGTGCATGTGATGGCCTAATGGCTTTCTTAAAAATATATGTCTGACAGAGTTAATTTTGTTAAAAACAACCTATGCCAAACTAACAATGCTTTAAAAAAAAAAAAAAAAACTTGCACGATTTCTAAGAAACAACAAAGTAGTCAGTAAAGGATTCTGTTGAAAGATAAATATGCACCCATTTTTAAAAACAGAATTAAAAAAAAAAAAAAAAAAAAAAAAAAGATAATGGTGCCTGTAAGGTACAGATCTTCTGTTGAAGGAAGCTTCTTACAATGTCTCTGTGGGGTGGTGAAACATTAAAAATGGAATTCTAATGGTTACTGGTATATCTGGTACATCAGAATCTTCTTACACTAATTGGCCATTATAACTTTGAGTAAATCACTTAATCTCACTGAACCTCTCATTCCTTTTCTCTCTAATCATAAACAGTAATCTCTGCCTAGGAATAATAAGACATTTAAGCTTTTGCCATCCCTGAGAGAAAGCCATGTTAAATTAAATTTTTGCCTGGGCCTTGCTCTATCAGTGACGCTCTTTGTGTCCAATAACTTCAAAGTCTCTCTCACCACATCCCATTTTGTTAATTCATCAAATCCTGACCCAAATTTCACTGTCATTCCCCTACTAAGCCCTACTCTTTCTTTTTCTTTTCATTGCTAATTTTCTTAGTATTTTCTCACTCTTGATGTAACCACATATGACAACAAAAGCATTGAAAGAACTGCAACTTATTTCATATGCCTGGAGTAGAAAGATTCAGTGAAGTCACCGGCATAATCAGAGGTTTTCAAGTTCCTGGTCCTTCAGGTAGGCAGCTTGGAAGTCATCATTTTATTCTAAGACCAAGTAAAGAGCTAAATGAATTGAAAACTAACTCTTCTTAGATCCAACAAAGAAATGATGTTACAGGTCAAACTGCTGTCCTCAACACTGGAGAGACAAACAGGCAAATACGCAATATACCAGAGCACTAACCGTCCAGCAAAAATCTCTGAGGGAACCCGTGCTGGGTTAGGAAAACCTGAACTGTGATTGATGCCTTGCTGGAGGCTCAGAGCAGGCAAGTTTGAGAGTTAAAAACTCCAGGGGGACTTAGTGGTAGGGGGACTCCACAACTTTTGTGAGTTGACCTGCAGGAGCGCAAGCTGGTTCTCAAAGTAAATAACAGAGAAAAATCCCCTTGTGCTTCCAAAAGAGAGAAGGGAAAAGGAACCATTTTGAAATGCACCAGAGCATGCTGCTCTTCTCCAAAGGCCTGTCCTCAGGAGAACCTATTTAACCAGAGTCTAAATTACTGTAGCTTTATAAAGGCTAACAAACCTGGGGAAAGAAAATATCCAACTTCAGCCCTCTCTAGCCATCCTGTCCTACCTAAAGGATGTGGGTAGGGAGACTGTATGTGAATATGCTCCAGAGGAACAAGCTTACTAACAGATTGAGACTTAATTATGGGACAGCAAAATGCTTCACCTCCCCCTAAACCTCACCACCACATTACTAAAGGCCTATTTACAACAGTTCCATTTGCCCAATACGTATCTGGCTATCAAGAGGAAAAAACAAAGGTGTGCTAAAAGGCAAAAACACAGCATGAAGAGACAGAGCAGGCATCAGAACCAGACTTAACTTTGATAAGGATGTTGAAATTATTATATGGGGAATTTGAAACAACTATGGTTAGCAAGCTAGGGGCTTTAATGGGAAAGCAGATGACAGGAAAGGAGAGAGATGGAAATTCTAAGAAAAAAATTTTAATGCTAAAGATAAAAAACACTGTTACAGGAATGAAGAACGCCTTTGATGGACTCATTAGCAAACAGACAAGGCTAAGGAAAAAAACTCTCTGAGCTTGAGGACATGTCAGCAAAAACTCCCATAAAGGGGACAGGTTATCTAAGAGCTATGGGAAAACCATGAAAGGTAAAACATAAGCACAATGGGAATTGTAACAAAGGAAAGGAGAAAAGAAGAGAAGAAATATCTGAAGAAATTATGACTGATAATTTTCCCAAATTAATGTCATTCATGAAACATTAGATCCAGGAAGATCACAGAACACCAAGCAGGATAAATGCTGAAAAACCAAAAGCAAAACCAAAACAACACACCTAAGCATGTCATATTCAAACTGCAAAAAAATCTAATGTAAAGAGAAAACCCAAATAAAAGCCTGAGGAAAAAAATACCTTACCTATTTGGGAGCAAAGGTAAGAATTACATCCAACTTCTCAAAAACCATGCAACTAAGAAGAGAACAGAGTAAAAGTTTTGGCCAAAAATAAATAAACACACACAAAAAATAAAAGAATTTACTCACCTAGATGTCTGTAGCATGCAAAATTATCCTTGAAAAGTGAACAAGAAATACAGTTTCTCAGACAAACAAAAATGGTGAGGATTTGTTGCCAATAGACTTGCCTTGTAAGAAATGTTAAAAGAAGTTCTTCAGAGAAATGGAAAATTGTACAGTCAGAAACTCAGACCTGCATAAAGGAAGGAATAGCATCAGAAAAGGAATAAGTGAAAATAAAAACTTTTTCTTATTCTTAATTGATTGATAATGGTTTATTCAAAATAATAATAGCAATGATGTATTTGATTGTATATACATATGTGTGTATATATGTATTAATACATGCTTATGTATAAGTGAAAGGAATGACAGCAATAATATAAGAGACAGAAGAGAGTCATTGTGAATATTTTGTTATTTTAAGATACTTGGACTCCCTGTGAGGCAGTGTAGTGCTATTTGAAAGTAACCTTGAGGCTGTTCTGAGTGCAGTGGTGTTTACAACTAATTGATCACAACCAGTTACAGATTTATTTGTTCCTTCTCCACTCCCACTGCTTCACTTGATTAGCTTTAAAAAAAATTAAAATTAAAAAAAAAAGAAAGTAATCTTGAATTAGTTGTAAATATGTATTGCAAATTCTACGGCAACCACTAAAATATGTGTTTTTAAAAGTACAACTGATATGCCAAAAAAGGAGAGAAAATAGAATCATATAAAATGTTCAAGTAAAACCACAAAAGGCAGAAAAAGAGTGGAAGACAAAAGTAGGAACAAACGACAAATGCTAATGAGGAGAGCAACAGCATCTCTTGTTTATTGCTGGTGGGAATATGAAATGGTATATCCACTTTATAATACAGTTTGGCAGTTTTAATAAATCTAAACACATTACTACCATGTGATTCAGCAATTGTATTCCTTAGAATTTACTCAAATGCAGTGAAAACATGTCCACACAAAAATCTGCACTCAGATGCTTATAGGAACTTTATTCTTCATTGCTAAAATGTGGAGGTAACAAATATGTCCTTCTGTAGATGAATGGATTAACTGTGGTACATCCAGACAATGAAATATTATTCAGTGCTGGAAGTAAATGAGCCATCAGACCATGAAGAGACATGGAGGAAACTTAAATGAATATTACTAATTGAAAGAAGCCAATCTGTGAAAACTCCATCCTGTATAATTCCACGTATATTAATTTCTAGAAAAGACAAAACTATGGAAACAGAAAAAGATCAGTGGTTTGTAGGGGTTATCAGACAGGAAGGAATAGGTGAGGAACAGAGAAATGTTAGTGCAGTAAAGCTATTATATATGTTAGTATAATGATGCTATATACATATCATTATATTATATAAAACATTATATAATTTATATCATTATATTATAAAATTAAATATTAAATTATATTATTATATTATTATGTTATATATTATATTATTTTCACAAATGTGAAAACTCATGGGATATATAACACCAAGAATAAACCCAATATGTGCTACAATAATATAATGATATAATGTAACCTAAGATATCTGTAGTGATATTGACTCTCTTCTTGCTATAAAGGCAGATTAGCATCTTTGGGAGAAAAAGATAAAGACATATTTTGATTAAAATGAAATTCTTCATGACTAAGCAAAAAGAGCTAAAAGTAATTGATGTACATTAATACACTCACATATAAATTCATGTTATTTTCACCCGCTGTGTATCTTCTTAAATATTTTCAAGTACTATGAGCCCCACAGCTTGGAACACATAACGTAAGAGACTAGTGTATGATATTTTATTACTTGGACATTGCAAATCGTATTTTTTAGCAATCAGACCAAGACCGTCTACCCTCAAACTCTTGTGTGTTTTAAGAGTATCTGATATTCTTTTTACTTTTCTTTGCCTCCACCTCATAATATACAAAGAAAAAAATATGATTATTTGAGGGAAGGTTTAAACTTTCATATAATTTTTAGATTTTTAAAGTAGAACTTCAAAAACAAATTATTGTGACATATCTTTAATTTCTCCCTGTCTCTTCCTGGAAGATTGTTGATTCCAACTCAAGGACTAAGATAATTTGAAGCATATAATTATTTTCTTGAGTTTTGCTTGCTCATTCTCTGGGGGAACCCTAGTCTTAATTCTGCATTCATACTTACTGGGTTGATGCAAAAGTAATTGGAGTTTTTGCCATTGAAAGTAAGGGGAAGGCTCCAATTACTTTTTCACTAACCTAAAAATTTAACAGAGCTTTAAAAAAGAAAAAAAAAAACTTTTTTTTTTGCAATGTAATGACGTTGAACTATTCATAGCATCTGAATTTGTGTGCATTATATAGTGTACACATAACTACATATGTTAATATCACAAGAGTTCTCCACCCCATTTTTGTTTGTGAGAGTCAAAACATTAAAGTTAAAAAGTCAACCTGAAGAATGCTACAGTAACATTATTAATTAAGAAAAGTCTTTAAATGAAAAAAAATTACTAAAAACAAAGAAAGATATTTCAAAATAACAAAAGGATCAATATACTAGAAAGTTATGATGGTAATATTGAATAAACACTCTAGAAAAACAGAATATATGAAACAAAAACTCCAGGAACTGAATAGCAAAATAAACAAATTAAAATAAAAATCACAGATAAAGATTCTAATATTTCTCTCCAGTAATTGATAAAATAGGTAGAGAGAAAATCAATTTTAATTTGGAAGACTTGAACCTGATTATGTTTATAGAGCATTCCACTCAACAGCAGAAAGCATATTCTTTACAGTGAAGATGGAATATATTCTAGGCCTTAAGTCAAGTCTTAATATATTTAAAAGAACTGAACTAGTACAGAATATATGATTTCTGACTACCAGTGGACTTATAAATTAGAGATCAATAACAGAAAGAAATGTGGAAAATACCAAACTATTTTGAAATTTTGAGACTTCCAAATAACTCATGGATAAAACAATAAATCACAAGGGAGATTATAAAGCATTTTGAAGTAAATGAAGATTAAAATGCAACCTGTCAGCATTGTTTTATACAGATAATGCAGTTCTCAGAGGGAAATTCATAGCTCATATTAGTAAAGAGTAAAGATTGAAAATTATTATATTAGTTTCTGAAGCTAGAAATTAGCTAGAAAATAAGAGCAGATTAAATCCTGAGCATTGAGGAAAAAGGAAATGATTAAGAGAAAATGAATAAGTGAAAGGGACTAAAACATAAGCAACAGAGAAAATCAATGAAATAAGTGTAACCAATTTATTGAAAAGATCAATAAAATTCTAGCTAGACCAATCAACAAAAGAAAAAAATATGATTCAACTTAGCAGTAACAGGAAAAATATCCTTACAGTTTCTTCACATACTTAAAGTATAATAAGATGATATAAGTAGCTTCTAAGATGGTCTCTAATGATGCCTACCTCCTGGTATTCAGGTCCTTGTATAATACATACTCTCTCCATGAGAAACTTGCTTCTAACTAATAGATTACCTCAACATTAGGGATATCATTTCATTAGTATATAACAGGAAATTATAATTCTCATCATCGTAGCAAACAATTTCATATGTTACTGGCATTAATGAAATAAATTGACATATTGAATGGCCCATGTGTCACTGACGGCAGCCTCTGGTCAATAACCTGCTAGGAATTACTGCCCTCACTTCAATAGTTCAAAAGAAACTTGTACTCTGCTAACATGTAGATGAGCCTGGAAGCAGCTCTTTTATTTGTCAGACATTCAGGTGAGACCCAGACTGACACCTTGATTGAAGCCTTATGGTAGACTCTGAAGCAACAGACCCACCTAAGACATAATCTGACTTCTGATCTACAGAAACTGAGAAAACACAGTGTGATATTTTAAGCTGTTAAGTTTGTGGTCGTTTGTTATGCAGCAGTAAATAACTGATATGTAATATAATATGTACAAGTACATGCCAATAAATTTAACAATTTATATTTGAATTCCTTGAAAGACACAAGTTGCCAAAACTGAATTAAAAACAGTATGCCTAAATAGACCTATATCAGTGAAAGTTATATTCATATTAGGGAACATTCTCCCAAAGAAATTTCCAGATTAAATGGCTTCAGTGATGAATTCTATCAACATGTAAAGAAGAAATAATATTAATCTTATAGTACTTCTCACATAATAGGGGAAAATGAAGCATTAACCAACTCATTTTATAAGGCCAGTATTACCGTAACAACCAAAAGATCAAAAGGAAACAAAACCATGGACTAATATTTATCATAAAGATAGATGCAAAAATTCTTACCAACATATTATCAAATTCCAACAAAATATAAAAAGTATAACACATCATAACAAAAGGGATTTATCCCAGAAATGAGAGGTTGCTTTAGCATCTGAAAACCATTTAGTGTAATTCATCATATTAACAAAATGAAGAGAAAACAGACATTCATATCATTTTAATAAATACTCAAAAAGGATAGGACAAAATTTAGCATCAAAACAGAAGAAAAGAAACCTTCCCACTTCGATATAGGATATTTATGAAAAAGCTACAAGTTATATTGTCCTTACTAACAAATAGCTACTTTTTACCTAAGATAAAAAAATGGAAGGAAAAGAGTTCTGCACTTATAACTTCTAGCACACATTTTACTAGAGGATCTTAGCCGATACATTATGGCAAGTAAAAAGAAACATAAAGATTGGGAAATGAAGAACTCAAAGTTCTTTAGTCACATATAAGATAATTCTGTTCATTAAAATACCCAAAAGAGTCTTTTTGAAAACCACTAGAACTTGTGAGTAAATTTTAAAATAATGCTAAAATAAGATCAATATACAAAATCAATTGTGTTCTTATATACGAGCATTGGAGAAGTGGAAACTGAAATTTAATAAGACATTATTTAAAGTTGCATTAAACTCTACGCATTACATTTAATCCAAACTTGTAAAATGTGTATACTACAAATTCCAAAAATTGCTGAAATTTTAAAACCCTAAAGAAATTGAGTACATATTATACGATGTTCATGAATTAGAAGTCCCAATAATTTTAAGATGGTAATTTTTCACAAATTTTTCTATAGTTGTAAAAAATTTTAAACACATTCTCTTGGCCTTTCTTCATTGATAGAAATTAAGAAACTTGGCCAGGTACAGTGGCTCTTGCAAAAATTAGCTAGGCACAATAGCTCAAGCCTGTAGTCCCAATTACTTGGTAGGCTGGCATGGGAGGACCCTTTAAGCCTGAGAGTTGGAGGCTGCAGTTAGCCATGATTGTGCCTCTGCTCTCCAGCTTGAGTGACATACTGAGATTCTCATAAAAAGCAAACCAAAGCAATCAAAAGAGAAATGAACAAACTGGTTCTAACATTTACATGGAAGAGTAAAAATCTTAAAACAGCCAAAACAATTTCAAATATACATTTGTATAGATATAGATATATAAATGAAGAAATAATAGTTTTTTATGAAGTAATTGGATAGCCATATGCAAAAATAAAAGTGAATGTTAACCTTTACCAATCCCTATACAAAAAAAGTAATTCAAAGTGCATCATAGGCCTATTCAATAGTGCTAAACCATAACTCATTGAAATGAATCATCAGAGAAAATCTTTGTGGCTCTGGGTTAGACAAATATTACTTATATGGCACACAAAAAACACAGAACACAAAAGAAAAAGGTTTATAAATTTAATCTCATAAAAATAAAGCCTTTTGTTCTTCAAAAGGCACCATTATAATGAAAAAGACAAGCCACAGCTTAGGAGAAAATATTTCAAAATATATAAATGTGAAAAGGGCTCATATCCAGAATATATTAAGAATAACTTATAACTCAATAATTAAAAGCAGCCCAATTAAAATGATGGACAGATGATTTATGGACCTTTCACATATATCCTATATAAATAACCAATGAACATAGGAAACAATCTTAGTTCTTAACAACATTAGTTTGCTGAGAAAGGCAAATTTAACCACACTAAAATATTACTAAACTAGAATGATGGAAAGCAAAGCAAATTAAAAAATAAGACCACAAAACAAATAAACAAAGAAACCTAGCAATACTAAGTATTGGCAAAACTGCGTCACAGATGGAATTTTAATATATTGCTGATGAGAATGTAAATAAATGGTATAGCTACCTCAGAAAACTGGCAGCTGTTATAAAATTAGATATAAACATCATATAATTCAGCATGTATACTGAATTTTTATCCAAAATAAATGAATTTATTTTCACACAAAGACCTATATATGAATGCTCATAGCAGCTTTATTTACAATAGTCCTTAGCTGTAATTAATTAAATGTCCACTAAATAGTGAATGAATAAACAAATTGTATTATATCTGTAGAACGGAATATCATTCACCACTAAACTCAATCACCGATATATATAACAATCTGGGTAGATCTTCAGATCATTAAGTATAAAAATCTAGATATAGAAGACTATGTGTGATTCCATCTTACAGAATTTTAGAAAAGATTAATCTGATCTCTTGTGACAAATAGCAGTTCAGCAGCTGCTTGGGATCAAGGTGGGGGAAGTGAGTTGACTAAAGGGGCATCAGGGAACTTCTGGGGGTGATGGAAATGGTCAGTATTTTGCTTATGGTGAAGTGATAAGACTATACATTTCCCAAAGTCATTAAACTCTGCTTAAAACAGGTAAGTGTTAGTATATGTAAATCATGTTTCAACAAAGCTGTTTAAAAAATTCATCCTGTCCAAGTAAGAGATAAAACATACAGGTAAGATATTTTAATTTGTCATTATTAATATTATGTCTCTTCTCTTTTTCACTGATGGTAGAAACATGTCCAATACAACATATACTCAGATACTGAGAATTTTTAGTTTCTATTGGGCAAAATGAGGTGGCTATCTTCTTACATAACAGCCACTTTATGTAGGCCTGCAAAGAGAAACAAAACAGTTTTATTTAGCTTCAGAAAGACATTTAAAAATAAACAATGTCTAGCCTATCAATAATCTTTTAAATAAACAGAATCACTTTGCCCTCCTTCTTTTTTATTTTACACCTGGGAGGTCTTAGTCACAGAAACTGTATTTGTGCTCTACTGGGTGTCAGGCTCTCTCTGTTTTCTTTGGCAGTTCTTTAGAGGCATCATTGTGAAATTTACTCAGACGATCAAAGTTTAAATATGCTTGAAGAAATTTCTGGTATTCCTGACATCATATGATTAGAAAAATCTCTTGGGTATTGCAGTAAAGGAAAGAGATGGGCAGGTAGTAACAGTGTTCTAACTCTTTAGCCTGAGGAGTTCATGTGCGATTTGATGTTGTGGTAAAGCATAACTCATGTCATTTATTGGGAAGATAAACATTAATCACAGAATGAATGCAGATAAGATACGTCATCTGGACTGGAATTATTTTAAGTGTACAAAAGGTAATCTCTTTATTTAAAAAGAAGCTCTTTAAGATCTGAGAGACAGAGCAAGGTTCAAACACATATGATTTTTAATTAAGTATTTTTTCTGACTTTATTAGTCCTTAATAGAGCAATATTTCCTTGTGTTTGCTAAGAGGTTTTGGAATTTTATTTTTATTTTTTTTAATTTTTTGGTTGAGATGGCATTGCTCTGTCACCTAGGTTGAAGCACAGTGGCACAATCACAGCTCACTGTAGCCTCAACCTATTGGGGTCAAGCAATCCTCCCACCTTAGCCTCCCAAGTAGTTAGGACTATTTTCTGTAGAGACAGGGGTCTAGAACACCTGGACTCAAGCAATCCTCCTTCCTTGGCCTCCCAAAGTGTTGGGATTTCAGGCATTAGCTACCGCACTCGCCTAAAATTCTGTAATTTAAAAACTCCACCCTAATCTTGTAAATGAAAGCAAATAAAAGAAATAAACTTGAAATTTCTTCTTAGCATCTAAACTTATGCATTAAACATTTTATATTTGACTAGTATATTCTGCAAACAAGAAATCAATATGCGTCTGGAGTTTTCGTATACTCTTCTTGAAGAAAACTTCTTTTCCCTTCTGTAAGAGAAATTTCACGTATGGCTCCTTTGAATTATCTGGAAGAACAGTTATTGGGTTGAGACAATCAGACTACGTAAACAGAAGCATTTAAAAGTAGTGAGTTTTTGTGACCAGGCATCGTGGCTCACATCACACATGTTATTCAAACACTTTGGGAGCTGGAGGCAGGCGGATTGCTTGAGTTCAGGAGTTTGAGACCATCCTAAGCAACATGGCAAAACTCGGTCTCTACAAAAAGTTAGGCTGGCATGGTCACATGCTCTTGTGGTCTCAGTTACTCAGGAGGCTAAGGTGAGAGGATCACTTGAGCCTAGGAGTTTGAGGCTGCAGTGAGTCATGACTGTACCATTGCATTCCAGCCTGAGCAACAGTAAAACCTTGTCTCAAAAAANAAAAAAAAAAAAAAAAAAAAAAAAAAAAAAAAAGTGACTTTTTCAAGAGCTGCCATTCAGTATGAAGAAAATTAGAGATATCAAAAAGCCTTAAAGAAATAATTGAAAAATATTATCACCATCCTTAATGATTGGGATTAAATAGTCTTCCTAGACAACTCCCTTCTGGTAAAGTTTTATAATTTAAAAATATAATATTAAAGAGAATTAAAGTAAATGGTTTCAGAACAAATGAATAGATTGTTCACAAAGATAAGTAGCAAAAGTAAAAACTATCCAATTGGTGGAATGTAAGGTTCAAATCTAAATAAGTTAGGTAGAACACATATATTTTAAAATTTAACTTAATTCTATAAACCAGTAGGGATCAGTTGAAGACTTTTTTCTCTCTTCATTGTTCTCTGTTTTTTTTTTTTAAGAAATGTATTCTTATTATAAAATTAAAAGAATATACAAATATATGTAATAAAATACAAGTGTTTCTTAAACCTTCATTTTTCTCACATCTTCCTCTAATCAGGCCCAACTAGTAAATAGTTTGGCTAGAATTATTCCAGAATTTTTTCCTATGAACTCATATATAGTTTGCCTGATATGTAAGTGGGATGATAGACATTACATTGCAACTGTATTTTTTAATTAATTGGTATTTCAACAACACCTTTTCTGTCTGTACGTATAGATCTTCTGTATTCTTTTTAAATGCAGTGTAATATCGACCATAATTTTGCCATAATTTTGCCAAAAAATATGCCATAATTTTTTGATGCACATTTAATCTGATTTCACTATTTTATATGGTTTTTAACTTTTTATTTTGAAATTATTTCAGACCAACTATATTTGTAAAGCTTCCTTAAATTTTTACATCTTACATAACCATAGTACGATAATCATAGCTAGGAAATTAACATCAAGGCAACACTATCAATCAATAAAGAAACTTTATACATATATTCCCAACGATCCCACTAACGCCCGTTTTACTGATTCATATCTAATCCAGAATCACACATTGTATTTAGTTGACATGTCATATTAGTCTGTTTCATTCTGGGACAGTTCTGCAGTTTGCTTTGTCTTTCATGTCTTTAACACTTTTGAAGATTATTGGCCACTTATCCTGTAGAATTTTTCTCAGTGTATGTTTATGTGTTTCTTCATAACATAATTTCAGTTATGCATTTTGGGCAAGAATCTCACAGAAGTGAGGTGAGCTTCTCAGTACATCATATCTGAAGAGATGATAATATATCACATTGCTGGTAATTTTAAATTGATCTCTTGCATAAATTTGAGTATTCTAGTTTTATCACTTTAATATTATGATTTTTTCTTTTAATTATTAAGTATCAAAGGAAGATGATCTTGAAAATATGAAAAATCCTAGTTCTTATTGAACTATTGCCCACTTATTTTAGTATCCATTGATGATTCTGGTCTGCAATAATTACAATTTTTTTTCCGAGCAGTTTCTTACTTTCTGAAACTTTCCATGATGCAGACCTAGAATCAGCCATTTTACCAAGAAGCCTCAGTTCCTTATATTGGAAAATAAAATTTAAAGATCAAGATCTGAATGCTAAATGTACTCATTACTACTGGGAAATCATTGTTTATAGGCCCTCAGTGGCCCTCTGTCCATATATGTGTGTGTATATATATATACACATACATATATATATAAATATATATAAATAAATACATACATATATACATACTTACCTTACATTATATATGGTTAAACATGCATATATACATACATATGCATTTTTATTGGTTCCAAATATATAGGTTCTATATCTATAGAAATATGTCTATATATACAGAAATATAGACATTTTACTGATTCATATCTAATCCAGAATCACACATTGTATTTAGTTGACATGTCATTTAGTCTGTTTCATTCTGGGACAGTTTTGCAGTTTACTTTGTCTTTCACGTCTTTAACATACCTATGACATATTTCTATAGATATAGAATGTATATATTTGGAACCAATAAACATGCATATGTATGTATATATGCATGTTTAACCATATATCCACACACATATATATGTATGTTTAACATATATCCACACACACACATATATATATGCATGTTTAACCCTATATCTGCACATACATATATTGATTTCTGTATTTTCCATGTATGTATGTACATGGGTCACCCACATACGTACATGTATATAAAAAAACATGAGTTCCTACTAATATTTTCAATTTCCATGTGCCAGCATAGTGTTCCTTCTAGCCTTTGCCCTACCTTATATGAAATTTCCTTCCTCAACAGTGAGAAGCCTGGCTGTCGTTATCTACAATGTATTTACGTAATTGTTTAATCCTAGAGTGTACATGAAGTATTTTTAGAATTGGTAAGATATATTCCATGAAAACAAACTTACAAACTATAGAACAATATTTGCGTATAGTTTTTGTTTGTTTGTTTGTTTGTAGTCTTGCCACATGTAATCAGAACACTGTTTTCCAAGGTTACTTATATTAGCTCTTTTCTTCATCACTCACTTCAGTGTGGTTATGCTATTCATTTGTAATGCATTTAGGTTCTTATTTTATTGCTCGTATCCTATTTGGGTTTTCTCAACATCCTGGTTTATTTTATGATTCTCTGTTACATTTTGAAGATGTTTCCTCAGTTTCTTCGACTATGTACATTAACTTTTAAAGAATTAACAACTTTATGATAGACTTTGTTTTCTGTCAAGACTCAAACCTGGATTATTTAGAAGAAGCATTGTTTCTCTATCATTTACAAGACTTATTTGAATTATTTTATAATGAATTGCTTTCCTGAAAGCTTGTTGTGCTGTAATATGCTACTTTCTGAAATATTTATACATATATTGTTATTATCTCACATAAAACCAAGAATCCTGTGATGCTCAATGACAGCAGGATGATATTATGAGAGCATAGGGCTAATGAATGTGGTGGGTAATAGAGAAGCTGAGATACTAATGGGAAGAAGAAAAAACAGGAGAATGGGAAAGGATCAATGGGACAGTAAAATAAAAATTTTTGCAGTATATGTTATGGGATAAAAATTTAGGAATCTTCACACAGCATTGTAGAGAGTCCTCGAGGCAGTTATGGTGAGAGAAGATAAGGGAAAGAGGAATGAAAAATGCTGAATTTCAATCATTTTGGCCTGGAAAATAAGTAGAATCTTTGGAGTATTTGAGAGAAATTCCAATGTAGATAATTTGCTTTCAAAAAATAAAATTTTATTTTAGATAGTTTCAGGTTTACAAATTAGTTACAAAGATAGCACAAAGAGTACCCAAATATCCCACATCCAGTTTACATCTTACATTGCTATGGTATGTTTGTTACATCTAAGTAATCAATATTGATATATTATTATTAACTAAACTCCAAACTTTATTCAGATTTTATTAGTTTCTGCCTAATGTCCTTTTTCTGCTCTAAGATTTTACCTAGGACTACTAGAAAATTTATTTTAATTAACCTTTTGCTCTTTGTGGACTTAGTTCTATTTTAATAAAACATTTTCCTGAGGCAGATTTCTGGCATTAGCCAATCAGTCTGGTTTTATGTAGATTATACTAGAATATGATCACTGAATCCTCTTTGTGATCCTAATGTTTTATTGCCAGGTATTATATATATTTTTTCCTAGAAGACAATAAATTTGTTTCAAGGTGTTAGGATGATCATCTAAAATGACTGAAGTCAAACAATCTAAAGTCAGAAAATATGCCAGGACAGCTACTTTCATCTACCTCTGAAGCCATTGAGCTTTCTTTTAACCTCTAGTTGAAGGGTCTTTTATCTATTTCTAAGTACTAGTATAACTTCTGTTGCTCTCAGATTTTTGGCAAATCATGTAAAATTCGTAAGTATTGAACATCATGATGTGAATACTAAAACCTGAAATCAGAAAGATCTGAAAACTGCCTTACCAAAGTTAATCATGACTCATCTGTATGCCTGAATTCAACTGTGAGGAACTAGAAGTACCAGTCCTGACACTTGTGATGTATTAAACAGTCCTTAGCAAAACAGGTTTCCCAAATTGTTCAATTAGTTTTTCAACACTGATCCAATTCACCTATGGTCATGTAGCCAGAGCCTAGGAAAATATTTCCCTGTGGATGGATGTCCAGTGAAATAGAATATTTAATAATAAAAAAAAGTAAATTTTCAACAGACTATTTTTTCAAACTTCTTCTGATATTCAACTAATTTTGATTCCAAAGGAATCGTTTGGAAAATATGCTGTCTGGGTATTACCATGTTTGACCTAAGATTTATTGTTTTCATTCATTTAAATATATACTGAGCTGCTATTAATAGTAAGTGGCAGCCACTGTAGTAAGCCTTGGAAATACAATGATAAATCACTACAAGAAAAAAAAAAAAAAAGACAGGATATCTGCCCTCATGGAGGATGTTTTCTGATAGGAGTGAGTTTTTGCTTAAATAGGCAGACACATACAGCACCTCTGTGCTCCGGAGGTGCCTCAGAGAACTTTAATAGAGTATGGTTGTCCTTCTTGATTTAAACCCAAGTAATTAGAGTCATTTCCAGTACAATACAGATTTCACTAAAAAAGCATTATGTATTCAGTAATTTTATGTATATTTTAATCTTTTCTTGGTAGCCATCAATTCTTTCAACATTTGCAAAAATTTCTCTTGTGATGATGAGCTCCAAAAACTGTCTTCTTTACAGCCTTACTACATTAAGTACCATGTGAGTCAGTCAATATTTGCTGAATAAACAAGTGTTATATTCTGGCAGCCTGTCTTTCCAAACTTGAGAACATGGAGAGAAATATTAGGTGATTTGTTATAGGTCATACAGCAGATAAGTAGATAATTAGACTGGTTACAGTCATAACCAAATCAAGTCAAATCTTACATATCAATGCTGACTGTGTACATGTTGGCAATGCTATCTAGATTTCTTCATTGATAAAGAGAGTAGCTCTAATAGCCTTGTGGGGCTGGATTACAAGGTGAGTACATTTTTGAAGAGCATGTTTTTTATTGTATAAAATTATGTTAATGGAAAAGTGTGGCTGATCAATTAATAGTATAAATATACTATTTTGCAGATGGCTGAACCCAGAAGAGTATGTAGGAGGGAATGATTGAGCTAAAAGATGCTTCATATATATGTTTTGCTTATGTCCAGTAGATTAAGCCAATACTGTTTCTGATGTGAAATGGAGAATATGGACTAGCACATTTTATAAGCTAGTAATGTTCATAAAGTTTTTAAAGATCTTTTTACCATTTTCATTGAATTTCGAAATGATTTACAGTTAAAGATAGTTTGCAAAACTAAAAATACAAAAAAGAGGATTCTCTTTTATATATTATTAAATTTCGAACTACCGTAATGAGGAAGTAGGGCTTACATTATTTTTAACTGTTCACAAACACATCTGAAAGACTTGTGGGCCTTTCTGATTTTTAGGATCATTTATGAATTATTCACAGATAAGTTACCATCCCAAATACATGTTGGTTAAAAGGTTTTGTGTATGATTTTTAAGATCATTTATGAGTTGTTCACAGATGACTTACCATCCCAAATATATGTTGGTTAAAAGGTTTTGTGTATGATATCCTGAAGGCTGTAAATGTTAAACTTTCTTGATCTATCAAGGTGAACTTAAATAGATCAAGAGAAACAGCAACATAGAAATAGAGAAAATAAAGAGGAATAGCTAGGCATGACGTAATGTTTTTAGTCACAATAAATAGCACAACCACAATATTAACAGTGTGAGCATTGACCAAATTATGGCAGTGGAAATCTACAGAAAATAAATAATTACTATATAGAAGTATAGTGATTTCAAAAATGTAGACTTTTTATAAAGAATATTTCAATTGATAGATTTATTTAATCATTTGTATTATCAATAGTTCTTAATTTTTTCCATTTAAAGACTATATACTCTTAATCTGCAAAATAAGAAATTAGAGTTTATTTCTTAAACTTTATTGTAAAGAAGATGAAATGTGTTAAAAAAAAAAAACTTAAATATATTAGTAGCACATTTTTAAAAACCTCAGAATTTAGTGACCCCCCCATACTCAAAATTTAATATAAAAGGAAAAAGTGAAAAGATTCCTAATAAAGAACCTGGGGTTTTATACAGATGCAAACTTATTTATTTATTTTTAGCATGAAACACTGTATTAGTCTCCTTAGATATCATGCATCTATCACAGATCTCAGGAGTTCTAATATTTCAATAATGTTTTTAAATAATGTCTGGGTGTGTGGGTTCACACCTGTGATCCCAGCAGTTTGGGAGGCCGAGGAGGGTGGATCACTTGAGGCCAGAAATTTGAGACTGGCCTGGCCAACATAGTGAAACTCCATCTCCACTAAATATTCAAAGATATTAGCTTTGCACGGTGGGGTGCACCTGTAATCCTAGCTACTTGGGAAGCTGAGGCATGAGAATGGCTTTAACCTGGGAGGTGGAGGTTGCAGTCAGCCAAGATGGTGCTACTTCACTCCAGCCTGAGTGACAGAGTGAGACTCTGTCTCAAAAAAAAGTAAATAATTTAAAGTATTTGTTTGAATGCAATCAAACAAAATGTGATTCATTTATAAGCTTTAATTAAAGAATTAATCTTAAAAATGTGATTTTAACAGATTGATAATTGGTGTTTTGACATTGTCTCTTGAGGTTTACAGAATCACTTGTTTGCCTCACAAGGTGATTTGAGGAATGAGTGTAGGGAACACTAAAGTCAAACATGAGAATCACTACACTCAGCAAATCCATTCTCTGCATGTATTACTTTGAGGTCGACATTATTCCTAAATTACTTTTAAGACTATTCATACCAGACTTGCTTTCTTCATCATTGTGACCTTATTAAGTGTGACTTTACTTCCACTTTGTTCAGTTTTTATGCCCTTTTTGCCATTCTTGTGTCCAATTCTCCTTGCTGGCCTATTATCCGCTTCCACTGACTATGGACTTTGGCACCATGAACTGGCTTAAGTTGACGTGCAACCTCTGACACTACTTTGCTGAAACTGTTCTTTCTACTGATTATGTCAAATGAAAGCTGGATTCCCCCCACCACACAGCCTATCCTTCTCAAAAATCTTAAGCAAACGACACCTATTCTCTTTTTTTCCTCTCCACTTGTAACTTGCCAAGATTTAGAGAAAAGCTAAAATCAATGCTGGCCTCGTTTCTACCAGTTGCTCTCACATCCATGCCATTTCTTCAATTCAGAAGCAACCCTGGCAAATGCAAATCTCACTCTTTTAATGGTGCACTTGTCCTGTGAAATGCTGCTGCAGCAAGCTGAGGAAGCTTCTGGGTGTTCTGCACCCACACAGGTACTCCCTGCACCTCTGTTCCCTCTCCCCAGGGTCCCTGGCTCAACTACTGCAGAATATTTGTCCCTTCTCATTCTGACAATTAGACTCATTCTAGATAGCATAACTGTCTACTTCATTCAGGGCATTCCATAACTGTCCTCTTTCCCCTGAAACAAAATTATTTACTTTCACTTTTCTGCTTTTCCTACAATCTCAGAGGATGAGAATTTCTTTTTTAGGCTTAATCATGCTATTTATATTCGTAATCAGTGGCCCCCTTCTCCTTAAAGAATATATTCTAAAAACTATCCAATTCTTGTTTTTATTACTCCTCAGCCTAAAAATATTCCCAAATTCTTTTCTTCTTCAAAAATACATTACCTTTCCTCCCATATCTTTCTGTCCATTCAAGGAATAATATCTTTTAAGAGAATTTGAATCCACCATCCTCTTTTTGCTTTCACTCTTGGCTACCTTTCTCTAGCAGCTAACATTTCTCAGCACCTCAGTGCTTTGCAATGTCTTATCCAGTCTCAATTCATTCATGCAACAATATTTCCTGAGACCTACCATGTATGTGGCTGACCCCATTCCCTGGTGCACTGGACATACAGTACACAGAACAAGTAAAAACCTGCCTTCGTGGAGCAGTTGTTATAAGCCAGATATATAATACATTAGAACATGATAAGGGCAATGTTAAAAAATACAGCAGGGATAGGGAAAGAGAGTAAGGAGTAAATGGGTTTCTGGTTTACAACATTCTTAACACGATTTAAAAAGGACTCTCTGAGAAGATGTCATTTGAGCAAAAATTTAATGGAAGTGAGGAGTGAGTCATATAGAATTTGGGGGAAGAGCCTTTCAAGGAGAGGTCAAGCCAGTTTCAAATTATGAAACAAGAACATAGAGGCAAGTGTGGCTGATGCAGAGACAGGGAGGCATGGCATGAGGTCAGAAAATTGAAAAGAGGAATGCTGATCATTTACTGGACATGAAAGCCAAGTGCTGGACCACACGGACATGGCTCATCTCCAGTGGATAGTTAGGGGCTCTTCTGAATGGTACTTGGAGTATGTTGGAAAGAGAGAACAGCATGTGCAAATGTGTCCACATGCACATGTCATGTTCAGTTTTAGGCAGCTGGACCTTCCCTTGTGGGGAAGAGAAGGTAAGATGGGAAAAGAATGCAGGAGCTAGAATATAAAGGGATATGAACATGAGGGTAAGAGAGCTGAATTTCAGTCTATAGCCAACAAATAGCCATCTTTACCTTATCAAAGGAATTAGATAGGAGAGTGACTTCAAATATATGGAGGAAGAAGTCTGAACCAGATGCCAAGCCTCTATAAGGGCAAAGAACCTCCTAATCTCTCAGGCTTCCTTAGCCACCTTCTCCAGCCTCCCTCCCACATTCCCACATTCTGGGTGTGTCACCCCACACACACCCAGTCAGTTTGTTTGTATCAAATCGCATGCTTTGCTTGTTCCGTCGGTTGCCTCTGCTCTCTTGTGTTGGTTATTAAGCTGTGGTCTCTCACAACTGTCTATATTCTATTTCGTGATTCTGCAGATCAGATTCTGCAAACTACATTTCTACTTTGTCAGCTGTCTCCTGTTAGGTTCTACCACTGCAGAGAGATTGGAAGTTTGGAGGAGAAAGAAGGGAATGCTCATTCCTTTTAGTTTGCTGTTTTGTCAGCAACAATTCATCTCCCACAGGCAGCAGCAGCTGGTTCCAGTGGCCATTGGTAATGATTTCCACTTTCTTCTTTATTTCTTTGTTTCACTTACAGGCCCTAAACAGCCGTGTCTGAGATGTTAGTACCAGCCACCTGATGCCCGGCTGCTCTGAGATGTGGACTCTGCTTCAGAGAGCCCCTCCTCAGAGTTCCGGAGGTACCAGCACCCACTGGACAGAACCTCTTCTCAGAGACTGTGGAGTCTTGCCTCCAAGCTTCTACAGCCTCATGAGCAATCTTTTCCCTTTGTTGCATTGGTCCTACAGGTGAAGGCCTCCTGTTGAAATCACTGCTCTGTGTTATCTCAGTTTATTTTTTGGCCTTTGTAGTCCTCCAGTACTTGTTTAACCAATTTCCTATGTTAAGTTTTCTCCATTAAAATATCTGGTATAATTACTCTTTTCCAGACTGGATCCGGAAATAAAAATGACTGACCATCTCTTTATTTTCCTTCTTCCTCCAAAACACATTCTGCTGAAAACGCTACGTAGACCTTTGTTACTACTGAATCTTCACGGGTTTCCTCTGTCTTATATATTTTTTTTGTCAAATATAATTGCACTTCAAAACAATTAAACAAGTATCTGAGAGATTGCAATGTGCAAGACATTGCACTAGGCACCATAGAGGGCATGTAGTATCAGAGAAGTTTCTCTCTCTCATTCCTGGCAGAGCAATAACTAGAGACTTCTCATATAGTGCTTTTGTATTCTATGCTGTCAACTAAAATAATGACGTATTTCAACAATCGGTAAGTTTTATTAAACAACATTCTTCTATGTTTGTCTTACTTCATCATAAGCTAAAATAATGTAATCTTTTAACCTATTTTATATGAGTATTATTTATTTTTACATGGATAGTCCAATCACCTCATTTATACACGAACATAGCAAAACCTCAGTATTAAATTGACTCAAATAGAACCATTCTCTTTATGCAAATATGCTTTAGAATTCACAGCCTTCTTTACCTCCTTCCTTCCATTCCTTCTCTTCCTAGCTAGGTTATTGAGGGAAGGAGCGTAGGAGGAAAGGAGAATTGCTAGGAGATTGTTAACTTGTGTAAACAAAGTAATAGCTGTTTAAAAATTGGAAGGGAGAATTTTGCAGACCCAGAAGGTAAAAGAGAGGAAGTTAAAACTAAGGAGTCAGCCCCATTATAAAGAAAGAACATTGGCACTGGTTAGAAGCCTGGAAAATCAAATACCAGTTTAAAGGCTGGTATATTGGGCCTCTTAGGAAGTGAAAAAGGCATATTTCACATCCTTTGTTTGAGATGAATGAATTCTCAAACTGCTAGATTTCAATGAACTGGAAGATACATTATTTGTGGGATATGTTCAAGAATTCCTAAGGGTGATAGATCAACAGGAACTGGCATAATTTATTATATTCTAGCTGGCAGGGTGAAGAATAAAGACAATTCTGTGTAAGGCTCACATGAAAAAGGAAGTCAAGTGTAAAAGAAATCAGATCTTATTTTTTCCTGATCTCTAGCCAAACATTCAGTTAAAAGGTGAACTTTTCTTCCAGCAAAGAAATGTTTCTTGCCAGGAATGTGGAGGTAAGCTATCTTATTCCAGGCCAAACTGGGAATGAATTATGAAAGCAAAACTTATATCTTTTGGGAAGCCAGATGAACTAAAGATCTGACGCAAATGTTAAAAGGAATTGAATTCAGGGAGATCTGGATTCTAACTCAGTCTCAAAGGGAATCTAAAGACTTTGTGGTTTCCTTCCCCATCCCACCACCCCCGCTTTTTTTCTGGAATCAAATTTTATAGCTTTTATATTTGTAGTAAAAAATATGTTTTCTGAAGTTTGTGTATGTTATGGGAAGCTTTTAAACCACTATTTCATTTAAACAGCAGCAGATGGTGAATTTCGTTTATGACAGCTCTCCTGTGGATCCTGTAGGACAGTGTTGTTCTTTGAATGTTTCTGTAGCATCATCAGCAATTCCGTGGGCCTGCCAATTAATAATGCTGTTGCAAAAACTCATCCGTGATTCAAATCAAGCACAATGGTACTATTCTTTGATGCTAATAGTCAAGATTACAGAAATAATATGATATATTATATGATTACATAATTATTCAGTTATTTTTATGATTTTAAAGGGAATGAATAAAGAAGGAAAGTTCTGCTATGTCCAAAAAGGAAAATAATCACACTGTTATTTGCTTTATAATAGATATTCATTTGTGATTGGTCAGTGTTAGATTATCTTAAACCAAGTAAAATGTATCTGCCAAGAGTATATCATCTACTATAGATAATGTATTTGTAAACTATTTTAAAAGACAAAGGGAATTATACAGCAGAGTTTATAAAAATAAATAATATAGAATGTTGTTTGACTAATGAAATGTGTGAGAAGTAATTATTACTCCCTTTCCCTACATTTTACAAGGTTAGGGGTGGTAATGTGAGTCCATTGTTACAGTACGTTTTATGAAATTGCTTCACTATTTTTTATGAAATTATTTCATGGGCCTAGGTTTTATTTTGAAGAAATAGGTGTCAGCTTATATATCAATCTTCTTTAGTATATGTTTTATTCTTTTTCTTCTTTCTTTCTTTATCCAGTTTCTGTGGAATAGATTATTCTTAAGAAAAATTTGTATCTAAATAGCAGAAGACATAAAACTGGTGGTGTACTTGCTTCAAGACGTCATGTATCAATTATCCATTCAAAGTGCTTTTTGTAGAAAGTGATGTAAACACAGAGCTAACCCATAGCCATTAGCTCTGTTTCTCAATTTCAAGAAGAGTAGAGCTTGTTAGAAAAGATTACATTGTTAAGAACTGCAATGGCATACCTTGAGTCCACTAAGTGAAATAAAAATGAGATAATTTAATACGTTTTCTTACACTGGGTATTTTGAAACTTATGTTGATTTTACTAGTTAGAGCATTCATATTTGGGGTGAGGTTTTTTTCTATTGTACTTTAAGTTCTGGGGTACGTGTGCAAATCTTGCAGGATTGTCGCATAGGTACACACATGCTATGGTGGTTTGCTGTCTCCATCCCCCAACACCTACATCAGGCATTTCTCCCAGAGTTATCCCTCCAGAACCTCCCTACCTCGCTCTGTCCCTCCCCTAGCCCTCCAGCCCCCAACATACCCCAGCATGTGATGTTCCCCAAGGTGAGGGTTTTAATGGAAAGGTACAAAGGTACTCTGTTTGGCTCTCCTGTTAGGAGGGATCATGACAGAGATAGAAACCATTCAGCAATATTTAGTCAGAAATACTACGTGTAAAATATTATGATCGAAATAATATTGAGAATTAGATATATTGTAGTCAAAACTAGTATGTACAAAAGCACTAAAATAAAAAAATAAAATGGTTAGTGGCATAAAAAGGAAGGGAATCAACTTGTATAAAGATGCAAAGACTAAAAAAGTTAACATTTCCTGAGAAAAACAAAGAAATGATATTTGAGGAGTGCGGTTAGTAGACAGCATCTAAGATGTTTCCCAAAGATCCCTGTCTCCTAATATTCACACCTTGTCGAATCCTTTTAAGTGACTCTGCTACACGATAGAACGCTGCAAAGGTGATTAGATACTGCTTTGGAGATTACATTACAAAATGACGCTGGCTTCTGTCTTTTTGGCCTTTCTTGCTCACCCGCTTGCTCTGATAAAGCAAGCCATCTGTACTCTGCCGTGGCAAGGAACTGAAGGTGGCCTCCAGTCAACAGCCAGTGAGGATCTCAAGCCCTCAGTCCAGCAGTTCACCGTGCAATGAGTGCTGCCAACAACCACACATGCTACTTTGATGTAGATTATGTCTCCAGCTGCTTGGGATCAGTGTAGCCCCTGCTGATGCCTTGATTTCAGCCTAGTGACAGTCTCTGAGACAGAGGCATCCAACTAAAATGTGCCCAGTTTCCCGATGAAAAGAAATTATGTGACAATAAATGTTAGTTGTTTTCAAGCAGCTAACTTTAGGGATAATTTGTCACAACCGTAATTATCTAAAGCAGGAAGTGTAAAGAAAAAGCAGAAAATTTCAGGTAAATACATTTAGGCAGAAGAAGGGAGATTAAAGAGTATTCCTAGAGAAAGGAATAATAGAAAAAAATGCACAGAGCTAAGAAATTTCATGGGGTGCTTGAGGAAAAGCAAATATTTAAATTTTATGAAGTAAAATGCGCAGAAAGATTTTGTGGAGATCAAATTTAAAACAGTACATTAACACCCCAACACAGAAGATCTGGAAAGTCAAGTTTAGGATTTATACACACACACACACACACACACACACACACACACACACACACTTAATTGAATTCAGTACATGAGCTAAGCAAAGTAGTACTTTAGGAAGTTTTACCAAGAGTAATATGTAAGTAATGTGAGAATGAAAGAATTATGAAATGTACTTTGAAAAACTATACAATTGTACATGAAAAAAGTGATAAATGAAAATAATAGAATAAAGATGTCAGAAACTGAGGTAGAGGAAGAAATGATAGGTTGTTTATTCAGTCAATGAATTTATCTAAGATTTTTAAGGAGATATGTAATATGTCTATAAGGATTCAATCTTGGATTATGGGGAAAATAGTGAAGCAATATGAGAAATATTACATTCAAGGGAAGAAGAATGACTGAAAATGGAGAAGACATTTCTGGTTTTTTGACCTTCTGAAGGCAGGATAGCAATACCACACTGTGATGACAAATCAAAGCTACTGTGAGCATTTTAGGATACAATTTGCATGTGGGTTATATTTAAAGATGTGCAAAATGATCAAAGTCGGAGTCTAGAGAGAATCTTGGAAAGGACTCACATTTAGGACTTGAGTGAAAAAATATTACAAAGAGCCAGAGAAAACCTGGAAATTAACAGGAAAAGTGGTTGGTAAGGATGTAGATGCAGGCAAATTCTTATGCAAATAGATCAAAACCCAGTGTTTTAGGCCAAAACCAGTGTAGTCAAACTTACTCCTCAGCCATTCAAAAACAAATTTCAGAAAAAATTGCTATATTTGGAGGCAGAACTTGCATGTGAGTTATAGTTAATTTTTAAATTGTGTCCTCCAAAGCAAACCAGTAATAAATGAACTTAAGCAATTGAACTAAGTTACTTGCTGCATAATATTTTTTAAAAGATAGTTTGTGTAAAAAATAATTGTGTTAATTTTAGAGTCTGTTTTTCTGGTATATAGATAAAAATGTCAGCTGTGGATTTATTCATTTATTTAACAAACAAATGTATTTGCACCTTCTATGTGCAAAGCATTATTTCAGATCTTGGGGGCATAGCTGTAAGTAAGGTAGACATAACCCTCACTCACGTGGAGCTTACATTTTAACAGGTCATGCTTCTATTCTAATAGAATTATGACACTGCCATAAAAAGGGATCCCTTAACTGTATATTAACTTGTGAAGAAGGACATGCAACTAGCTGTAGCAATACAATGTCAGGCCTTACCACCACATAACAGCCACGTTAATATAGTGTATTTCTTGGGGAAGACCAGATACTGTTTGAAGTCCATCATGACATTACTCATTTGATAGCTCTGCCTCTGAGTTGTTTTGATAGCTCCACCTCTTCATCAACATTTTACTGTCCTCATTGGTGGCTTTGGTCTGAAATTCCTATTTCCTTTGGTACATTTTGATACCGGCCCCCACTCACAGAATTCGGTCTAGACATTAGTCCAACTCTCCTTTCTCTCTAGGCAGTACACAGGACACAGGAATATTCAGTGGTACATTTCTAAATATATGACTTAACTAAGTCAAGAATAGTACCATTATACTGATGGAGGTAATGGGATAGGGGTTAGTCAGAGATGGAGGACTGATGTTAGCCCACCAAACCATGGTAAGAATTAGCACTCCAAATTCAAAAGCTGTCAAGGTTTGTTATTGACACTCCTAGCACACGCAAACAATTGAAGTATAATGGTAGCGCTCCAAGTCTAATACCATGAGGTTTTCCCATTTGTACAAAAGCAGTGTAAAGTCTAAGATATTTGTCCCTTGAGTGATGTTTCCCAAGTGTTTAAAACACTATGTAGAACAAGTAAAAACAATGACTATTGTTGAATCGAAGAATATGTGCATTATAGCTATGTCTAATTTTTTTAAATGTCTATGTGCATCCCTATTAGTTATCTCTTTTTCTCATGTATACACATGCACAAAACCCACAAACTTCAATTTTCAGAGAAAGCACAATATAAACCTATGAGAAGGAAGAGGAACATTTTTGTGTCTTATATTTTAGAAGACCATTTCATTTAATGATGGATTCGGTGTTTGTATTATTATAGTGCAATTTCTTTCTAACCACATTTTATGTAAAAAATCATATCTTTTTAAAGAAAGGACTTTGGAAAAAAGTAAAATGTCTCATTAGGATTATGATACAGTCCTTCTTCAAAAAAGTGACCTGCCCACAATTATGAATTTTACTCCTCCTTTACTGTTTTATAATCCCTGAACACAGAGATCTCAATGTTTTTTTTTTTTTATTTTGAAAGAAAGTCATAGGTATTAAGTAGTATAGATATTCCATTTACTTAAATATGACCAAACATTATTTTAGGCTAAGTCATGAATAACCACATATTCATGTTGGTCTAGATTATATATGTGGATAAAGGAGCCAAAATAAATTATGTTATTTTGGGACATTTGTCTTCCTTTTATGAATATCAGTGTGCCTGTGTATTTGTGATTTGGTAGCTTTTCTATGACACTTGGTGATGTTTAATAATTTCATAACTATCATAAACAAAGTATAATAACTCCTTAGTAATTATAGTATGTTATAGCTATTTAAGTAAACAAAATATTGATATTTAGTGTACCTAATAATAATTTATCTATACAATATTTTGTGTTTATTATTTTAGAATATATCACAGGAACTATATTTAGCATGAGATTGAGAATTTCTGACTGTCAATAAACATTTCCAAAATGTAATATTTTCTTCTTTCTTATGGAAATTATTTAAGAACATTTTATGACAATACAGTTAAATAGCAAGAAAAGGGCTTTATTAAAGCAGTCATTATTTTTCTTTGTGAGTTTGCAGAATTGTGGAAAACGTTAATTCACATTTCTAAAATCTATAGCAAAAGATAATATCAGTACCATCTATTAAAGCACAGGATCATCTTCCCATGAATTTATAGTGGAGGTACCTGGTTTTGATTTTAATTTCAAATATTTTAGGTTAATTTACACTTCCTTTTGTTAGACCATATTAATCTAAGAAGTTTTATAAAATTTAAGTAACACAGTCATTACTCTTGACAAATTTATGTACTGAGATGATTTAGTGTGCTTTGTTTTGTTTGAGTCTTCTTAATTGGTGTTGAGATGTCTGCTGTCTGGCTAACTTTGTTCATCAGAAAAGTGATATAAAAGAATAGGACCTTAAGATTTCCACATATGGACTGATTTTCTTTATGCAACTCTATAGCTCCAAACCACAACTCAACCATAATTAGCAATGCCAAAAACTAACCTGTCAGCTGCTACTACATGCCTACAATTGAGGAAGCTTCCATAGGTATGAACACAACACACTTCTTAATCAATCCATGCTAGAGGGAACAAAAAGAGTGAAAGGGCAAGCAAGAGAGGATTTTGTAGGACTAATACTTCACTACAACCAGAAAAAAGTTCAATTCAGTGGGTCAGAAATATCCTCTTTATTGTATGACAGCTCATTATCTTTTGAAGGTAATTGTCACCATGTGGTAAACATCTGTACTTTAGAGTGGTCATCATTAAGAGAAGTGGAGAACTGGAAATTATCCAAAGAATTGGGATGGGTAGGCAACACACCACACTTTGGACTACTTTAATTCAATTAAAAGATTTTCCTATTCCATCCCTTCTCTGTTTCTTCTATAATAGGGCAGAACAGTTGCAGACCTATAATCTCAGATGGTGACAATTTCATTAATATTTACTCTTGCTGTTGTCATCTACTCTGCATTTCTGAAAAAAGTTACCAGTGATGATAGAAAAAAACAAAAAACTAAGAACCTCTCTCTCTCTCTTTCTCTCTCTCTCTCTCTTTCTCTCTCTCTCTCTCTTTTCCTCCCTCATAAGTAATCACCTTTTCCCATCTGAAACAAATTAACTCCTGGGGAGGAGAGATGTTCCAAGAGCTTTCACATAGTCGTTTCCAAGGAAACAGCTTCTATTGTCCACACGTGTCCTGCAGCTCAGACAGTAGAAGGCTTTGTATCATTAGACACATGTCCAGAGAAACCAGCTATTTTACATACACTTTGAGATTGTTGAAATCAAACTAATGATCTCATTGTAATCTGCATAGGATTAATTTTTTCTTTTTTAAAGAAGTCTCAATATTGTTTATATGGGGTTGTGGCGAGTGGCATGGGTTGAGTTTATTTACTACGTTGTATATAATCATAAAATGGCTTCACTAAAGTTACCTCCTCAAGGAACATCCTTCAGTATTGTAGAGCCCTCTACTGGGAAGCTCTGTGTATCAAACTCAGAAATAAAGTGTTTTGTTTTTGAAGATCCACCAGAGTTTCAACTTCTGTATTGGTAACTATTACTTAACTCTTTCTTATGAATATATCTTTATTTCAACAGTTTCAAGTTACTTTATCAAAGAGGTTGCTCTCAAATTGATTACTGTTATTTTTTTCTTTTTGGTTAAAACAGTGTTCTTAAAGATACTTGATCTAAACTCCAAGTTGATATAAACCATTATTCTAACCTAACCTTTTTATTTTGAAGAATGGAGTAAGTAGTTTTTTTTTTTTTGGACTGGGAAGGCCTCAAAAATAAGCACAATTTAAACTATCGGTTTGGTTTTGTTAGTTATTCTGTTACACTTTTCAAAACCTCATATCAATATTATACATAAAATATATTTAAAAGAATAAGAAGAAAAGATAATCATTTTTAAAACATGATATAATGAAACTGCAAGTGTTATAAGATCTGAATTGCACAGCCTTGGGTGAGAGAAATTACAATATTTACTGTGCAAAGAACAGTGTCAAGGGAAACTTTGAAATTCAGTGTAAAGTTTAAAGCCAAATAAAGAATTTTTCTTTGAGAGTAAAAAATTTTAAAAGACAAGATTTAATTTCAGGAAATGTCTCAGTAGAGATGGTTATCATAGGTTTCCCCGTATTAACTATGTAGTCAAAATTAGTTGGATGACATTTGGTATGCCCAATAGCACTATTACATTTAAATTATGTTTCTATAACAATATAGGGATATGAATGACTGTTCCTTGTGATGTGTGATGTCTATGTCTTTAAGTTAATATTAACCTAAATATCCACCAGAAGAGTTGTAAAATACAGGAAGCACTCTATACACATTTTACCATATTCAGGGGATATTCTACTGACTTTGAGACGGTACTGCCTGGGTAAAGTCCCAGTGGATCCATCACTAAGAAAAGCAATGGGAAGGTATAGCCACTCTAGGTTTAGCAAGAAACATTAAAGTAGGGTGTTCACATAATTCATTGTCCAAACCAGGGCACTTTTTGCGGGGGGTAGGAGGTCAGGTCTTACTTTGTTGCCTGGAGACTGGTCTCAAACTCCTGGGACCAAGTGATCTGCTTGCTTCAGTCTCCTGAGAAGCTGGGATTACAGGCACGTGCTACTGTGCTGGCTCCAAATCACACTTTTGAAAGTAAAAGATATTAGAGTTTGCAAAACCGATATCACAAATCAAAATTGTCTTGGGGAACCTGGGACCTATAGTCACTCAATATGTGACTCCGTATGAGTCTGCT
>NW_016107337.1:10396730-10402816 GCF_001604975.1 Cebus imitator
TTTTTGCATTAAACTGTTTCTATTCAAGCCGATAGCAAAGGGCATTACAGTTTGAGACCTGCTATACCAATGGACTGTAATAATTCTGCTTACTGTTATATAGTAGTGATGTTCACCCAAAGTATCCTTCATCAGTTTGAATAGGACATTGAAGTCAGGCAGATTGTGTTTGAATCCTACCTCTGTCATTTAATATTTGGCATTTAAGTCTAATTTTCCACATCTGTAAAATTGAGATACTATAACGCCTGTGTCTAAAGTTTGTTATGGAGGATTTAATAATATACATAAGATTTAATTATATATATAAATAATTTATATTACACAAAATAAAATGCTGCATATGTTACATGGGCACCATATATGAAAGTTATCATTCATTAATAAAAGGAATTTTTGTTCATTCAGTATTTTTAAAATATTCTATATGCATGGTTTGACTTTTTCCCTTATGATTCTAAAGTTTGTATCATTTATTTATATTTTACAAGTGAGGGTACTAATGTTCACAGACATTATGTGATTTAATCAACCTAGGGCTATTTTTTTTTTCGGGGACATGATCACTTACTTTAATAACAATACATATACCATTGTTATTACCATGGAGTGTAAATTCAGGTTAGACAAGAAAATTTCACAAATGTAATAGCATTGTGTAGTATATAAAAGTTTGTGAATACCGTCTGGCCAAACCATCATTCTCAAAAAATCATCAATTAATTCTATTACAGGTAATTTGTTTAGCTTAATGTTTACAATTCTTATGGAGAAAATAAGCAACACATACATTTAAAAAGTGTAAATAAAATTCTTAATAAATATTTAAATCAGAAATAAACATTCCTTATTTAAACTTTGAAGTAGGGTCACACATAACAAATTATTATGATTGCAGTAAATATTATAAAACATTTTAATCTTTTGCCTTCTCTTTGCAGTATACTGCAAAGTAGTGTTTGTCTACAATATATCCAGTGGCACACCCTTAAAAGCCTCTATGGCTTTTGGATGCAGCCACCATTTGTTTCAAGACTATATGGAAAATATGTGCAGAAACATTTCTATGGAGCCTGAATGGGTTTATTCACAAGGGCATAAGTTTAGGATTATGGGTTATACTGTGCTAGCACTGAGAGCCACAGAGCCAGTGACAGAGGTTAGGGTGACCAGGCTTTCTGATTTGCCTATGACTAAGGGTCAGGCATTCCTGGGATGTAGGCTTTTCAGTGCCAAAGTCAGGACAGTTTCAGGCAAACTGAAATTATTGCACCAGAGTCCACATGTCTTCTAATAAAATTTGTGTGTATGTTTGTAAGATGCTTAGTTCCAAGTCAGTGGTCCCTTTTGCCCACGTCTTAGGGTGGTACTATCTCATTCCTTTGCTTACACTACTTTAATCTTCCCTTGATGACATAATAATAATATTCAAACTGCTAAGATATTAGATAGCATGAAAAAACAGTAAGAACAATGCCTACTATAGCAAATTTTAAATAAATGTTTATCATTATTATCCCACCTATAGTTAAAATCCCACTAATAGTTAAAATCCTACTAGGAGTTAATCTGCATAATACAGAGTGGGTGATAAATACATGTTTTTGAATGGCTCAGGAGGAGTTTCTGCTTTGTATAAGATTTACAAATTAAAATGGAAGAGGGACTAGGAAATTGGTCTGGCTTTAAAATTTTACTTCAGAACTTCCAGTGATCAGGCCATTGGTGTCCAGAGGATATGAAAGTATAAATTGGGGCTCTCTAAATTATGAGATCCAGGTATTTTCACTTGAAATTTGGAGCACAATTTGAGGGAATTCAGAAACAGTTGTCAAAAGAGTGGATACCTGTCACTGAAGGCATACGTTCTGTAAGTCAGGAACTTAGACCTCAATTTGTGAGGATAAGGAACCAGTTTTAGGGAGGAGGTCAGAGAAATAAAAGCAGAGTAGAAAGTTGTACTAACATTCACAAGTGTTGATTTTCTACTCCATGCCAGAAACTATGCTAGGGTTGGATTTTGATCAGACCTCTGGAGCTGAATGAGAACTGTACTACATTCAGAAGGGGTTCAGAGTTGGTGGTGCTGTGACTTGAAGTGCACACACCTATCTTTTCTAACTGGTAATTCTGTTTTCTGGATCTCATTTGCACAAAGGTAGACAAACTGAGCAGTGTGAACAGTGTGAGAGTACAACAGATGTCTATGAATTACTGGATTTGGGGAGTAAGAATCTGCCCTTGGCTTTTGGAATGCTCTTTGCCTTGGCTACAATTGCCTCTTATATTGTACTGGGCTAAAGAGAAGGTGGAAGAGCATCAGTGGACCTCGATGTATACAGCAGAGACTTTTAAAGTAACTGCATTAGAACTCCAATCTGGACCTGAATTCTGAATCTTGTGCTTTTACCATTTTAAAACATTCCAGGCATCATCACTGAATGAAATAAATTTGTTCCAGATAGTAAAATTAAACTGTGCTTCCACTAAACCCTTTTCCAACAGTTTTTATTATAAATTTGGTGACATGTTTCTACCAGCAGAGAAAGGAGACTATTTCAGCATGAACATGTCAAAACAGAATGTAAAGTTATTTCATTTTAGCCTTACAACATCCCTGTAAGATAGGTCAGGAAGCTATGTATTATTGCCTTTATGTTTCCTGTGTAGAAAGGAAAATGAAGCACACTGGGGTCAATTAATTTGCCAAAGGTCACTTAGAAAGTTGGTCAGACTACCATTCTTCCAATATGCTTTCCACCAGACCATGTTAGACCTTAAAGGTCATGGATACACACTTGTTTCCAAGTCTGAATTGCATTTTGGAGTATGGGACCAGGTGACTAATGGAGAAATAGTGTTTGGATACTATGTTGTTGAGCTTGGAAGAAACAGCCCTATTGAAGCCAATGACTGAAACTGAGGGAATAACCTGATGGAAGGCTTAGTGTTCCACAGCCAAGCACCGCTTGCCTGTGTCAAGATACATGCAGTTTTACTTCAGCAGTAAAGAGGGAAACATCTGTCAAAATGGAGCTACTCCAACACAAGGGAGATGAGAGAAAAGTTGATTCTAACATTGAAAATATCCACCTAATTTCATAAAAATGCACTATTGCACAAGAACAATTTTCTGAGATATAAAAGGTGCTGGATTAACCAGGTGGCATTGTTGGATGCAAATCTTGCTTTCCACTTTGCACAGAAGATATTTAAATGTCAGCAGATGAGTCCTCCAAGTCCCTTTCACTTCTGTGCTTTCTGGAAATGTTTAATTAGCTTTGTTGACACCCATCAGTCAAATTTGAAAGGTTGAAACTTCAAATATAGTAAGCTTATAAGAGGATATTATATATATATATATATATATATATATAATATATATATATGTATGTATTTAAATACCCTCATGAAGAATGATAATGGATACATCCTTTCTATTTTCCATCTTGATCCAAGTCCATTTTTCTAGTCTGTTTGCTTGGATAAGCAGGTAAACTTTTAGAACGTCTTTGTTGAGTAACCCAAGGATCCTAAATAATTGATCTACGTAAAATGGTAGAGGTCCTGTGACTGCACTGCCACCCGTCTCTTTCCCTGCTTGATGGCCGATTGCTCACCTACACCTGCTCCCCTATTTGCCTCATGAGGCCAAGATAGTGAGGACTATGACTGCACTAATTTAATATGTGTGTTTTGCTACATCCCTCCCCACAACGTGATGTTTAATATTGTCAGGAGGCCTGGACTGTTCATGTCCCAGTGTCGGAGTGTGGCACTGGAGCTCCGGTGAAAATTAAGTAAAATGAATCTCCAGTTTCTTCTGAATTAGATCTTCATGGTTATTTTTTGTTAATAAATTTCAAATAAAATTCTGTGACACCTCAGACTTCAAAAATATGATCATTTCCACATTAAGAAAATGGATTTAAACATAAACAGAAATTACTTCTGTATTTTCATGTCATTATCCACCTTTGTCTTCATAGATGATCCAGAGAAAGCTTATGGACTCAGTTGTATTTGTGGTCTAACCTTGCAAATTAGACTTTTTACTGAGCCTAAAGTCAACTAGTACAATTCATGGAAATGGATTCTGTGTGTACATGAGAAGAAAATTATATTAGATGAAAACATTTTAATTAATTCTTATTAGATAATAATGACATATTTTGACAGGTCATAAGGGAAAGGAATAAGGAGACATACAAACAAATGTTTGCACAAACATGCATGTAAGAATATGCAGACATAATGAGGAAAATGAGCTGGGTACCTAGAAGGAAAGATGTTGGTTGGCCACTGAATCTAATTCTGAAGAACAAGATCCTGTCCCACCAGTAAGGACCATTATCACGCTGTGCTTCTTTCACTCTTTAAAAGAGCCCAAAATAAATGTTTTTCTACATAGAAGCATACAATTTATCAGGAGTTCTTTCACAATAGTGGCATAAGCCCATAGGTCTGAAACAACTGTACAGTAGCAAGTAGTGACCTTCTTGGATGTGGTGAGATCTTGTTCCACAAGAAAACAAATGGCAATAGGGTGTCCCAACTAAGAACTCTTGGGACTAAGAGAAGCTGCCTTGATTTTAATTGCATTCTTCATTCTTGGATAAATGAATCTTGTCTTAATCTGATAGTCTCCAGAAATGTTGTATACACCAAAACTGAAATGCAATTTCTCTTATCAAGTACTGAACACAATCAAGTTTCTTACACTACCTGGCATTCATGATGTAAAACGCTCTGGAAAATCACACTTGCTACCTATGTGTTGCTGATTCATTAATAAATACCAGCAAAAACAACCCTTGAGAACATCATCAGTTTTAGATCATCAGTAAGATATACGCCTTTAGTCCAAACATATGTAAATGAAGATTATTTGTGTTTTAACTTAGCTATTTATTTACATATTAAAGACAGGCCTATCTACAGAAACTAACATTTCTATAGATTGGTTTTATAAGCCATTTTTGCTCTCATCAAATAACTTTTGCTGTTTTCACTTTACAGATGAGAGAACAAAAAAGTTAACTGATTTGCCATAAATTAGCAGCTATTGAAAGTGAAAAAAGTAAGACTAGTGCTCAGGCATACTGATACTGTATGTCACACGCTTTCCATTACACTACATATTGATTCTTACATCTTTACTCTCAGCTACACAAGATATGCCCATAATATGTGTTATTGGTGATATAATTTCTGCCAAGAGGCAGACACTCAAAATAAAGGTTGAAAGACTGGAATTGTTTTCTTCCTTACCTGAAAGTCCCAGCCGGTGTCAAAGTTCTGCTTCCTGAAGCTGTCAGTGGTCCTCGTTTCTCTTTCCTTGTTTCACCACTCTTCATTCTTGAGTGCTGCTCTTAACTGCATGTCCAAAATGGATTGCCAAAACTTCTGCATTCTAGCTAGCATGGAAAAGAAGAAGGATATATGGAAAGACACACTTCTTTTCTTTAATGTCACTTTGTGGAAATTTCACACATCAGGTCTTCTCACATTCCACTGGCCACAACTTAGTTACATGGCCACACTGGACTGCAAGACGGGTCTAGAAATATGGGCTTCCTCTAGAGACCATATGCCATGGTCAGTAATAAGTTAATAAAAAAGAAGGAAGAAGAGATGCGATCTCTGCTACATAATGTGAGATAATTTTAGATTCTTTGAATGCTGTTTCAGAATCCTTATTTGTGTGTTTAATACTTTTTCCATTAGAAGGTCTTAAAGAAAGGAAATAAGATTTGCAAATTATATTTAAGAATTAAATTATTTTAAACCATAATTTTAACCAGGCTATTTTTAGTACCTTAGAGTTTAATAGGTTGTTACCTGTGTGTTGCATGAGTTTAACAAATTGAGGGTTATTCTATTTTAACTTTTTATACAATGTCTCATTTAAACTTATGTGTATTTAAAATTTAACTAAATAATTTTAGTTCTGTTAAAAGTGTTAATGTGGCCGGGCGCGGTGGCTCACGCCTGTAATCCCAGCACTTTGGGAGGCCGAGGCGGGTGGATCACGAGGTCAAGAGATCGAGACCATCCTGGTCAACATGGTGAAACCCCGTCTCTAC
>NW_016107337.1:10403072-10455762 GCF_001604975.1 Cebus imitator
GCCATTTAGCAGTCTACAAGTACATCATTAAACTGGTGTCAGAAAAAGTAGTGAAGTGAAGATGGCTCTTAGTTTATTTAATTTGAATATCTAAATGGGTTATATTCTTGGAATATCTCTCAACCATGAGGAAATATTTATGGTTGGAAAGGAATGCCTCGTCAATGGGCCATAACCAGGTTAACTGGACATGGATTCTTTCTGGATTCCCACATTTTTATTTTCAGTGAAAACACAAAGAGGCACCTTGATGCCAAAATGTAAGACATTTTGCATTCCTCCATTTAAAGTTTGTCTTCACATGAGATTAGTTAGAAAATAGATTGGATTTTCAGGGAATATCTTCCCTGAAACCACATTTTTCTGTTTGTCATATACAGTACAAGCTAGCTTTCTGTGCATATGTATTTTGCTATTGGTATCAGTCCAATATCTTCCTTCTAAGCATCACCTTACCATCTAACAAAAGTTTTCTGGCATAGGCCATGGGCAAGTGTCTGAGTGAGTAACTTTCTTTGAGCTCAAGATTGATGTTAAGATTTAAATCAAACTTCTTTTCCAGGTTTTTCCTCTTACAAGTTAGCAGCTATCAAAATTGCATCAGAATGTATGTTATGCAATTTTCTTGAATAATTCTTACTTTTTTCTAATACATTTGGTTTAATTCTTTATGGTGGGCTAATATTGGGTATAATTATTACACAGACTGAAATGTATAGAGTGGATGCAGGCATCATTGGATCTATAAAGCAGACTTTGAATTTAAGGGGATATTATCAGAATGTTTTACTTGAATATGTGTATTTGAGGCCATATGCTCTTTATAAAGCTCACTAGATTTCTAGAATAGCCAGACGTAGAGAGAAGGGGTTGCTTGTCTTGGCCTAATCTATAGTTGGATAGAATAGGGAGAAGAAGAAAACAAAACTGTAAGACAGCCAGATTTCCAGTATCTTTTGAATTTGTGTTTCCAGAATTGTCCAGTTACAGTCTTAGCCACTATGCAAATGTCTATATGCTTGAACACACAAATATTTAAATGTAAACAGAAAACTAAATCTACCCTTTTCCCCTTAGTCTATTATCAATGCAGCTGCAGAGGTTCAGTTTTAAACTTATGTCATTCGTCTGCTCAGAACTCTGCAATGACCTTGGTTTCACCATATAAAAAGCAAACACCTGCTGGGCCCGGTGGCTCATGCCTGTAATGCCAGCACTTTAGGAGGCTGAGATGGGCAGATCACCTGAGATCAGGAGTTCAAGACCAGCCTGGTTAAAATGGAGAAACTCCATCTCTACTAAAAATACAAAATTAGCAGGACATGGTGTGCATGCCTGTAATCCCAGCTACTCGGGAGGCTGAGGCAGGAGAAGTGCTTGAAACTAGGAGGTGGAGGTTGCCGTGAGCCAAGATCATGCCATTGCACTCCAGCCTGGGCAACAAGAGTGAAACTCCCTCTCAAACATCTTTAAGATGGCCTAAGAGTTCTCTCTCCCTTGCCCCACATGCACCTTACCTCCTCTGGGCTTTGTCTCCTATTCTCTTCCCCTTTGACAACTCAGCTCCAGCCACACTCATCACTTTGGTATAACTTGAACACACCAGGCATTCTTCCATTTTTAGACCCTTGTTTTAGCCATACTTGGCTAAAAAGACCTTTCCTCCAGATGTATCTTCTTATCTGACTCTTCATCCCCTTCTTGAAGCTTCTATTCAACCATCACCTTTACCCAATGCGGCCTTCCATGACAACCTATTTAATTTACTCCCTACCCAGTCTCTGACAACCCCCTTACCTTTCTTTTGTCTTTTTAAATAGTATTTGCCATCTTCGAAAATACTATAGAATTTAGCCATTTGTTACTTTCATTGTTTATTATCTGTTTCTTTCTGCAATGTAAGCTCCATGAGGATAAGGCTGTTTGGTTTATCTACTATACATCAAAAAGGACTTACACAGTGCCCAGCACACTGTGGGTTCTCAATACAAATGAGTTGATGAATGCACAGTATGCTGTGGGTTCTCAATATAAACAAGCTGATGAATGCACAGGGTCAACCTCCTACACCTAAGTACACAGCTCATTCTCTCTCTCTGCTTTTTCTTTTCTGTTTGTCTCTTTCTCTCTCACATGCATATATGTTCACATACACATTAACTCAAAAGCATAGTAACTCATTTATTCAATATCTCAGACTCTGATTAAACGGATATATAGCTAAAAGTAGTAAGTGGACATTTAGCTCTTTGTGGCTCCTGGCGAAGACAGAGTCTGTTGTAGAGAGAAATGAACAACCAAATAAGAAGTAAAAACTACTTATTCAGAGCTTGCTATAGCAAGGGATTTAGCTATCATCACTGGCATTTTAGCAGTTTCAAAGGTAGGCAGACAAGTGAGAAGCTTCATAGAGGATAAAAGGGAATTCTTCAGATATGTCATGATTGGGCTTTTAGCAGACAGTAACTGCAAGCAGGCTAACTAGAAGGCTATATTTGTTAGGGATACATATTTGGCTTTTTGTAGTTGGCCACAAGTTGAAAGCAGGAATAAAACTTGACAATGCTTTCAGTTATTAAATAAAGGCTAGACATTTTGATCCAATTGTTACTGTTTAGTTTCTTAGATTGTTGTTGGAGATAACAATCTAACTTCCTATAGGTTTGGCTTGTAAACAGCCGGCTAGCTTTCTGGGCTGGTTAATGTAGATAATGGGTTGATTTCCTGGACTAGTTACTGCAGGTTGTGGGTGAGAATTCTATTTTATATATGCTCTGGTCATTGTCTATTTCTATATTTAATCTCTCACTATGTAGATAACAAATGAACACACAGAGCAGTTTTAAGGGACAAGTAAGAAGTACAAATCTGTATACCTATTAATAAAATTAAATTAATCTTCTCTAAATAATCTTTTCTAACAACTACCATCACTTCTACAAATCTCCTTGACTTCCAGAATCCCAGAGAATTACACACAGGTAAAAATTACAAGAAACTAATAATCTTTTTTTTTTTTTTTTTCTGAGACAAATTCTCATTCTCTTGCCCAGGTTGAAGTGCAATGGCATGATCACAGCTCACTGAAACCTCAAACTCCTAGGCTCAAGTGATCCTTCCACTTCAGCCTCCCCGATAGCTAGGACTGCAGGTGCACACTACTATGCCCAGCTAATTTTTACATTTTTTGTAGAGATGGGGTTTCACTATGTTGTCCAGGCATGTGTCAAACTTCTGACCTCAATTGATCCACCTATCTTGGCCTCCCAAAGTGCTAGGACTGCAGGTGTGAGCCACTGTGCCTGATAAAAATAATCTTGATGCAGTCCTGTCTGGGCCCCACTAAGATGGCTCTCATTTGATTACAAACATTGGGAAGGGTAAACCACTCAGAAGTATTTGGGGATGTCCTGAAAATTCATTGATCATATCAGATACTTGGCTAAGATTAGTCTTCATTGCCCTCTGTTATCTATTCTTACTTTTCTCTACTCTGGTTTCCACAGTGCAACTATCAGTTCATGCTAAATCTAGAGTAAAGACAGATCTTATTGAAATACTGCCTCCTTCAGTCACCTCCATGACTTCTTATGGCTCTGAAGGTAAAAAACAAAATTGTTAACATGGGCAACAATACCCTCAGAGACTCCCCTATCTCTTCAGATTCTCTCTCTCATCCCCAAACCTGTGTTCCACTTGTTTTGTGTTCCACTATGATAATATCCCCTTGAATTTGGCCACATTCCCTCTCAGCACACAGCTCTCCCTGCACTTCCGCTCTTCCTAAGACTTTTCCTCCAACTCACCTTGCCATCATTTTGGGTAGTTAACTTGTTCTCATGCTTTAGATGTCAGCAGCCTTCAACACTTTTGCTAGTTTTATACCTCCCTGTTTATTACCTTCAGAGCATCATGTATTTGGGTTCTGACACTTACTAGCTTTTATTAAAAATCAAGCAAATAAATGTTATGTCTGTCTTTTCCACTAGACTGAAGCTTTGGGAAGAAGAGGACCATTCTATTTTCAACACTATTTTGATCTCAGTGCTTAGCACAGTGTGACATGTAACAAATACTCAATAAATATTTGTTGAATGAGGGAATCAATGACTAAGTGCTAAGAATATACAAATGAGTAAAATAGGACGAGTACTGTGAAGGAGTTCATGGTCTAGACAGGAGTTAAAATAAATCAGATATAAATATTACATAATAATCTACAAAATACTGTGACATAATCATAGAAGAGGGAGGAATTAAGTGCAGAAATTTAAGACCATCTTCTAAAAGAAGGTGTTTCTCGACTAGGGCTTAGAATAAGATTTTTTAGTTGTTGAGGAAGAAGTGAAAATCAATTGTACTCTCTTATCTTTGATTCCTATAACATAAATATAAAACATCATTTTTGGATCAGCAACCATTCCTGATTCTCCATAATGTGTCTCTCTGTTCATTGAGCATGATGATTTATGGTTGAGTCATAAACTATATAAAATGTTTTGAAAAGAAATAATGATATTTCTTTTGAAACGGATTAAGCAGCTATTTCTTTTACTATTCTTAGAGTAAATTAAAAAGGGGAAAATGGAAAAACATCTTTCCATAATGCTAATAAATCAAAGCTATTCTTTGATGGATAGAGAAATATTGAACTAGGCAAAGTGAGATCCGAAAACTAAGAAAAGTTTGGTTATGAGGCAGACATTTATTCGGAGGTTTTTCTTACAACACTCAGTTATCCTTACTGTTCTCAGTTCAAAAGGAAAAAGCAACACCCTGAAAGTCGCTGCTGAAAATATAAACTTTCCCTATTTCCAAAATATTTCCTCTTTGAAGAACCATGTATTTGAAAGCCAACAGTCTCATGTTCTTAAACAGTCTTGCCTTCCCCAATGGCAGCATTTGTGACAAAGATTCACTTCCCACAAATGTTAACTGTTTTGGTAAATTTGTCAATAGCTTTTAGGAATCCAGGCATTTTAGGCAACGCTATACACAAACACAAGCCTTTATCTAACACATTGTATCTTCTTTTATATGGTTGCAGCAAATATAATAAAAGAAGGTTTGTTTCAGTGGAAATATAAGACAAATAATATCTTAACTTCACAATGCTGATGTAGTCCCATTTACTGTATATTAAAAGATATCTAAAGATAAATAAAATTTAATGAGTTTCTTTTAAATCTTTATTTAAAGATAAATTGTAATATATGCGTAATCACTTCTAAATATTCAGTAATTTTTCCAGTTCCCCTTAATTAAATTTCAGCTGGGTTTGAAACAAAGGGTAGTATTTGCCACCTAACTGGAAAAATTGGGGCAGATATGGAAACATGGTTAATTGAACAGAACTGACATTTGAAGGTTTTTCATAATTTTATATCTCTAACATTATTGTAATGGAAGTGGGAGGAGAAATGATGACAATGGCTTTTCAGCAAAAGAGCCCAGCAGTACTCTCTCTGATGTGCTAATCAAGAGCTAATACATTGAAAACCTTAAGCCTCATGGGTTTGTGCTGCTTTTTTAAATTTAATGCTTAGTCAAATATTAACCTTAACCAGCTTTTGATATGCTGATAAATGTCACTCGATTTGTAGGGAGGGAAAAAAAAACACACCAAAAAACCCTTGCCATTTAATTTCAATATAAATAAGTTTTGACTAGGCTATATATTGAACAAAAGACAATATAGTACAAAAGCTTTCTATAAAGATATATTTTTGAATGGACGATGAATACTATCTATCTTGCTTTTTAGATGACTCAGAGCCAACATAGGAGGCTGTGTGTGTAGTCTCTTATTCCCTGTGAAAATGATCTATTGATACATTGTAAGGAAGAGATATATATGTCTTTGCATATATTTGTGTATGTGTGTATATATATATATGAAGACATATATATATATATATGCCTATCTATTAAGAGTTTTGTCACAATCATCTTGGCTGTACCAATTGTTGATTGGGCACTCAGTGAAACAAAGTGGAATTGCAAAATCTTACATTTCACCAGAGCTTCTGCTATTGACTTGTGGAAAGGTCACTTTCAAAAACATAGTCTTATTCATCCAAACAGGTGCCGTTATTGGTGTTTAATTTCTAAACTTATGTGTATTTTCTGAGTATCCGAACTTAAAAAAAAATTTTACTTTAAGTTCAGGGGTACATGTGCAGGTCTTGCAGGATTGTTAAATAGGTATACACATGCCATGGTAGTTTGCGGCTTCCATCCCCCCATTACCTACATTAGGTATTTCTCCTAATGTTATCCCTCCCCAATCTCTCCATTCCCAGCTATCCCTCCCCTAGTCCCCCACCACACAACAGACCCCAGTGTGTGATGTTCCCCTCCCTGTGTCCATGTGTTCTCATTGTTCAACACCCACTTATGAGTGAGACCATGCAGTGTTTGGTTTTCTGTTCTTGTGTCAGTTTGCTGAGAATGACGGTTTCCAGGTTCATCCATGTCTCTGCAAAGGACAAAAACTCATCCTTTCTATGGATGCATAGTAGTCCATGGTGTATATGTGCCACATTTTCTTTATCCAGTCTATCATTGATGGACATTTGGGTTGGTTCCAAGTGTTTACTATTGTAAACAGTGCCGCAATGAACATACGTGTACTTGTGTCCTTATAATGGAATGATTTACACTTCTTTGGGTTTATACTCAGTAATTGGATTGTTGGGTCAAATGGTATTTCTATTTCTAAATCCTTGAGGAATCGTCACACTGTCTTCCACAATGGTTGAGCTAATTTACACTCCTAACAGTGTAAAAGTGTTCCTATTTCTCTACATCCTCTCCAGCATCAGTTGTCTCCAGATTTTTTAATGATCGCCATTCTAACTGGCATAAGATGGTATCTCAATGTGGTTTTGATTTGCATTTCTCTAATGACCAGTGATGATGAGCATTTTTTCATGTTTGTTGGTCACATAACTGTATTCTTTTGAAAAGTGTCTGTTCATATCCTTTGCCCACTTTTTGATGGGATTGTTTGTTTATTTTCTTATGTATTTGTTTTAGTTCTTTGTAGATACTGGATATTAGCCCTTTGTCAGATGGGTAGATTGCAAAAATTTTTTCCCATTATGGTGGTTGCTAGTTCACTCTATTAATTGTTTCTTTTGCTGTGCAGAAGCTCTGGAGTTTAATTAGATCCCATTTGTCTATTTTGGCTTTTGTTGCCATCGCTTTTGATGTTTTAGTCATAAAGTCCTTGCCTATGCCTATGTCCTGAATGGCATTACCTGGATTTTCTTCTAGGGTTTTTATGGTGTTTGGTCTTATGTTTAAATATGTGATCCATCTGGAGTTAATTTTTGTATAAAGTGTAAGGAAAGGGTCCAGTCTTAGCTTTCTGCACAGGGCTAGCCAGTTTTCCCAACACCATTTATTAAACAGGGAATCCTTTCCCCATTGCTTGTTTTTGTCAGGTTTGTCAAAGATCAGATGGTTGTGGATGTGTGACATTGCCTCCGAGGCCTCTGTTTTGTTCCATTGGTCTATATCTCTGTTTTGGAACCAGTACCATGCTGTTTTGACTGGTGCAGCCTTGTAGTATAGTTTGAAGTTAGGTAGCGTGATGCCTCCAGCTTTGTTCTTTTTGCTTAGGATTGTCTTGGCTATGCAGGCTCTTTCTTGGTTCCATATGAAGTTTAAGTTAGTTGTTTCCAGTTCTATGAAGAAGGTCAATGGTAGCTTGATGGGGATAGCATTGAATCTGCAAATTACTTTGGGCAGTATGCCATTTTCATAATATTGATCCTTCCTAACCATGAGCATGGAATGTTTTTCTATCTGTGTCCTCTCTTATTTCCTTGAGCAGTTGTTTGTAGTTCTCCTTGAAGAGGTCCTTCACGTCCTTTGTTAATTGTATTCTTAGGTATTTTATTCTCTTTGCAGCAAGTGTGAATGGAAGTTCGCTCATGATTTGGCTCTCTGTATGCCCGTTGTTGGTGTAAAGGAATGCTTGTGATTTTTGAACGTTGATTTTATATCCTGAGACTGCTGAAGTTGCTTATCATCTTAAGGAGGTTTGGGCTGAGATGATGGGGTCTTCTAAATACACAATCATGTCATCTGCAAATAGAGACAATTTTACTTCCTCTTTTTCTAATTGAATATCTTTATTTCTTTTTCTTGCCTGATTCCTCTGGCTAGAACTTCCAAAATTGTGTTGCATATGAATAGTGAGAGAGGACACACTTGTCTAGTGCCAGTTTTCAAAGGGAATGCTTCCAGTTTTTGCCTATTCAGTATATTGACTGTGGGTTTGTCATTAATGGCTTTTATTATTTTGAGATACATTCCGTGGATACCTAGATTATTAAGAGTTTTTAGCATAAAGGGCTGTTGAATTTTGTCAAAGGCCTTCTCTGTATCTATTGAGATAATCATGTGGTTTTGTCTTTGGTTCTGTTTATGTGATGGATTACATCTATAGATTTGTGTATGTCGGACCAGCCTTGCATCCCCAGGATGACCCTTACTTGATCACGATGGGTAAGCTTTTTGATGTGCTATTGCTTTAGGTTTGCCAGTATTTTATTGAAGATTTTTGCATCGATGTTCATCATGGATACTGGCCTAAAATTTTTTTTTCAGTTGTGTCTCTGCCAGATTTTGGTATCAGGATGATGTTAGCCTCATAAAATGAGTTAGGGAGGATTCCCTCTTTTTGTATTATTTGGAATAGTTTCAGAAGGAATGGTACCAGCTCCTCTTTGTATCTCTTGTAGAATTCAGCTGTGAACTAGTCTGAATCTGATCTTTTTTTGGTTGGTAGGCTATTAATTGCTGCCACAACTTCACAACTTCAGCCCTTGTTGCTGGTCTATTCAGGGATTCAACTTCTTCCTGGTTTAGTCTTGGTAGGGTGTAAGTGCCCAGGAATTTATCCATTTCTTCCTGGTTTACTGGTTTATGTGCATAGAGGTGTTTATAGTTACCTCTGATGGTAATTTGTATTTCTGTGGAATCAGAGGTGATAAGTCCTTTATCATTTTTTATTGCATTTATTTGATTCTTCTCTCGTTTCTTTTCTGTCAGTCTGGCTAGTGGTCTATCTATTTTGTTGATCTTTTCAAAAAGCCAGTTCCTGGATTTACTGATGTTTTCAAGGGATTTTTGTATCTCTATCTCCTTCAGTTCTGCTGTGATCTTAGTTATTTCTTGTCTTCTGCTAGCTTTTGAATTTGTTTGATCTTGCTCTCTAGCTCTTTTAATTATGATGGTAGGATGTCGATTTTTGATCTTTCCTTGCTTCTTATGGGGGCATTTAGTGCTCTAAATTTCCCTTCACACACTGCTTTAAATGTGTCCCAGAGATTCTGGTACTTTGTGTTTTCATTCTCATTGTTTTTAAAGAACATCTTTATTTCTGTCTTCATTTCATTATTTATCCAGTAGTCATTCAGGAACAGGCTGTTCAGTTTCCATGTAGTTGTGCAGTTCTGAGTGAGTTTCTTAATCCTGAGTTCTAATTTGATTGCACTGTGGTCTGAGAGACTGATTGTTATGATTTCTCTTCTTTTGCATTTGCTGATGAGTAATTTACTTCCAATTATGTGGTCAATTTTAGAGTAAGTGTGATGTAGTGCTGAGAAGAATGTATATTCTGTGGATTTGGGGTAGAGAGTTCTGTAGATGTCTATTAGGTCCACTTGGTCCAGATCCAAGTTCAAGTCCTGGATATCCTTGTTGATTTTTCTATCTCATTGATCTGTCTAACATTGACAGTGGAGTGTTAAAGTCTCCCACTACTATTGTGGAGAAGTCTAAGTCTCTTTGTAGTTTATTAAGAACTTGCTTTATGTATCTGGGTGCTCCTGAATTAGGTGCATGTATATTTAGCATAGTTAGCTCTTCTTGTTAAATTCATCCTTTTACCATTATGTCATGCCCTTCTTTGTCTCTTTTGATCTTTGTGGGTTTAAAGTCTGTTTTATCAGACTAGAATTGCAACCACTGCTTTTTTTTGCTCTCCGTTTGCTTGGTAAATCTTTCTCCATCCCTTTATTTTGAGCCCATATGTGTCTTTGCACGTGAGATGGGTCTCCTGAGTACAGCACCCTGATGGGTCTTGACTTTTTATTCAATTGCCAGTCTGTGTCTTTTTATTGGGGAGTTTAGCCCATCTACATTTAAGGTTAATATTGTTATGTGTGAATTTGATCCATTTTGTTACTAGCTGGTTGTTTTGCTCATTAGTTGATGCACTTTCTTCATTGTCTTCATGGTTTGGTACATTTTTACAGTGGACAGTACTGGTTGTTCCTTTCCATGTTTAGTGCTTCCTTCAGGAGCTCTTGTAAGGCAGGCTGGGTGGTGACAAAATCTGTCAGCAATTGCTTGTCTGTGAAGGATTTTATTTCTCCTTCACTTATGAAGCTTATTTTGGCTGGATATGAAATTCTGGGTTGAAAGTTCTTTACTTAATGGTTGTTGAATATGGCCCCCACTCTCTTCTTTCCTGTAGGGTTTCTGCTGAGAGATTCACTGTGAGTCTTATGGGCTTCCTTTTGTACGTAACCCAACCTTTCTCTCTGACTGCCCTGAGCATTTTTTCCTTCATTTCAACCCTGGTGAATCTGACGATTATGTGCCTTGGGTTGCTCTTCTTGAGGAATATCTTTGTGGTGTTCTCTGTATTTCCTGGATTTGAATGTTGGCCTGCCTTGCTAGGTTGGGGAAGTTCTCCTGGATAATATCCTGAAGAGTGTTTTCCAGCTTTATTTCATTCTCCCGATCACATTCGGGTACACCAATCAAACATAGATTCGGTCTTTTCACATAATCCCATATTTCTTGGAGGTTTTGCTCATTTCTTTTCACTTTTTCTCTAACCTTGCCTTCTCATTTTATTTTATTGAGTTGATCTTCAATCTCTAATATACTTTCTTCTGCTTGATAAATTTGGCTATTGAAACTTGTGTATGCTTTGTGAAGTTCTCATGCTGTGTTTTTCAGCTCCATCAAGTCCTTTATGTTCTTCTCTAAGCTGGTTATTCTAGTTACCATTTTATCTAAACTTTTTTCAAGGTTCTTAATTTCTTTGCAATAGATGCCAAAAGTTGGTTTTTTGAAAAAGTAAAAAAAAAAAAAAAAATGATAAACCCTATCTGAACCAATATAGTCTCTAAAAAGAAGAAAGCTGTCGTTTGCAACAATGTGGATGAATATGGAGGATAATATGCTAAGTAAAATAAGCCTCACACAGAAAGACAAATATTGCATGATTTTATTTATGTGTGGTATCTAAAAAAGTCAAACTCATAAAAGTAGAGCGTAGACTACCAATTACCAGAGGCTGGAAGGAGTGGGGATGTGGAAAGGAAAGACACTAGTTAAAGGGTACCAAGTTTTAGCTAGATGAGGAAAAAAAAAATAGTGATCTATTTCAGATCATGATGTCTACAATTGATAATAATGTATTTTATATTTCAAAATTGCTAAAAGAGTAGATTGTAAATGTCTACGCCATGTACAAAAAAAGATAACTAGATGAGGTAATGGATTTAATCCATTAGCTAGATCTAATCATTTCACAATATATACATGTATTACATGTCAAACATCACAATGTTGTTCATAAATATGTACAAAAACAAAGAGGGAAAAGACATATAAATTAATATCAGAAATAAAAGTACAGTTTTGTTTTTCTTTGCTCAGAATACTTTTGGCTATTCTGAGTCTCTTGTGGTTCCATGTAAATTGTAGGATAATTTTTTCCTCCTTTCTTTGAAGAACGTCATTCGTATTTTGATAGGGATAAAGTTGAATCTGTAGATTGCTTTGTGTAACATGAACATTTTAACAAAGTTGATTCTTCCAATCCATGAACATGAAATATCTTTTCTTTTTTTGTGTGTCTTCTTGAATTTCTTCTTAAATGTTTTATAGTTTTCATTGTAGAGATCTTTTACTTCTTTGGTTAAGTTTATTCCTAGGTATTTTACTTTATTTGTAGCTATTGTAAATGGAATTATTTTATTGGTTTCTTTTTCAGGTTGTTCACTTTTGACATAGAAATGCTACTGATTTTTGTATGCCAATTTTATACCCTATAACTTTACTGAATGTATTTGTTAATTCCAATAGTTTTTTTTAAATTTTTTCTGGTGGAGTCTTTAAGTTGTTCCAAATATAATACCATATTATCTACAAACAACCTCTTCATTTCCCATGTGGATGCCCTTTATTTATTTATCTTGCCTGATTGTTCCAGCTAAGACTTCCAGTAATGTGTTGAATAACATTGGTGAAAGTGGACATTCTTGTCTTGTTCCAAATCTTAAAGAAAAGGCCTTCAGTTTTTCCCCATTCAGTATGACACTAGCTTCTTGCCTGGCTTTTATTGTGTTGAAATATGTTCCTTCCATATCTAATGTTTTGAGGATTTTAATTAGGAAACAATGTTGAATTTTGTCAAATGCTTTTCTAATATTAGTTGAAATAATCATATAATTTTTGTCCTTCATTCTGTGATATGATGTTATCATATTGATTGATTTGTGTATTTTGAACAATACTTGCATTCCTGAGATGAATCCCATGTGATCATGATGAATGATATTTTTAATGTGTTGTTGAATTTAGTTTGCTAGTATTTGGTTGATGTTTTCTGCATCAGTGTTCATCAGGGATATTAGCCTGCAGTGTTTTTTTGTTTTTTGTTTTTTATGTGTCTTTGTCTTGTTTTGGTATCTACTGACTTTGTAGAATGAGATCAGAAGTATTCTCTTTTTCTCTATTTTGTGGAAGAGTTTGAGTAGAATTGGTATTTGTTCTTTTTTAAATTTTTGCTAACATTCAGCAATAAAGTCATTGAGTCCTGGGCATTTCTTTGCTGACAGACTTTTTATTTTTAACTCATTTCTCATTTTTTATTTGTTCAGGTTTTTCTTCATAGGTTATATGTGTCTAGGAATTGATTCATTTCTCCTAGGTTTCCCAATTTATTGGCATGTAATTGGTCATAGTAGCCTCTAATAATTTTTTAAATTACTGCAGTATCAGTTTCAATGTCTCCTTTTTTAAAAAATCTCTAATTTATTTGGGTTTTCTCTCTTTTTTTCTTAGTTATGCTAAAGGTTTGTTGATTTTATCTTTTCAAAACTAACCTTTCATTTTGTTGATATTTTTTATTGTTTTCTTTGTGTCAATTTCATTTATTTCTGCTCTGATTTTTATTATTTCTTTTCTTCTACTAATTTTGGATTTGTCTTGTTCTTGCTTTTCTAGTTCTTTAAAATCCATCATTACGTTGTTTATTTGAAACTGTTTTTATTATTTTATGTAGGTGCTTATTGCTATAAACTTTCCTCTTAGGTGCTTATTGCTATAAATTTTCCTCTGTTTTTGCTGTATCATAGATTTTGGTATGTAGCATTTTCATTTTCATTTGTTTTGAGACATTTTTAAATTTCCTTCATAATTTCTTCATTGATCCAGTGGCCATTCAGGAGCATATTGTTAAACTTACCTGTGTTTTTATAGCTTCCAAAATTCCTCTTCTTAGTGATTTTTTAAATTCTATTTAATTGTGGTCAGAGAAAATACTTGATATCCTTTTAATTTTTAAAATGTTTTAAGATTTGTTTTACAGCCTACTCTATGGTCTGTCCTCAAGAATGATCCGTGTGCTGAGAAGAATATGCATTCTGCAGCCTTTGGGTGAAATGTTCTGTAAATTTATTGGGTTCATTTGGTCTATGGTTCATATTAAGCCCAATATTTCTTTGTTGATTTTCTGTCCGAATGATCGAACCAATTATGAAAGTGGGGGTATTGAAGCCTCTAGCTATTATTGTATTGGGGTCTATCCCATTCCTCTTTAGAACTCTAAAAATATTTGCTTTATATATCTTGGTGCTCCAATATTGGGTGCATGTATATTTACAATTGTTGTATCCTCTTGCTGAATTGATCCATTTATTATTATTATATAGTGGCCTTCTTTGTCTCTTCTAGTTATTGTCTTGAAATCTATTTTGTTTGATATAAGTATAGCAACTCCTGCTTTCTTTTAGTTTCCATTGACATGAAATATTTCTTTTCATCTTTTTATTGTGAGTCTATGTGTGCCTTTATAGGTGAAGTTTGTTTCTTGTAGGCAACAGATTTTATTTTGTTTTGCTTTGTCTTGTTTAAATCTACTCAGCTACTTTATGACTTTTGATTTGAGAGTTTAGTCCATTTACAGTCTATGTTGTTATTTATAAGTAAAGACTTACTCCTGCCATTTTGTTATTTATTTCTAGGTTGTTTTGTGGTCTCCTCTTTCTTCTTTACTTCCTTTCTACTTTCCTTTAGTGAAAATGATGTTACCAAGTGGTGTGTTTTAACTACTTCATTTTTTATTTTTTGTCTATCTGTTGGAAGGCTTTTTTTTTTTTTTTTACTTGAGTTTACCATTAGGCTTACAAATACTATCTTATTACTCATTGTTTTAAATTGATGACAACTTAACACTGATTGCATAAGCTAACAAATAAGCAAAGAAAAAACTAATAAAAACTCTACACTTTAACTTCATCCTCCTACATTTTAAGTTTTTGTTGTTTCTATTTACATCTCATTGTATTGTTTATGTCTTGAAAAGTTGTTGTAGTTATTATTTTTCATAGGTTTATCTTTTAATCTTTCTACTAATGGTATAAGTAGTTTAGACAACCCAATAACAGTGTTTTAATATTTTGTGCTTTTCTCTGTACTTACTACTACCAGTGAGTTTGTTGTTGTTGTTATTGTTGCTGTTTTACCTTCAGATGATTTCTGATTGCACATTAATGTCCTTTCCTTTCAGATTGAAGAATCTCCTTTAGCATTTCTTATAGGACAGGCCTAGTGTTGATGACATGTCTCAGCTTTAGTTTTTCTGGGAAAGTGTATTTCTTATTCATGTTTCCAGAATATTTTCCCTGGACATACCATTCTATGAGAAGCATTTGTTGTTGTTGTTGTGTCTCATTTCAAATACGTCATGCCACTCTCTCCCAGGTTTTCTTTCTTATTTCAAATATGTCACATGCCACTCTCTCCCAGATTTTCACTGAGAAGTCTGCTGCAGATGCATTGAAGCCCCTTTGTATATTATTTGTTCCTTTTCTCTCACTGCTTTATGGATCCTTTCTTTATCCTTGGCCTTTGGGAGTTTGATCATAAATGTTTTGAGGTAGTCCTATTTTGGTTAAATCTGCTTCTGTAACTTATTTGAATATTGATATCCTTTTCTAAGTTTGGTAAGTTCTCTGTTATTATCCCTTTGAATAAAACTTCTATTCAGATCTCTGTCTCTACCTCCTCTTGAAGGCCAGTAACTCTTAGTCTTGCCCTTTTGAGACTATTTTCTAGATTTTGTAGGCATGCTTTTTTTTTCATTTTTATTGTTTTCTTTCTCTCCTCTGTGCACTTTCAAATAGCCTGTCTTTAAGCTCACTGATTCCTTCTTCTGCTTAATCATTTCTGCTGCTAAGAGACTATGATGCATTCTTCAGTATGTCAGTCACATTTTGCAGCTTTATAATTTTTGCTTGATTTAAAAAACTTATTTCAATCTTTTTCTGAACTTTATCTGATATAATTTTGAATTCCTTCTCTTTGATGTCCCAGATTTTGTTGAGATTCTTCAAAGCAGCTATTTTGAGTTCTCTGAATAAAAAGTCACATATCTGTGTCTCTTTCAGATTGGTCACTGATGCCTATCTAGTTCAGTTGGTGAGGTCATGTTTTCCTGGATAGTCTTGATGTTTGTGGGTGTTCATCAGTGTCAGGGCATTGAAGAGTTAGGTATTTATAGTAGTCTTTATAGTCTGGGCTTATTTTTCACCTATCATTCTTGCAAAAGCTTTTCACGTTTTTGAAGGGACTTGGGTTGTGATCTGAGCTCTTCGTCACTACAGCTAGATTAGCTTTAGGGGGTTCTCCAAGACCAGTAATGCTGGCTCTGGCAGACTTCTAGAGGTACCACCTTGGTGGTCTTGGGTACGATCCAGGAGAATTTCCTGCATTACCAGGCAGAGACACTTGTTTTCTTCCTGTACTTTCACTCAAACAAACAGAGTCACTCTCACTCATGCTGATGTGCCTGAAGTTGCAGTGTGGGTGACACAAGCATCCTTATGGCCACTATCACTGGGACTGTGCTGGGTCAGACCTAAAGCCAGCGTAGCACTGGGTCTCACCTAAGGCCCACAGTGACCACTGCTTGGCTACCACCTATGTTCACTCGAGGAATTCCTGAGGACTCTACAATCAACAAATGGCAAATCAATCAGGCTATGTCCTTTCTTTCAGGGCAGCAAGTTCCCCTGGCCCTGGACAAGTCCAGAGATGCCATCTGGAAGTCAAGCCCTGGAGTTAGAAGCCTTAGAAATCACCTGCTGCTTTATTCTTCTATGGCTGAGCTGACATCCATGCCACAAAACAAAGTCCTTCCCACTCTTCCCTCCCCTTTCCTCAAGCAGAGGAGTCTTTTCCTATGGTCACTGTTGCCCAAGACCCACAAAGAGTATTGCTTGGCTATTGCTGTTGTTCACTCAAGATCCAAGGATTTTTTTTTTTTTTTTTTTAGTCAGCTCATGGTAAATGCTGCCAATCCTGAGTTCTTCAGGGAAGTGGGCTCCCATCTGGCCCAAAGCAGGTCCAGAAATGTCATCCAAAAGCCAAGGCCTAGAATGGGAACTCTAAGAGCCAACTTGATGCTCTACCCTACTGTGCTTAAGCTGGTACTCAAGCCACAAGACAACATCCCCTTTACTCTTTTTTCTCCTTTCCTCAAGTAGGGGCCATCTCTCTCACAGATATATGAATTTCCAGTAGTCATTCCTACAGCTGGAAATATGTTAGTTCACACCTGATTCCAGCTCAGCTCTGAGTCTCATCCAAGGCCCACAGCAAGTACTGCATGACTATCGCTGCTAATTACTCAGGGCTCTTTGGTCAGAAGTTGAATTTTTCTATGACTGGGTCCTTCCTTTCAAGGGAGCAGATTCCTTTCTGGATCATGGTGTGTTTTGAAATGTCCAGAAGCTAGGGCCTGAATTGGAAGCCTCAGAACTCTGTCTGGTGCCTTACTCTACTGTTGCTGCACTGGTATCCATGTTTCAAGATGAAGTCCTCTTTCCTCTCCCCTCTTCTCTCCTCAAGTAGAGGGAAAGAGCCTCTCCCAGAGATGTGGCTGTACTGTCTGGGATTGGGAGAAGTGTGACAAAAGCACTTTCTTGGTCACCCCACCTGATATCTCATTAGGTTACACTCTGCTCCCTACCCCCAAGTGCACTGGCTCCGAAGCCAGCATTGCACCAGCACCAGTACTTGCCCAGAATTGCAGTCATTATGGCCCAGACTGCCTTTCAAGTTTATTTAGAACCTCAGAACATTTTAGCCCATGGTGGCAGGATTTAGATTCTGACCACTGGGATGAACAACTTGCCTCTGGCTACAGCTGGTCTAAATGCTCCCTCTACAGGCACTAGCTGAGTTCTGCCTTGTGTTGCTTTCTTCTATGACAGGGCAGGAGTAAGTTTCAATGCAAAGACATACAATCACTGCTCTCTCCCTCTCCCAGATGCAGAGATTCTCTCATCACATCATGTGGCTTCTGCTAAGGTATAGGACAGGGATGGTGTAGACAATTCAAGACTGTCTTCCCTACCACCATCAATGCCTCTTTGCTTAATATTATGTTAAAACCAGGTACTGTGGTTGCTAACCTAATTTTTGGTGCTTATAAGGTGGTATTTTTGTATGTGTGAATAGTTGTTTAATTTGGTCTTCCTGTTGAGGGCACAATCACTGGAGGCTTCTGCTTAGCCATCCTGCTCTGACTCTTACCCATTGTTCTCGATTAATGTGATCATTTCCAACCGTAAATTAATCTCTGAGTAGGTTTCTTCTGATGAATCCCAAAAGTTTCAGTAGATTGTGTTTTTGCTTTATTCTGCTCTAAATATTTTCTAATTTACCTTGTAATTTCTTCTTTGACCTATTGACCTTTTCATGGTGTGTTATTTAATATTTACATATTTATGAATTTCTCAATTTTTTTTTCTGTTACAGATTTCTAGTTTCATGCCATTGTGTTTGGAGATTCTTTAGATGATTTTAATCTTTTTAAATGTATTGAGACTTGTTTTATGGCCTAAAATTTGGTGTGCCTTGTAGACTGTTCCATGTGCAGTTAAGAAGAAGGAGTATTGTGTTGTCAAATCCCAGTGTTTTTTATATGTCTGTTAGAAGTAATTGGAGTATAGTGTTTAAGTTGTCATTAAAACAAATCCATTTACTTGTTTCTTTCATTATTGAAAGTGTGGCATTGAAATCTCTAACTATTCTTTCAGAATCTTATATTTCTCCTTTCAGTTGTCAAGTTGTGTTCCATGTATGTCAGAGCTTTTTAAGTACATAAGTGTGTGTGTGTGTGTGTGTGTGTGTGTGTGTGTGTGTGTAATTGCTATATATTATTGATTGGTTAATCCTTTTATCAATGTATAATGTCCTCTGAGTCTTGTAACAATCTTTTACTTAAAGTCTGCTTGGACCTATAGCCATATCAGCTCTCTTTTGGTTACTATTTGCATATAATATACTTTTATGTTAATATATTATTTTCAAACTGCTTGTATCTTTGTGTATTAGTTAAGTCTCTTGTAGACATCACATGGATGAATCCTGTTTTTTGTATCCATTCTTAAAATCTCTGTCTTTTAAATGGAGAGTTTAAGCTATTTATAGCTCAAGAAATTACTGATATGAACTTCTGTGTTCTCCTATTTTTTTCTATGGTAGATTTGGTTATCTTTGTGATTACTTTTATTACCTTAAACTTATAACTACATACTTTGAAATTATATTAACTTTGCTTCAATGGCATACAAAATTCGGCTTCTATACATTTCCATCCCTCCTCCTTATATTATTATTGTCGCAAATTGCATAATTATATTTTGTGTGTCTACTAAGTTTGTACTTACTGTTTTATGTATTTGTCTTTTAAATCATATGAGATAAAAAAGGAAGAAACACAAGCTAAAAATACAATAATACTTTTATATTTACATATTCAGATAGGTAGCTACCTTTACATTTTATATTTACATAGGTAGTTACCTTTACTTGTGTTCTTTATTTTTTCTTATGGCTTGCTTCAATTTATTATCTAATATCTTTTAATTTTATCCTGAAGAATTATCTAGCATTTTTTGTAGGGAAGGTCTACCAGCAACAACCTCCTCAAGTTCTTTTTCTGGAATTGTTTTAATTTTTTCTTAATTTTGAAGGATAGTTACAGAAGAAACATCATTCTTGATTGACAGCTTTTTTGTTTCTTTCAGCATAGTAAATATGTCATTCCATTGCTTTCTGGTGCCCATATTTTCTTATGAGAAATAAACCATTAATCTTGAGGATCCCCTTGTATATGATGATTTGCTTTTTGTTTGATGCTTTCAAGATTCTCTCTTTGTCTTTGTATCTTTACAGTTTGATTACAATGTGTCTTCTCTATGTGAATGTCTTTGAGTTTATTCTATTTGGAATTTGTTGAGCTTCCTGGATGTACAGATTTATGTCTTGCATTGAATTTGAGAAGTTCTCAGATATTATCTTTTTAAATTTTCTTTCTTCTTTTTTTCTTTTTTTTCGTTTTCTTCAAGGATTCTCACTATGCCTATGTTAGTATGCTTTATGATGTCCCACACTTATGTTCTGTTTCTTTTTCTTCATTCTTTTTTCTTCCAAGACTTCAAACTGAATTACTTAATTGAACTGTGTTCAAATTTGCTGGATCTTTTATATGCCCATTTAAGTCTACTTTGATAAATGTTTCATTCAGTTATTGTACTTCTCAACTCTAAATTTATATTTGACTCTTTTAATAGATATAAATACAGAGATATATTTTCTATTTCTTTATTGATATTCTATGTTGAAATATTGTTCTCCTGCCTTCTTTTAGTTTTTTGTTAATGGTTGCCTTTAGCTGTATGAACATATTTAAGACAGTTGATTTTAGTCTTTGTCTAGGAAGTCCAGTGTCTGTGTTTCATCAAAAACAGATTTTGTTAATTTCTCCTTTTTTCATGTGAATGGGCCATACTTTTTTGTTTCCTGGCTTGCTTCACAATGTTTTGTTAAAAACTGGATGTTTTAAATATTATGATATGGTAACTCTATAAATCAGATTTTCCTATGTTCAAGAATTTTTATTTGCTTGCTATGGCGTTATAGTGCATTTAATAAACTGTTTCTGTAAATATTGTGTTCTTTGTATGTGTGGTGTCTGATATCTTTTACCTTTACCTTCCTTTTCTGCCATTTATTTGACAGAGATTTCTTGACTCTGGAGTTGAAAACAAGCAAACAAAGCAGCAGAAGAAGAAGAGGTAAGGAAAGAAAAGAAAATTTTCTCCAGTCATTGGTTACTGGTTCTTTGTTGGAGATTTCTCTGAATTCTTAGTTAGGCCATTTCACTTTCTGTTTGCACTGACCTCAAAGAAATAAAAGTATATGCTGTTTTCAGGCTTTTTCTGAGCATATATCCTGCATGGTGCATGCACATGACTTTATAGATTTCCCAGTCTATGAAGTTTTTAAAGCCCTGATCATCCAAAGCATTAAACTTCTAAGCATTTCCTCCTAGGCTTTCAATATGACCATTGTTTGCCACAAGTGTTATTTTATGCACCACACAGAGCAGATCATTCATTTTTCTTTCAGTGTTTTGAAGAACATGCTTTTTAGGCACTTCTTTGCCCTGAGACAGTTTTGAGTTTGGTAAAACAAATGTAAGCTCCCTCATTGCATCAACCTTTCAGGGATCCACAGACAAGCAAGCCAAAACAGACAAACACAATCCCTTGAGAACAACTTTCACTCTGTGACTTTTAAAACCACGTACCCACATCAAGAATGTGGGCTGCCATTCCAAGACTGCAGCATCATGGGGAATTTGGTAGAGTGCAAATAAGTTAATATCTCAAATCCTTTTCTATTTTGTGTAAGTGGCCTTTCTTCAAGTTAAACATTCAGTTGTTTGCTCTAAACCTTTGACTATCTTTCAGAGTTCCAATAAGATTGATTCTGACAGATTTGCCAGTTTTTCAGTGTTTCTAGGAATGGACAAATCCCTGGTTTGTCCCTGCTATGTCATTTTTGTTTACTCTTGCCATGTTTTATAACCTACCTTGGTAGATAATTTATACTTAAATGTGCAAAGCTCATAAGATATGAAAATCTCTAAATTGTTAAAGTAAAAATCCTTGGGCAACTTTCAAAAACAAATAAAATTTATTCTAGAAAAATGCAGCTTTCACTTTAGTTGCACAAAATTACTCCACATAAAGTCCCACTGAAGATAAGCACACAATTTAAAATAAATAAACACATGAAGAAAAATTCATCATAAAAAAGATTCGGAAAACTAAACAACACTTAGATAATTATAATCTTAAAAAATTAAATATTGTTTGAGAATGTTTTAAACTTTGATTCACATAATTACATTAATTACACAGGGTTAGATGATTGCTGAGATTCATGAAACTCTAAAGACTATGCTCATGAAAGGCTTTAAATAAAGCTAAATATGATGGTATAGCACTAGGAGAGAAGCACAGGCAAATATCAGAGAGAGCTGAGGTTTCCCAATGAAATGTCAAAAGGCCTCCCTGGATTCTTTCTCCATCAGACTGGGAAGAGTGGAATTCATCTTTTATTGCTCTTCATTATGTTGCTTAAATGCTCCATGACTGCTCATCTCGGGTAACCAAGAAATCACTTCCAAAAACCAAATGTAGGTATTCAATTTCTGGTTCCAGTTTTTGTTTTTTTTTTAATGAATATATAAGGTGGTGGTAGTTTGTTTGTTTTTGAAGGCTTTCAACCTGTTCTATTTGGAATTTTCGTCTTCACAAAATATTTATAATGTAGTACCCCACACTAAACTATCTTAGTTTGATTCCACTGTAGCCTGAGAGAGTGCTTGATGTAGTTTCAATTTTCTTAAATTTATTGAGGCTTGTTCTGTGGCCTACCATATGGTCTGTCTTGGAGAAAGTTCCACATGCTGTTGAATAGAATGTATATCGTGCAGTTGTTTGATGGAATTTTCTGTATATATCTATTAAGTCCATTTGTTCCAAGGTACAATTTAAATCCATCATTTATTTGTTGACTTTCTGCTTTGATGACCTGTCTTGTGGTGTCAGTGGAGTATTGAAGTCTCTTACTATTATTTTATTGCTGTCTGTCTCATTTGTTAGGTTTATTAATAATTGTTTCATAAATTTGGGAACTCCAGTGTTAGGTGTATATTTGTTTAGGATTGTGATATTTTCCTGTTAGACAAGGCCCTTTACCATTATATAATGTCCATCTTTGATTTTTTTTAACTGCTGTTGCTTTAAAGTTTGTTTTATCTCATATAAGAATAGCTACCCCTGCCCACTTTTGGCGTCCATTTGCATGAAATGTCTTTTTCCACCCTTTACCTTAAGTCTGTATGAGTCCTTATGTGTTAGATGAGTCTGTTGACGGCAGTCAATAGTTGTTGGTGAATTCGTATCCATTTTGTAGCTCTGTGTCTTTTAAGTGGAGCATTTAGGCCATGTATATTCAATGTTAGTATTGAAATGTGAAGCACGATTGCATGTTGCCTGTGTACCTTGATTTTTTTGTTTTTGTTTTTGTTTTTTAAATTGTATTTTTTATAGGCCCTGTGAGATTTATGCTTTAAAGAGGTTCTGTTTTGATGTGTTTCCAGGATTTGCTTTAAGATTTAGATATCCTTTTAGCAGTTTTTATGGTGGTGGCTTGGTAGTGGTGAATTATCTCAGCATTTGTTAGTCTGAAAAAGGCTGTATTTTCCCTTCATATATGAATTCTAGTTTTGTTGGATACAAAATTCTTGGCTGATAATTGTTTTGTTTGAAGAGGCTGAAAGTAGGGACACAATCTCTTCTAGCTTGTAGGGTTTCTGCTGAGAAGTCTGCTGTTAATCTGACAGATTTCCCTTTGTAGGTTACCTAGTGCTTTTGCCTCACAGCTCTTAAGATTCTTTCCTTTGTCTTAATTTTAGATAACCAGATGACAATGTGCATAGGCAATGATCTTTATGTTATGAATTTCCCAGTGTTCTTTGTGCTTCTTTTATTTGAATATCTAAATCTCTAGCAAGGCTAGGGTAGTTTCTTTTGATTATTTCCCTAAATATGTTTTCTAAATGTTTAGATTTATCTTCATCCTCAGGAATATCAATTGTTCTTAGGTTTGATAGTTTAACATAATCCAAGACTTCTTGGTTGCTTTGTTTGTATTTTGTTATGCTTTTTTCTTTGCCTTTGTTGGATTCGGTTAATAATACCTTGTCTTCAACCTCTGAATTTCTTTCTTCCACTTGTTCAATTATATTGCTGAGATTTACTAGAACATTTTGCATTTCTATAAGTGTGTTCATTGTTTTCTGAAGTTTAAATTGTTTTTAGTTTATGCTACCTACTTCATTGAATATTTCTTCCTTCACCTTTTGTATCATTTTCTTGATTTCCTTACATTGGGCTTTGCCTTTCTCTCGTGCCTCTCTGATTGGTTTAATAACTAACCTTCTGAATTATTGTTCACGAAAACCAGATATTCCTTCTTTGTTTGGATCCATTGCTGGTAAGCTAGTGTGATTTTCAGGGAGTTGTTAAAGAACCTTGTTTTGTCATATTATCAGAGTTGGTTTTATGGTTCCTTCTCATTTGGTTAGCCTCTGTCAGAGGGAAGGTCTAGGGCTGAAGGCTGTTGTTCAGATTCTTTTTCCCTATGAGGTATTTCCTTGATGTAGTCCTCCCCAACTTTTCTTATAGATATGGCTTTCAGAGAGCCAAGCCGTGGTGTTTATTGTCTGTCTTCTGGCTCTAGCCACCCAACAAGTCTACCAGGCTCTGTACTGTTACTTAAGGTTGTCTGCCCTGAGTCTTGTGATGGCAACCATCTGTGGCTCTCTCACCTTTGGATACCAGCACCTGTTTCAGTGGAGGTGGCAGCGGGGTGAAATGGACTCTGAGTGTTCTTAGCTTTGATGATTTAATGCAGCGTTTTTGTGCTAGTTGACCTCCTGCCAACAGGTGGTGCTTTCCAGAGAGCATCAGCAGTGGTAGTAAGGAGAGGAACAGGTGGTGAGTGGGGCCCTAGAGCTCCCAAGAGTATATGCCCTTTGTCTTCAGTTATCAGGGTGGGAAGTGAAGGACCATTGGGTGGGCGCAGGGCTCGGTGTACCTGAGCTCAGACTTTCCTTGGGTAGGTCTTTCTGCAGCTGCTGTGGAGGATGGGTGTGAGGTTCTCAGGTCAGTGGAATTATAATCCTAGCAGGATTGTGGCTGTCTCTACTGTCTCATGCAGGTTGTCAGGGAATTGTGGGAAATCCAGCAGTCACAGACCTTACCCAGCTCCCACACAATCCAATGGGCCCATCTCACTCCCCATGCCCCCCTCTAACAGCACCAAGTCTGTTTCCAGGCAGTAGGCATGCAAGACTGAGAAATTATTCCAGGCTGCCCACCTACCTCCCAGCTGTGAAAGCAAATATGGCTTTCCTTCTTCCCCTGCCCTGGGAGTCTGCACATCGGCTTCACATCCTCCCCGAGTTCTGGCCAGGAGGCTTCTTGATCAGTTCAATGTTACAAAGTTCAGCTGGAGATTTCCTTCTCCCTGTGGCCTTTTTCCAGTGTCTCTGGCCACCCCTCCCAAAGGATTCCTGTGAGGCCAGGCAGGAATGGTGTGCTTGGGGATCCAGGGAGCTCACAGGGCCCTTCTTGTTGCTTCCTCTGCCTCTTTTGTTGTTGTTTGTTTGGTTCTCTAAATTTACTCAGCTCTGGGGAAGGTCAGAATCTTCAGTTTCCCCAGGGATGGTGTGCGTTCAGAGATGGACAATCCCCCTTTTCCACTTTGGCAGTTTGGGCACTCACAGTAATTGGGGTGTCTACTGGGTCCTGCAGGAGAAATCTGCTTCCTTCAAAGGGTCTGTAAGTCCTCTCCTAAGCTAGCCCCTTTCTTTCCCACCATCTACTCTTCAACAAACCGTATATCTTAGTTGAACTTTTTCTGACTTTGTTATATAAACTGTTTTCTCAAGGTGAGAAGATAAGACTCCCCTCTGGAGAAACTTGTTTTTATAATATAATATTTTTATTGATACAAATCTGTGTTGAAAACTTTTAAAAATTTTGAAAATTATAAATGCCAAATTTCAAATATTGACTACTTCTGAAGTTGGAAAGTGAGTTATACAATTATGGAGAACTACATATATGACCTCAAATGTATCTCAACTGATTTTCTTATTTTGAAAAACTCAGAAAAAGAATGATGTAAATGCTGCCAAATGGCAAAATTTGACAAAGCTGAAAACACAGCTCATTAGACTTTATTATTTTTTGTATATGTCTGAAATATTTTATTAAAAATAAATTATCAATTTATTGACATATCAATAGTTAGCAGCTGAGACAGGAACTGTGGTTCAATTTCTACTTCCCAACATGCTAGCTATGATACCTGTTTCTTGATCAAGTCATTTTACAAATATGTGCCTCAGTTTCCTTTGAATGACTCAATAAGAACACTTACCTCATTGAGTTGTGGCGAGGACAAAACAAAGATGAATTAGCATACTTAAAACACTTAAAACTTTTATTGTCAACTGCAATAATTTATGTGTCAACTTGACTAGGCTATGGTGTCCAGTTGTTTGGCAAAACAGTAATCTAGATGTTGCTGTCAAGGTATATGGGGATGCAATTACATTTACAATCAGTAGACTTTAGGTAAAGCAGGTTGGATTATCTTCCACGATGGGATGGGTTTCATTCAATCAAAGACTTTAAGAGCAAAGAATGAGGTTTTCCAAAGAAGAAGGAATTCTGACTTAAGGCTGTGTCATAGAAATCTTTCCATGTGGGCTGGGCACGGTGGCTCAAGCCTGTAATACCAGCACTTTGGGAGGCCGAGGTGGGCGGATCACGAGGTCAAGAGATAGAGACCATCCTGGCTAACATGGTGAAACCCGGTCTCTACTAAATATACAAAAATTAGCTGGGCGTGGTGGCATGCACCTGTAGTCCCAGCTACTCGGGAGGCTGAGGCAGGAGAATTGCTTGAACCCAGGAGGCAGAGGTTGCAATGAGCCGAGATTGTGCCACTGCACTCCAGCCTAGCACCTGGCAACAGAATGAGACTCTGTCTCAAAAAAAAAAGAAAAAAGAAATCTTGCCATGTGGCCACCTGGTCTGCCCTGCAGACTTCAGATTCACAAGTTCCCACGATTGTGTGAACCAATTTCTTAAAATAAATCTCACTCTCTCTCTCTTTATGTGTCATCAATCTATCTGTATTTATATATGTATTCTATTAGTTCTGTTTTCCTGTAAAGCCTTGACTAATACAGCAGCCTAGTAAGTCAGATGTTGTCTGTTCTCTTTTAGGTCTATGTTAGCACAGCATAACCGCTAATATGAGACTATATAAATGTTTGGGGCATAATTCAATCTCCATGTTTGCTTTCTTGCGTTTATTGGATATGACCCTTGCATACTAGTTTTACAAAATTGTCTGTAGTTTGAAACTATATATTCTCTAGAAAACACAAAAATATATTTTACTGTATACCAAGAGGTTAAAATTTGCTTTTGAACTTCTGTAGTTCAGATAAAGTAAGAATTGATAAAGTATTTAAGATGTAATGTTAGTAAAATTAATAAGCCTGTCATAAAATTCATTCTGGACAAAACTGCTGAAATTTATGGAAAGATGTAAAGATAGACCATGTGGCCACTAGAGGGCATGCAACATCTGTTGCATTTTTCTTTAAGAGCAGGGATTTTTTGCCTATAGAGGAGAGTAGTTACAGTTCAGTCTAAGAAATAGGAAAATGGAGCTCCTTTTGTATTTCAATCATTATAATTGAAATATCTATAATTACATGTTAATAAAACATCATTAAGAAAGTGGAGCTCCATTTATATTTCAATCGTAATAGAAATATGTACAATTACATGTTAATACATTACATCAATATAATTGAATTATACATACAAAAAATTTAAAATCATTCCATTCACTTAAAAGTCATTTTTTAACTCATTTTCAATATTTAGGTGTTACTTCCAAGACCAAATTTTTAGCTTTTATTTTCTTGGTTGTATACAATACCAAAATTTTTAAATGTGGGAATGCATTTGACTCTGAGTCAACAAATAATAAATAAAATTAAGTTTTAAGTTTATTAAATATAAGAACCATACTATATTTACTATCAAATTTAAAGAGTGTAAATGTATTTTGTTACAAAATTCAAACATTTATATTGAACTAACATTAGGTACTTTGCAAAGGTTATAATGCAATTTCATAGGAATCACTTTTCTAGACATACAAAGGGGTGACAATATCAGTCAAATCATATACTCTAAGAATTTAGGGCCAGGTGATAGACTTGAATGTCACAACAAGACTCACCCAAGGAAAATTATTTTATTTTTCTTTTTGTCAGTTGTTGGGAAACTTACTTGAGATCTTCTATTGTTTAACCCTCAGATTCACCTCTTCTTTCAAGCAGTGGGCACATCAGCTCTATGTTCTTTCTTTCTCAAACCCCTAGAAATTCAATTTATTTTCCTTTTTACGTGGTAATTATCATACCACCTTCTTAATTGGCGTCTCTTACTCTATTTCTCTTTTTGAATCCCCTTCTACAAAGCTACCAGATCAATCACTTCTTGACACATACTGTTTGTACATGTTTATCAGGTTCCTGTGATTTTTTTATATGCATAGAATGTATCATTTCTATGTGCTGAGAACGTTTTCAGTCCTCTCTTATAGCTATTTTCAAATACAAACATATTGTTGTTAACCATTGGCACTCTACTATCAAATATGAAAACTTATTCCTTCTATCTAACTAGATATTTGCATGCATTAGCCAATCTCTCTTCACATCTCCCCTGCCACCCATACACCCTTCCCAACTTCTGATATCTATCATTCCATTCTCTACCTCCACGAGATAAACTTTTCTAACTCCCACATATGAGTGAGAATGTGTGACATTTGACTTTCTGTGCCTGGCTTATTCCACTTAACATAATGATCTCTAGTTCCACCCATGTTCCTGCAACCTTTTTTATGGCCGAATACTATAGCATTCCATTATGTGTATATGCCACACTTTATTTATTTATCCATTGCTGGACACTTAGGTTGATTCCATATTTTTGCTATTTCTAACAGTGCCACAATCAACATAAGTAAGTAGGTATCCCTTTGACATACTGATTTCCTTTCTATGGGATAAACATGTAATAATGGGATTGCTGGATCATATGGTAGTCCTAGTTTTAGTTTATTTGAGAAATATCCATACTGTTTTGTACTAATTTATATTCCCATCAACAGTGTGTAAGAGTTCCGTTTTCTCTTCATTCTCACCAGTATCTCTTTTTGTTTTTAACAGTAGCCATTCCAACTGGGATAATATCTCATCGTGATTTGATTTACATTTTTCTGACAATGTTGACCATTTTTCTGATGTTGACAATTTTTCACATACGTGTTGGCCATTTGTGTGCCTTCTTTTGTGAAATGTCTATTCATATTCTTTACCCATTTTTTAATGGAATTATTTGTGGTTTTTTACTGTTGAGTCATTTGAGTTTCTTGTGTATTCTGGATATTAGTCCACTGTCAGATGAACACTTTGCAAATATTTTCTCCCATTCAACAGGTTGTCTCCTCACTCTGTTGATCATTTCCTTTGCTGTGCAGAAGTCTTTTAGTTTAATATAGTCCCATTTGCCTATTTTGGTTCTTGTTGGCTATGCTTTGTAGGTCTTAGCTGTAAAATCTTTGCCTAGACAAATATCCTGAAGTGTTTTCCATATTTTTCTTTAGCAGTTTCATATCCTCAGGTTGTATGTTTACATTTTTAATCCATTTTGAATTGACTTTTTAAAATACAGTGAGAGATAGGAGCCCAGGCATATTCTCCTGCATATGAATATCCAATTTTCCAATACCATTTATTGAAAAGGTTGTCCTTTCTCCAATGCATGTTAATGGCATCTTTGTCAAAAATCAGTTGATTATGAATACATGGCTTTATTTCTGAGTTATCTAGCCTGTTCCATTGGTTTATGTGCCTGTTTTTATACAAGTGTCAGGCTATTTTTGTGACTAAAGCCTTGTAATATAAAGTCTGGTAGTGTGATCCCTCCAGGTTTGTTTTTCTGCTCGGGATTGCTTTGGATATTTGAGCTCTTTTTTGGTTTCATAAAAGCTTTAGAATTGTTTATTCTATTTTTGTGAGAAATGACATTGATATTTGATAGGGATTGCATTGAATCTTTAGATTGCTTTGGCATTTTAACAATGTTAATTATTCTAATCTATAAACATAGAATGCTTTTTCATTTGTTTGTGTCCTCTTTAATTTCTTTCATACATATTTTCTAGTTTTCCTTGTAGAGGTGTTTCACTTCCTAGGTTCCTAGGCAGTTCCTAGAGATTCCTAGGTATTTTAGATTCCTTGCAGTTATTGTAAATGGGATTACCTTCCTGATTTTTTTTCTCAGCTAGTTCATTATTGTTGTATGGGAACCCTATTAATTTTTCATATGTTAATTTTGTACCATGCAACTTTATTAAATTTATTTATCAGATCTCAGAGTTTTTTGGAGTCTCTAGGTTTCTTAATTACAAGATTATACCATCAAAGAGGGTGATATACTTTGGCTGCATAGCCACCAGATCTCAATACGAATTGTAGCTCCCATAATTCCCATGTGTAGTGGGAGGGACCCAGTGGGAGACAATTGAATCATGGGGTGGTTCCCCCCACACTGTTCTCATGATCATGAATAAGGCTCACGAGATCTGATGGTTTTATAAGGGGTTTCCTCTTTTACTTGCCCTCATTCTCTCTTGCCTACCACCATGTAGAATGTGGTTTGCCTTCTGCCATGATTGTGAGGTCTCCCCAAGCTATATGGAACTGTGAGTCCATTAATCTTCTTTTCTTTATAAATTACCCAGTCTCAGGTATGTCTTTATCAGCAGCATAAAAACTGTCTAATACAGTAAATTGGCAGCAGGAGTGGGACATTGTTGTAAAGATACTTGAAAATGTGAAAATGACTTTAGAACTAGGCAACAGGCAGAGGTTGGAACAGTTTGGAGGACTCAGAAGAAGATAGGAAAACGTGGAAAAGTTTGGAACTTCCTAGAGACTTATTGAATGACTTTGACCAAAACGCTGATAATGATATAGACAATGACACCCAGACTAAGATGGTCTCAGATGGAAATGAAGAACCTGTTGGAAACTGTGGTAAAGGTGACTCTTGTATGTTTTAGCAAGGAGACTGGTGGTATTTTGTTCCTGCCCTAGAGATTTGTGAAACTTTGAACTTGAGGGAGGTGATTTAGGGTATCTAGAAAAAGAAATTTCTAAGCAGCAAAGCACTGACGAGATGACTTGGATGCTGTTAAAATCATTTAGTTTTAAAAGGGAAACAGCATAAAAGTTTGGAAAATTTGCAACCTGATGATGTAATAGAAAAGAAAAACCCAATTTCTGAGGAGAAATTCAAGTGGGCTAGAGAAATTCAAGTGGGCTATAGAAATTTGCGTAATAATGAGGAGCTAAATGTTAATCACCAAGACAATGGGCAAAATGTCATTAGGGTATGTCAGAGACCTTTGCAGCAGGCCCTCCCATCACCAGAGGCCTAGGAGGAAAAAATGGTTTTGTGGGTGGGGTCCAGGGTTCTCCTGCTTTGTGCAGCTTAGGGACCTGGTGCTCTGTATCCTAGACACTCCAGCTATGGTTAAAACAGGCCAAGGTACAGTTCCAGCTGTGGCTACAGAGGGTGCAAGTTCCAGGCCTTGGCAGCTTCCATGTGATGCTGAGCCTGTGGGTACACAGAAGTTAAGAATTGAGGTTTGGGAACCTCCACCTAGATTTCAGAAGATGTGTAGAAATGCCTGGGTGTCCAGACAGAAGTGGTTGCTGCAATGATGGGGCCCTCATGGAGAATCTCTACTAGGGCAATAAAAAAGAGAAATGCGGGGTTGGAGCCCCCACACAGAGTCCCCACTGGGGCACTTCTCAGTGGAGCTGTGAGAAGAGGGCCACCATCCTCCAGACCTTAGAATTGTAGACCCACCAACAGTTTACACCAGGCACTTGGAAAAGCCAGATATTCAATGCCAGCTGTGAAACAGCCAGGAAGGGGCTGTACCACAGGGGCAAAGCCACAGGGGTGGAACTGCCCAAGATCATGGGAGCCCACCCCTTGCATCAGTGTGACTTGGATGTCATCAGTGAAAGGAGGTCATTTTGGAGCTTTAAGATTTGACTGCCCCACTGAATTTCAGACTTTCATGGGGCCTATAGTCCCTTTGTTTTGGCCAATTTCTCCCATTTGAAAATAATTATCTATAATGTCTATAAAGACAAAGAAAATTATAAAAATAGTTATGTTAGAGTCTGATGGTCTCTTGATGTGTTTGATATGTCAACTTTGCTAGGCCACAGTCCCAAATTATTCAAATACAAATTTAGGTGTTTCTGTAAAGGTATTTTATATATGTTATTAAAATCCATAAATCAACTTTAAGTAAAAGATTTTTCAAGATTACCCTGGTGGGCTTGATTCAATCTGCTGAAAAGTCTTGAAAGTAAGTCTCAGTCCTCTTGATGAGCAAGAAACTCCTTCAGGCCTCTGGAGAGTTCTAGTCTGCCATTAATGAAGTCCTGCCCTATGGATTTCAGGCTTACCTTAGCCCAAAGAATCATATAAGCCAGTTTCTTGTAATAAATTTCATAATATTGATTTCTCTGTGGATCTGCTTCTCCAGGTGAATGCTGACAAACACAGCTTTTGATAACTGCAAGTGGGGCTGCAGTAACAAATACCAAAAAAATGTGGAAACCACTTTGGAACTGGGTACTGGGTAGAAGCTGGAAATATTTGAGATGTGTGATTAGAAAAGCCTAGATTTCATTTAACATACTATTAAGAGAAATATAGATGTTAACAACTTTGCTAGTGGGAATTTAGAATAAAGAGAAGGGCATGACAAAGAAAACATATATTTTCTTAGATTATCTAAATTGTCATAAAGAGGATGCTTATAGAATATTGATATTAAATGTGATGCCAGAGAAATACTATCATTTTGGAGAATATATAAATAATCTCTTATATTTATAGAAATATAAATCTTAAAAGTGCTGCAAGTGAGGGCTCAGAAATAAGAAACATACTACTGAAAATTGAATAAAAAGATACCCTTGTTACATAGTGACAGAAAGCTTAGCTGAATTGTGTCCCTTGATTATGTGAAAAGCAGAGCTTGTAAATGATGGACTTAAGTAACGGGACATTTTCAAGCAAAGTGTTAAGGTGCAGCCTAGTTTCTTCTTGTGTCTTACAGCTAAAGGCAAGAGGAAAGATAGTTTAACTGTAAGCTTTTAAGCAAAATGGAACTAGGACTTGATTTTGGAAACTTCAGTCTCTCTAGATTACAAAAGATGTTAAAATTAGGCAATTTGTTGTCAGAAAAGTATAATTTCAAGAGACAACCAAAGGTATGGCTAAACAAGCTTTGTCTAGTGCCTTACAATGATCAAAATATCCACTTACACAGAGGGCTATTTGAAGAGGTTAGGCATGGGAGACCCACAACATTGAGGAGAGCTATTCAGAATAATTAGGGCCAAGCTTTCTTAAAAGAATAAACAAACCTCTCCATTAAAAGATAAATTTTAAAAATTTAATTACATTATTCTTAATTTCAAAAATTTAGTTAAGCCAACATCTTAAAAATCTGAACCAAAAAAAAAAGGTTGAGTGAATGAGCTTTGCTACAAGTGTATGAGTTCTGAATTTTGCAATTATATTGAAGCGATTATTTAATTTAGTCTGTCCCTGAAAAAATTAAACTCTTCAGTTTTGTCTTTGCAAAATTGTCATTTTATCTCTGCTTAAATCCTTACAAGTTTAGCCTACTTACTCCTGATTTGGTGAACTCTAAATTCAATAAAATAAATTACAGTTATTTTCTAATTTAAAGCAAGTTACATCACTCTGAAAGGGAAAAATCTGATGGTGCAGCCTTGATGGCACTGTCGTTATAGGGACACATTAGGAAAGAGAATTCTTAAGGACTAAGAAGAAGGAGCTGGAAACCCAGAATATTAAGCAAAAGAGAATGGCATCATATAAGAAAGGGATGAAGGAAATCTTGAGAAGCAAATATTACTAACAGCACCAAAATTCCATAGAGAAATAAAGAAAAAGTAGTGTAAGGCAGGCCTATATTATTACTTTCTCTGACTTCTCTGAAAACAATTCTGTAGAGTTATCAAATTAAAAAATTAATTAAAATAACCCCAAACTCAAGCAGCTCACAGACTAGTAAGAGAGACATACTTCAGCAAATAACTATAATGCCTATCATCCAATATGACTGGTATTACTATAAAACAGAGACATGAAAAAATTTAGGAATGCCTATACACAAGTAATGAAGTCTGCTTGCATAGAAGAAATAAGTGCTTTTAGAAATGACATTTGAACTTAGCAAGTGAATAAAGACATGCATTTTATAGAGCAGAAATTAGTTCTGGCATGTAGGAATACAATATCATCGTGCCATATGTGAAATGGAGAGCAATTTGATAGATTAGTCAATTCTTATAGCTCCAATTAGAGCTTCAATCTTCCTGGCATCTGTTGTGAGCCTACTCCACTGATACAGGTCAGGTTCACTGGTCTTGCTGTCTAAGGTGTTATCTGAGCTCATTGTCTCATGACCAAGAGAATTAAGGAGCATGGACACAAAGGGTGAGGTTGGAGTAAAACTTTGAAAAGTGAAAGAAGAAAGCTTTCTGCAGTGGAGAGGGGAGCCCAAGTGGGTTGCCGTTTTTACAGTTGAATCCAGAAGTTTTTATGAGAAACTCCCTTTATCTCTGTAGCTGTTTGAGTAAATTTTCTCATCTGTAAATCTGTCTGCACAACTCCCCCTTATTTATGTAGTTGTGAGTATGTCTCTAGCCAAGCACAAAGTGCAGCTTTTCTTGTTTGTATAATAGTAGATTTGTTTTAGGTAAGTCCCCACCCCGCTCAGTGCTTGAGTTCCCATGGAGCCCACCATGTACATGTCTGAAGAAGAAAGGAATCTTTCCCTGGGAGCCCGCTCATCACAGAAAGAACAAAAGGCTTCTATGTTGGACCTCGCTTGCCTTCCCTGTTTATCTGTACAACTGCAGTCTGAGTTTTCCCCAGGCTGCTTTATTTTGCCTGTAGCTGTGATTTTTTTAGGAAGCCTGCTTTTCCGAGGATTAGCCTTAGTTGCCTACGCAACTGACTTTTTCTTTTCTTCTCCTTTACCGCCATGTTTTTCTCCTTTGTACTTTCTGTAGAAAATCAAAACATACATATTAACAGTGTTCAAATATTGTTACTAGTATTAAGTATTTGTGCAATATATAGTAACAGTATCTTAGCATATTGGTGTATTAATACAGGTTTTGTTTTGTTTTTTTTTTAAGACAGGATCTCACTCTGTTGCCAAGACTGGAGTGCAATGCAGTGATCATGGCTCACTGCAGCCTTGAGCCCCCAGGCTCAAGCAATCCCCATACTCCTAAGTTGCTGGGACTCTAGGTACAAGCCACCATGCCTGGCTAATTTTTTAATCTTTTTGTAGAGGTGGGGTCTCATTATGTTACTAAGGCTAGACTTGAGCTCCTGGGCTCAAGCAATCCTTTTGCCTCTGTCTCTCAAAGTGCAGGGATTACAGGCATGAACCACCAGGCCTGTCCCAGGAGTATATTTTTTTTAATTAAGGGAAATCTTGTTGTCTTCTACTTATTTCACAGATTCATTCAAGTTGTATGCAATATTTATTATTTACTTTAGATATATACTGTTCTAGATGTTAGGCACACAGTAATAAAACCAGTGCCAAACCTTCCCTCAGGAACTTATACATTAGAGGAAATGACTGACATTGACCAAGATGTCACAAATGCACTAAGTGCTATAAAGGAGCTATACAGAGTGTTGTGGATGCAGAGAACAGAGACTTACCCTTATCCAAGTGGCCAGGGGAGGCTTGTTGAAAAATTAATTTAGGATAAGACCCAAAGAGGAGTAGGCTGTGTGTTGATGATCCTGTTAGCAGGGCTGGAGAGAAATGGAGAGCTCCCCTGGCCAAGAAAGGAATACATGCAAAGACTATGAAGCAAGAAAGAATGTTTGAATAAGAGTCCTATGCCACGGAAATGGAGCGTGAAAGGAGAAGTGGAAAGTGACGTAGACTCTGTTAAGACGTATAGGCTGTGTTAAGTACTTCAGTCCTTATCTAAGGCAAATACATTTCAACAGGGAGAGACATAATTAGATTTGCTTTTTCTAGAAGATTATTATGGCTGAATTTCATACTGTATGAATTTCACGCTACCTGGATCAAAGTGAGGAAAGAGTAGATGATCAGAGAACTGGTGGGCAAATACTGTCCCAGACTGGGAAGTAGATTGATGATGATTTAGACTAAAGTGGAAACAGTAAGAGTAGACACAATAGATAGAACTCAAAAGAATTGTGAATTTCTTGGATGCTATTATCAATAGAGTTTAGAGTTTAATTAGATATGGGGGATGAGGAAAAAAAGCACCAAGGATGACAGCACGATTTCTAGGTTCAGTAACTGGGTATGCTGTAGTACTGCTTAATGAGCTACAAAACACCAGATGAAAATATTTCAAAATGGTGACTTCAGTCTAAAGTGTTGCATTTTTTGGGTCTGTGAGACTCCCAAGTTTAGATATCCAGTGCAGGTTGCATGATATAAAGTAGTGGAGTTTATAAACTGGGACTTGACTTAAAAGTTTATAGTTCTTAATTTCATTTACCTGAGTTACTTTTAGCCAGGAGCATTCTGCCAAGAGTATTCTGTACAGAAGATATATATATATATATATATATATATATATATATATATATATATCTTCTTTTAACCAAGAGGTCCAAGAGAAAAGGTGATTGAGCCAAGTCATTTAATTTCTCCACCATTTCCCCATCCCTCTTACACAGAGTATCCCTCTAGAAAAGGCAGTAAATGTATCATAGGCAGGCTGTCTAACTTCTTTCTCACTCACAATATACTGGAGAATAGAGAAGGTTGTGAAACCTGTATGCACATCTCCAAGAGAAATAACAACACATAGAGAAGGTTGTGAAAACCTGTATGCACACCTACAACAGAAATAAAACATAGAGAAGTTTGTAAAAACTTGCATGCACACCTATAATAGAGATAAAACAAGAAAAACCTCTATTCTCCAGTATAAATGAGTGAGAAACAAAGTGAACACCTGCCTGGGATCCATTTGCTCCCTTTTACAGAGATGCTCTGGGAGGAAGGGGTTGGGAGATGGTGGAGAAAGCAGGCAATGGCTCAATCACCTTTTCTCCTGGACCTCTACTAGGTAAAAAGACTGATTATCGATTCCCCTGCCTCAGCCTCCAGACTCGCTGGGATTACAGGCACCCACCACCATGTTTTTTGTATTTTTAGTAGAGATGGGGTGTCGCCCTTTTGGACAGGCTGGTCTTGAACTCCTGACCTCAGGTGATCCACCTGCCTCAGCCTCACAAAGTGAGGGGATTACAGGTGTGAGCCACTGTGCCTGGCCAATACATTTTAAATAAATTTTCTTTATAGAATACTCTTAACAATTGCTATTATATGTGCATAAACAAGTTTTTTCAAAAGCTTATAGAAAGAATAACAAAAATATATAAATTTGTGTGGCAAATAGATGTTTCCCTGAAAAGTAAGACGGTATCATTTATTACAGAATATTGTAACACACTTTTAATGAGGCAAAAGAACAAATATAGGTAACTGGGAATAGGACCAGTCAAGATACAGATGAAATTAAAAGCTCTGGACTTTGGCTTCCTTTTATGAAAAGGCTCATTATCACAGCATAGGCAGAAGAATGATAAACATCTACTGACCTGTTTTTCTCTTTCCACTATTTCTGATCTCCTTAATGGCTCACCTGTTTACCATTATTTATAGCCAGTGCTGATAAAACTGTAGACCACAAATATTTGTAATATTTGAATGAATGTATCTTTCAAAAAAACTATATATTTCTGTGTTTATCCATGTGGTTTTTCCTGCTAGCACAATTAAAAACATAATTATGATTTCTGCATCATTGTTGCCACTTCACATCAGAACCTAACTTCTGGTGTATGAAGAAGTACATTTCCCATAAAATGTGTTCAGTTGTTTGGGAAAATATCTATGCTAAAGACCAAAAAATGTTATTATCATAATAGATATTTCTGCAAATATTGAGGTAGGAGATCAGTAGGACTTATTTTCTGAGGACACGATCATGACCTTGCTGATCAAAGCAGGATGCAGTAAAAAAACCAGCATATGGGAAGGGGGAGGAGAGCGACCTCTAGTTGCCCTCACTGCTCATTAGTGTAAAAACACTGCCAGCAGCACCATGACAGTTTCCAAATGCCATAGTAATGACTCAAAAGTTACCTTATATGGTTCCAGGAACTCCTCTGCCCCTTTTCTAGAAAATTCTGAATAACTCACACCTTAATTAGCGTTGAATTTAGAATGGGTATAAATATAGCTAGCCAGCAATCTAAAGGGCTGCTACTGTTGCTGAACACTGCTGCTATTGGTGCTGCTGCTGCTACTGCTCCTCCCTGGGACTGCTGCAGGGGCTGCTTGCTTCTGGGATCTCTCTTCACTGCCCTGATTGTGGAGGAGCCCCTTTGCTATACACTGATGCTCTCGGCCACCCGACCTGTGGGATAGCCCTGCTCTATGGAGCAGCCACTTTGCTGTAATTGCTGCCCTAATAAACTAGCTTTATTTCACCATTGGCTGACCCTTGAATTCTTTCCTGAGCAAAGCCGAAAACCCTCCCTGGCCTATGCTCCAGTCGGGGGGTTCACCTACATTAATATGACACAGCAACACAACGTGTTCCAAATTCTGCTCAACATTTTATTTCTAGTAAAATTCCATGCAGAAGTATACTACTAAGTCTAATTTAAATTTTTTTTACATTCTGGTTGAGCCCACACAGTATGTCAATTTTCCCAGAAAACTTAATAAAGCTATTTCACATTCTGCATAAAACTTTCTCATAGCCTTAATCAGTAAGGAAACACTAAGCTGAGACAGATGGTAACACTGTACCCATGAACTCCTCCTGCTTCTACATCTTTAATGCTTTTTGCCATTTGGAAAAGTAGCATGTACTTTATTTGATAACAAAACCACTTCTTAAAACTTAAGTCTACTTTTCTGGTATGGAGAACAAACCACTCTAAGGTGTCAAGGGAAAACAGTCTTTAGAAACTAAGAGATCCCAAATTGTCAAAACTGAAGGGGGTGAAGACCAACGATGTGTTCTGGTCCTCTTCAGTTGATTGACGGGGGTTTCAGTAACAGCCTGCTCTCCTGAAGAATCTGCTAGTGGCTTCTATTTTCCCTCTTCATGACAATTATTAAAATGGTTTTAAATTGTTCTTTATGATGTCACAAGGAATATTACAAGTACGGAATTCTAGAAAAGTCCATGCCATGTCTGGAGAATTGACATATACAAGCTAACCTAATGTTTGGTACTCATTTCAACCTTAAATATCTATTATTTCTTCCAGTAGATAGAGGATAAAACTATACAATGAAGAAGATGGCTTATTAAAATCACTGTTCAACACTTAATTTATATTACGTTTTCTTGTATGCCCTTATAAAATAATCCATACAAAATTTTTTAGCCTTTTTTTACTTTAATAGATTTCCTCTCCTAAGATGTTTCTGTTTATAGATATAGAAAATATTTAAACTAAAGGACTAGAAAGTATGTCCTATCCTTCTTTTTGCCCCTGATTTAAGACATGAGAAATGTAAGGGCTTGCTGTTGATAGTCTATATAAAAGCAATAATTTTACCAGTCCATCAATTCCTGTGTCATAATTTCTTTTCCTCAATCATTCCCTTTCTTCCTTTGTACAGTCTGCCTGAATGAATGTTCTCTGCTGCCTCCAAGTTTCCATTTATGTGTTAGCAATATCTCCAGCCTGCAACTGTCTTCTAAGGTCAGTATCTGTATTTCAGCTTCAAAATAAATATTTTGAATCTAGATGAACTTGAACTAAAAAGGTCCAACAATAATTTATGATATTTCTTTTGGGAAATAATTGCCCCTGCATATTTTACCAGGACAACTTTATATATAGCCATAAGAAGCATATGTCTTATCTGTATAATTTCCTTAATATCATCATTTCACCAATTGTGAAGGAGATACACACAAAAGAAGAGAGGAGCTTTAACAAATATGTAATGCCTGCATGTTGGAACATTACTTGATCAACAGGTTTCTGATATAATAATTGAGTTCACAATGTGACATATGCATCACAAAATAAATTCAAAGCCAAAGAACTAAACAAGAAGACAAACCCACTTTATAACTTTGTTTTCACAGATAGTTTTTTTGGTTGCAATGGTGATCTGAAATCATCAACCATTATAAATATAGTGACTGGAAGTTTTAACTTTTCCCTACATTCATATAATCTATCAGGGGAGGAGACAAATTTCTGTTTTCATTTTCAATAAACTGCCTTCATTCTCTTTTAAAACATTTTCACTGTTTTTGATCCAAATTAATGAAATTATAAGCATCAATTTTACAAGGAAAATACTTTTTCATCACTAACTTTTGTCTTCAATCTTCAAGTACTTAGATGATAAATGTTGTTTATTTGGTCTCAAAATGATTCTGAGGGAATTCTCTGCTCCATATCATGCCAATTTCTCAGTACATAAATGCACCATCCTTTTCTTAGACCAACGTTTCTCAATGTCAGTACTATTACTTTTTGAGCCTGTATGATTCTTCGTTGAAGTAGGGGAGATGTTCTGTGCATTGTAGGATGTTTAGCAGCATTGCCGTTCTTTACCCACTAGGTGCTAGAGGCACTCTCAGTTTTCCATTATTACCGGTTAGTGACAAATATGTCTCCGGATACTGACAAATATCCCCTAGGGGACAAAACCACTTTTAATTGAGAACCGCTGACCTACATTATAAACACATATCTGGTCTTTCAAAGCAAAGCCTACAAACAAGATCTGAAAGAACCAAATTATATTTTTTCCAAATAAATTTACTGTACACACACAGACACACACACACACACATATATATATATGACATGATATCTATATATATGAAAGTATATGTAGGCATTTATGTATGTATATGTATGTGTTTGTGGGTAAATAGACATATATATATATATATATATATATATATATATGTATTTACTTTGTGTACATTCCAGAAAAAATTATAGGAAATTTGTGGAAACATAACATAGAACCCAGCAAAGTAAAAATATCAATATCTGGCATTCAGTAACAAGTTACTAAACATTCAAGGAAGCTGAAAAATAGAGTTCATAATGACATAAAATTTTACTTAATCAAAACTACCTATAAATGATACAGGTGACAGAATTCATAGACAGTGATTTTAAAACAGCCATTATAATTATACTACATATTTTCAAGGAGTTACAGAAAATGTGGAATATGATAAGTAGAAACGTTAGATATAAAAATAACTCAAATTAAACTTTTAGAGATAAAAATTAAAAGGTTCTGAGATGACAAATACACTAAACACATTTAATGGTGAATGAGACACTTCAGAGGAATAAATTGTTGAACTTGAAGATTTAGCAATTGAAACCAACCAAAATAAAATACAGAAAGAAAAAAAGGCTGAAAAACTGGACAGAGACTTGGGCAATTAAACGGAATCAAATGTATGTGCAATTAAAGTTCCTGAAGAAGAATGAAGAGAGAACAAATCTAAATATTTGAATAAGCAATGCCCAGAAATTTCCCAAATATGATGAAAATATCCAAAACACAAGAAATAGAAAGAAAACTACACCAAGGAACATCATAATCAAATTAATTAAGAAGACCAATGAAGAGAAAATGTTAAAAACAACTTAGAAGAAAAAGACATGTTATATACACAACAATGATAAAGATGACTGCGGATTACTTGATCAAACAAAGCAAGTAAGCATATTGCAGAATAACATTTTTACAGTATTGTCAATCTGGAGTTATCTAACCAGTCAAAATGTCTTTGGAAACAAAAGAGAAATAGCCTTCCTAGATATACAAAAGATAAAAGATTTTATCACCAGCTGACCTGAAATCCAAGAAAGCCCTTCAGGCAGAAGAAAAATTATACCAGATGAAAATCTGGAACTACTCAAAGAAATGAAGTGCAACCGAAATGGTAACTAGATCTGTAGACAAAACTTTTTTCTCTTATGACATTTAAATCTTTTAAATTACTTTCAACAGTCCAAAGAAAAACTAATAAAAATGAATTATGTTTATAACAAGTACAAAAGTAATACATATGACAACAACAGCACTGAATTCGAGGAACTAGAAATAAAAATAACCTGTTTTTAATACTCTGTGAAGTGGTATAATATTAAATGAAGTAGAATGCAAAAGTTAAGCAGATAAACCTCAAACTCTACAGCAAATACTAAAATAACAAAAAAGTTATACTTAAGCCAATAAAGGAGTAAAATAAAGTAATGAAAATTTCTAATTAATGAAAATGAAACATAAAGCAAATAACAGATATGATACATGGAAAACCAGAAGCAGTTGGAAGATTTAATTCCAACCATAACATTAATAACAGTAATTATAAATGGTCTAAACATCCCACTTAAAAGTCAGAGGTTTTCAGGTTTGATTTAAAAAGGAAGAACAAAGGAGAAAAATAAAAATCCCCTTTAAATACAAAGACACAAATAGAACACAAGTAAAAGCATGGAAAATAACATATCATGCCACCTATAACCAAAATAAAGTTATACTACCTAAATTAATATAAGAAAATGCAGATTTCAGAGAAAAGAATAGTACTATTAGGAATAAACTAAGGCATTTTATAATGATAGCTCAGTTCTTCAAAATAATATACTAATCCTGCATTTATATATTAATAACAGTTTCTAAGTATATGAGGAAAAAGCTGATTAAATTGTATGGAATAAAATACAAATAAACAATTATAATCACACTTTTTTCACCATGTTAGAATATGTCTACCAAAAGTTAATAAGTATAGGAAGTTTCGAGTGCACATGAAATTTTTAACAATATAGTCCATATTCTGGACTGTAAAACAAGTCTTAATAAATATGAAATGATTCATATAGTAAAAAGTATGATCTCTTCAGAATACAAACCAGCATGAGTAACAGAAATATATAAGGAAAATTCCCTAGTTTTGGAAAGTGAATAACAATTTGTACATTCAGTCCAATGCAATGAAGCAAGAAAGGAAGGGTACTCAGATTGGAAAGAAAGTACTAACACTATTTTTCTTTCCAGATAGAATGATTATGTCCAGCATGCTAAGAAATCTCCAAAACAGTTTCTAAAATTAGTATCTAAATTTATCAGGGATTCAGGAGGCAAAAATAACTTGTATTTCATTATAAAAGCAAACAACAATTGACAATTGCAATCTTAAGAACTCTATTAAAATAGCACCAAAACTATGAAGAGCTAAATCTAACAAAAAATGGCAGGACCTGTATACTAAAATTTACAAAGTTTTCTTGAGAGAATTTAAAGATTTTAGTAAATGCAGAGATATACTAGCTCTTGAGTCAGAAGAGTCAATATTTTAAAGATAACAATTCATCTAATATTAATTTATAAACCAATTTAATCCCATTCAAAATCTTGGCAGGACTTTTATCAAAATTGACAAGCTGGTTCTAAAATTCAGATGGAAATGCAAAGGTCCTAGAAGAGCCAAATAACCTTGGAGGAGAAGAATGAGGTTGGAGCAGTTTCACTATCTATTGTGGTTAATAATTAAGGCTTACAATGCCATATGATCAAGACAATGTGTTGTTGGCATAAAATAAACAAATAACACAATGGAGGGTCCAGAAATAAACCCATGTAGATATGATTGATTGATTTTTTTCCCAAAATTGCATGGTACTCTGTGAAAAAAGAGTACTCTATTCAACAATTTTTTTTTTTTATGGAACAATTGGTATCTACATACAAAATGAACTTCAGTCCATACCTTGTAGCATATGGAAACACTAATTCAAAATGTATCAGCCATTTAAAGGTAAACCCTAAAAGTATAAAACAGTCTAGGAGAAGATCTTTTAAATTTTGAATTAGTCACAGATTTTCTAGATACAACACAAAGTGTACAGTTCATAAAAGGAAAAGGTAGAAAATTAGACTTCATCAAAAATAAAAACTTCTGCTCTTCCAATGACATGGTTAAGAGAATAAAAACACAAGAACCTGACTGGGAGAAAATATTTGCAAACCACGTATCTGATAAAGGTCTGACATTTCAAATATGTAAAGAACTGTAAAATGCAATGGTAAGAAAATAACCCAATTTTTAAAATGTGCAAATGATTTAAACAGACACTTCCCCACAGAAGACATACGGATGCAATGAAAAGTTGAAAAGATGCTCAATACTCTTTATTTATGGTGCACATGAAAGGATACTCATAGTCATTATTGAAACACAAATAAAACCTTCAGTCGGATACCACACATTACCACCCTATTGAAAGCAGGGTTTCTCAATCTAGGCAGCACTGACATTTTTGTCACTATAATTATTATTATTTGTGGTTGGGTGCTGTGTTATAAAGTGTAGGGTGTATTGTTGGAGACAGTGTGGCGATTTCTCAAGGACCTAGAAATAGAAATTCCATTTGACCCAGCAATCCCATTACTGGATATATACCCAAAGAATTATAAATCGTTCTACTATAAAGACACATGCACACGAATGTTCATTACAGCCCTGTGTACAATAGCAAAGACCTGGAACCAACCCAAATGCCCATCAAAAATAGACTGGACAAAGAAAATGTGGTACCTACACCATGGAATACTACACAGCCATAAAAAACGATGAGTTCGTGTCCTTTGTAGGGACTTGGATGTATCTGGAAACCATCATTCTCAGCAAACTGACACAAGAACAGAAAATCAAACACTGTATGTTCTCACTCATAGGTAGGTGTTGAACAATGAGAACACGTGGACTCAGGGAGAGGAGCATCACACACTGGGCCAGTTGGAGGGGGAAGGGAAGAGACAGTGGGGGATGAGGAGGGTGGGGAGAGTTAACATGGGGAGAAATGCCAGATATAATATGTACCTAAAGTAAAAAGAATAAAAAGAATAAGAAAAAAAAATGCAGGGTGTTCAGCAGTGTGCTTAGCTTCTAGATACCGACAGCAAACACTCCCTTCAGCCGCTTCCAAGCCTTGGCAGATGTTCTCTGGGCACCAAATCACTCCAGGTTCAGAACCACTTGCCTATACTATAGAAATCATCTCCAGCATGTTCTCACTGTCTTTGGTCTTGTCCCACTCTCCTTTGCTCCATACTACTGCCCAAGTTATCTTCCACAAACCAAAACTGACTATATCCTTCTGTTTCTTTAAAGACTTCTCCTGGTTCTCAGGTGATTTTTATTTTTTTTTAAAAAAAAACTATATTTCTCACAATTCCTTGATTTTGTTTATTTACACACCTACTTTGTACATCTTCTTTTTCCATGGCTTTACACATATAGACCTGTATATTGCAGCCAGTCAGAGATCCTTGCTGAATATACTGCATTGTTTTTGCTTCTATAGTTCAAAGCATTTGCACAAAATACATAGCAAATACTTTGCTCCCACTTTTTCCACTATTACTAAGCACAAATCACTTCACCTGAAATTCTGCAATATTTAGATAAAGCATATCATCTCTGTGAAAGCCTTGCTGACATCACACAGAAGTATTATCTTAAGGTTTTCAGAGTGCAGCCACCAGAAAACAGGTGTTAAAAAAAAAGACAGCTTTATTTCTTGTTAGCATGAAGGTCTGTCACAAAACATGATTATGAAATTAATTATTCTGTCAGGGAGCAGATGTTTTATATGATACATGGGTGCTAAGATTAGTTAATTGTTCTCAGTTGTCACAAATAACTATCCTCTAGGAGTAAGCAAGTTCAGGAACAATGCAATTGATCATCTTGGATATTTCAAAAACCTTGCAATTTAGGCTACAGATTTACAATCCCTTATTGAATAAGAGTTGTAGAAATTTGTTAATCTTTTCAGTTATTTGCTTCATATGATAGGTTTCCACAGCACATATTTTTCGTACCTTCATTATATATTTAGTATTTTTATATCATATTTTTTACATATTGTCATCACTGCAATTGATTTGTGAATTTTTTGGAAGCCAAGCTAATGTGTAACTTACCTGTTTTATCCTCAGGCTAGCACTAACCAGGTATGGTTACATTATATGTGCACAGTTATGAATATAGTGACATCAATTAAAAGCAATCTTCAGAAAAATATTATTTTTGGTCATTGATTGAGACAGAATCTTGTTCTTATTGCCCAGGCTGCAGTTCAGTGTCGCAATCATAGCTCACTGTAGCCTTGAACTCCTGGGATAGTGGGACCCTCCCTCGTCAGCCTCCCAAGCATTTGGGACTACAGGTGACTGTCATCACACCAAGCTTATTTTTTAGATTTTTTTTGGTTGTTGTTGGATACATGTATTTCCCAGGCTGATCTCCAATTCATGACTTAAGTGATTTCTCACCTTAGCCTCCTTTGAGATTGCAGGCATGAACCACCACACCCAGCATAAATTGTTTTTAAAAAATTTATTTTTCAGATAAAGATATGAATAACATAAAGATAAAAAAGATGTAAAAATTACTTTTAACCCTAGCTGTTGAAAAGGAAATAATACAAATTTAGAACAAATGTTTGATTTTGCAAAGTTCAAATTCTAGTGAAATCTGATAATGGCCAAGTATTTTATGACTTTGCAAAGTTAACTGGATAAGAACCAAAATAAATTTTCATTTGAAAGTTCAAAAACCTACATAATGGAACTTCCTTTTGCCAAACTTCATTTACATCATTGAATAAAGGTTTTGTAAACGTAAAGAGTCTAAGAGTAATTTGGGAGTCTCTGGAAACTGAGGAGATAATAGGTCATTTAAATCCTAGAAAGGAAAATTCTTGATTTTTGCTTCTTTTCCTCAATATTATATGGGTTTTCTTTAAAGGTGTGGGAGGCAAGACCTCGTTTTATTGCCCAGGCTGGTCTTGAACTCCTGGGTTACAGTGATCCAACCTCTTAAGTCTCTGGGTGTAGCAACCGGCACATGTTGCTGCCCCCCGCTCTGTATGCAGTTTCCTAAAGAATAATTTTTGCATGAAGAATCTTAGGTTATATGCCATATAGACTGAATATTGAGTAAATATACTAAATATTTCTATATTTGTTCATAAGAATGACTGTTCAGCCACCAGATAACTGGATACCTGTCACTTGGGTATCAGCAAGGACCTTTGTGAGAAATAAATATCACGCGTACATTTGAGAAGATTTTTTTAAAGGGACTCTTTTTAAGGTATACATGGCCTTTATGGAAAATGCAGGGACTATTGTAGTTAGTACTTCAGAGGCTAAATGAACCGGGAACCATTATTATCTCACTTAAGTACTAGGGTAGGGATAATTATGAGCACTAGGCAAGAGGGAGCTGTCTGACTATTGCTGTGACCTTCAGCTGAGGACCATAGCCAGCCTGCAGCGATTCTGCAGGGAGACAGAGGGGTAAAGAGCTTAACTTCACTCTGATTCCTCCCTCCAATGTCTCATGGTTTTCCCATTGATTAATCCAAACTGGAAGTCAAAGAGTCTGTTAGTTTATTCCATATAGATTGTTTCCCAGGAAACACAGCAGATAAAGCAAAGAGGAGCATGGATCTTGAGGAGCAAATGAAAAATATCTAGCATACTGGCTTGGCGAAAAGAAAAAAACAGGTACCTATTAGGCAACTTAATTATGCTTTTGTTGTGCTTAACGTGTTGGATTTTAAACTGCTGTTTCAAAAACTAAATTTGCTTTTCCTTTACCTCATAGTTAGCTAATAGTTTCTTACAAGATTTTATATTTTTAAAATCTAAAACTAAAGGCTAAAAAACAGAGAATTATTTATATTTTTCTTCTTCACTAGCTGAGCAGCATTAAGGAAAAGAAAACAAGGAAAATGACACTAACATATACAAATGTAATGATTTTACATTGGCTCAGTTTTTAAGACCCTTTCACAGAGATTTTATAGAAGGTGAAAATCTTAACAGTTTTAAAATTATTCTGGTAATTGTGGAAGTTTAGTACAGCAGAACACACACACTCTGGGCTGCTTGATTTATGAATCTAGTTCTCACAAATCACCTGAAATTTGACTTACATAGTCATCATCTATCATGCCAATTAAAGTTTTTACTATAAAATATAAATTCAGGGTGTCCAAACCAAGTTCAAAATGAATACAGAAATGGAACTATTTCTAAACCCTAGTAAATATTTACAATTTATTTCATTTATTTTATAACTTTTTTTGGTCCTCTTTCAAAATGAGAATATCTCTCTGATATAGTACTAGGTTCAGGACTTTATAGTTCAGTTTGTATTCACCAGCAGCAATTTCATTACATTACATCAGGTTAGTATGAATCTTAGTGGTATGGAATTGCCTTAGCAATTAGGAACATGTCTACTCTATATTTGAGACCCTATTACTAGTGGTCTTAGGGCCAGGAGAAATGATCTCATATGTAGAGTCTTATTGCAGATACAAAGAATATTTTCTTCTTCTGAGTTACCAGAGGAAGAAGAGAATAATGATGCAAGATACTCATTAACAATGACTACTTAAATCTTGTTCAACCTTGTATGTGTAATATAAGGTAAATCCATTAATCCCCTTGTAGGGTCTTTATCTGTGACTTTTTCCTAGTTGGCCGTGAGATTTTATAACTCTAAAGTGATATCTTCTACATTGTTTTCATACCATCACCAGTCAGTACTGACAGCCTAATTGTGTTGACTTTATTGCTAAATGGTTCCATCTAAAACTTTTTAGTTTTATCTAGGAAAGGCAAATGTCACCTGCTGTGTTATTTACTGTACAATAATGTATTAAATGTATGCTCTAAATAGTTTTATAGGCCATAAATGAAAATAAGATGCCCCATTCGGGACCAGTAGCTCACATCTGTAATCCCAGCACTTTGGGAGGCCAAGGCAGGTGGATCACTTGAGGTCAGGAGTTCAAGACCAGCTTGGCCAATATGATGAAACCCTGTCTCTACCAAAAATAAAAAATAAAAAATTAGCCAGGTAGGTGGCATGCTTCTTTAGTCCTAGCTACTCAGGAGGCTGTGACAAGAGAATCACTTAAACCTGGGAGGCGGAGGTTGCAGTGAGCCAAGATTGTTCCACTGCACTCCAGCCTGGGTGACAGAGCGAGACCCTGTCTTAAAATAAAATAAAATAAAGTGCCCAAAGTTTGAATAAAGCAATACATATGCAGCACTATATGGGAAATTGCACTCAATTTGAACTTTGGACCATGTGTTCTACACTATCTATTAAGAAACATTCTCTCTAATAAGGCCAGGAAATAGAAATTACAAGAGGACATTTTCACTGACATTGCTCAGGGTTAGAAAGCACATACTCTTGCTTCAGATAGTCTCTGACTAGATGTTATATTATCATTGCAGTTGCGAGGAGTTACCCAGTGGTGAGTCTCAGCATGGCTTATTCAGAAGTATTCAAAGACGTGATAATGCAAAATAGCACCCAGTCCTCTTAATATGTAGTATTAATATGTAGTCATGTTAAACTGCACTAAACTATTAAAACTTCATGTATTAATAATATTTAAAGACTAAGTCCAAATACATTGTTTCCTAAAATGAAGTAATGGATTAAAACAGAACCTAACTAAATATCTTTCTCTCTCTTTCTTGATTCTTGTTTAACAAAGAACTTTAAGAGGGGACTCTATGTAAGTATCTATTAATGTTATATTTTTACTTGTTTTGTCTTACAGTGAGAATTTCCTGTACTTGTCTTCATTCATTTACTATAGGTCTGAAAACCTACAGGAGTGATTTTATTATTTATGTGACCCTCTACTTAACAGAAAACACAGCCCTATAAACATGAAATACTACAAGGAAGAAGTCTTATGATTTCAAGTAAGCAGGCTGTATTCTTTGTCTTCCATTTCTTGCACAGAAAAAGAAAACAAGACCATAAGCACCTCAGTACCTTTCCACCCTTGCTGTGACTAACAACCAAGTGTACTTCAGAAGAGACTTAAACCGGAATTCTCTTACCCACTCAAGCCATAAAAATATAAAATTATGAGAAATAAAAAAGTCTAGTATCATTCTGAAGTACTAACCAGTTAATAAAGAGTGGCCTTTTGAGATTTCTTAGAGTATCTGTTTAGAGTTTGTCATTATTATTCAGTAAATGAATAAACAGCTATTTGCCAATTCAGTACATAAAAAAACTTCAAACTATGTCAGTGCTAATGTTCATAAGAAAACATTTTAGATTCTTCTTTTCAAGGTTACCATTAAGAAAACTAGAGATGTCGCCATTATTAAAGAATGTGATGTCGCCATTATAAAATAATATGAAAGAAATGTATAAATATAAAACAACCAATTTTCTGAAAAACATAAAAAAGAGTGGGCTTTCCAGATTGATATTAGATAAAGGTCTCTGCCATTCACCATAACATTTACCAGGAGGCACAACATTCATGAATACTCCACCAATGTGCCTATATAGGTGGAGTAAATTTTTTTTTTTACTATCTTTGCCTTCATCTTTTTATACATTATGATTTAATTTAATTTAATTTTTATTTGTGGGAGCAAGAGACATTTTGGACATGGAAACAATTGCTCTCAATTTATAAAACTGTACTTTTTAATTTTATATGTTGTTTTCCATAATTTTACTTCTTAAACTTTCATTATGATCATTGTATTTATGAAATCAACACAAAAATCTTCATGTACGGTTTCTTCATTTTGATGACTAGGATTGTCAAAATTGCAGATGCACACCATTTTTATGGCCTTAAATTTAATTTCTGCTTCTTCACTGAGTGAAGTCATTATCTGAAAAGGGTAAATAATGGTACATCCACTTGTCAGTTATATCCATCCTGGGGTTGTTCCAACTGACAAGCAAGAGTAAAAGATTGTGTGAGTGAAGGATGGATCTTTTTATTTCCCTGCTTTCCTTTTAATAGAGTGCCCTTTCCCCATCATTTTAAAAAAATAAGTCAGTTAATAATGTTCATTTTTGGCTAACCCTATTCAAAAAGTAATGGTGCTTTCCTACAAGCAATTTTTCCCTAATTCCTACATCCAACTCAGAGAATACATCAGCAACAACATTAAAAAAGAGAAGAAAAAGAACAAGAGGCAAAGACAAAAGGAAAAAGAAAAAAAAGGTCATGTAATGAGAGAATCTGGGGCAGTGACCAGAGCCCTGAAGTACAGGTACATACTGTGATTAAGCAAAATAGTCAACTTCATGACTAAAATGAAAATTATTAGAGTATCTTTTAATGTAATGAAATGTGGTTTATTTTTTCTAAGTGTTGCTATCATAGGCAGATAATTCTTTTCAAGATTTTCTATCATAATATTTGGTATTCTTCATTATTTTTGGCAGTCTTATTGTTTTTCCTAAATTGCATGTGTTTTTCACTATCTACCTCGTGTGGATTATTTTTAAACTTTACTAAAAATCGTGGCATCTGCTTATCAATGAAAAAAATCAATTAAGAAAGCTACTACTCCCCTTGCTATCTCTCCCCAGCTTCCCACCCCCGGAAGGCAGCAAATCACACTGCCACGTGTGTTCCTATGCAACAATTTTGCATGTTCTTCACATGTACCCCCAAACCTAAAATGCAATAAAATAAATAAATGGGGGGAAAAAAAGAAAGCTACTAAATTACTTAAAATGTTTTATAAGCTGAATATGCTGAAGATAAAGGCTATTTGTAATAATCAAATTACCTAAAAATTTGATTAGGAGTCATATAATATAGAGGTAAGATTGCATAGTCATACAGATACACATGTGAATAAGATCTGAAACATATAACTGAGTATCTTAAGGAGCATATGTTGTTTGATAAGTTAACCCATATGGTAATGTCAGAAAAGCATTGAACTAGCACTAGTAACCTGCTGAGCTTATTAGGTCAGGAAGAAAAGCACTGATAATGTTAAAGAAAACCATTAGAGTATTAATACAAGTCACTAGTATTTTAAAGTTTCTCTTTCCTGAGAAATCTTAAAATCAAATGAACATTAGAAGTTGTTTTTTCTAGGTTTACTTTCTAATAGTGAATGCACTTTGAAAAACAAATAACCAAAGCCCCTTTACTCTATTTAAATTGTGGGTGTTTGTTATTCAAAAGTAAAAATATTTATTTTTCAGTCTCTGACTGTCAATCATCAAAATTTATGCAGTTTTCAAAACATTGGAAAACAAATACAGGCTCTTAGTTGAATTAAGTTTGGCATATACTGTATTAATACTCTGTGACCAACTAAAGTGTTTACAGAGTAGTGGAAAGCTTAAAGAGCATAATAGTATTAGCTTAGAATTCAAAGCAAAAAATTCATAACAAGCCCAGTGATTTCATGAAATGGGCATATGTTTCCCAGGAATATATTTTCAAAGTAATTAGGTCAATTAGCAGTTACTTCACAAGGTAGAAATACATATTTTATCAATGTTAGTGGAAGAGATTTAAATATTTGAACTTTGGTGAGAGTAAAAAAGAGTTGCTAGAAGGTGCCCTCTCTGCATTTTTCCTGAAAGTATCTTAAGTATAAAGTAAACTACACAATTTAAAGCCCCTCAACTTCCTTTTGTAACTGCCTTGAAAGAGTGAACAGACTTCATATTACTTCAAATATATATTTTATGAAGGACATCATTTTCCTACAGTTGGCACATTGATGTTCCTGGTTCTGCTCAAATAATGATGATTAAGTTCCAAGATGCTCGCTATGGCCTGGCCCACCATTTCAATGAGCATATGCAATGTGAAGGACTGAGAAACTGGGATCAGATGGACTTGGTGTATATTTTTACTAGGTGCACAACCCAGAGGAAGTTAGTCTTCATGAAACTCCAGTTAAGTCATCTGTAAATTGGATACAATTGGTTATTGAGAACATGAAGTGATCTTCAAAGTACTTTCATCATTATGGAAACCTAGAAAGTCCTCAATGAAGTAGTTTATTTTCTGCTTCTTGAAATACAGTTTTTCTGTCATCCACCTATATATACTCTATTAGCTAAAATTACCCACTTTCTCGTTAACAGTACCCCTATTGGCTGGGCGCGGTGGCTCACGCCTGTAATCCCAGCACTTTGGGAGGCCGGGGCAGGTGGATCACGAGGTCAAGCGCTCGAGACCATCCTGGTCAACATGGTGAAACCCCGTCTCTACTAAAAATACAAAAATTAGCTGGGCATGGTGGCGCGTGCCTGTAATCCCAGCTACTCAGGAGGCTGAGG
>NW_016107337.1:10457693-10465512 GCF_001604975.1 Cebus imitator
CTCAGCCTCCTGAGTAGCTGGGACTACAGGCACGCGCCACCATGCCCAGCTAATTTTTTGTAGTTTTAGTAGAGACGGGGTTTCACCATGTTGACCAGGATGGTCTCGATCTCCTGACCTCGTGATCCACCCGCCTCGGCCTCCCAAAGTGCTGGGATTACAGGCTTGAGCCACCGCGCCCGGCTGTTTTCTTTTTCTTTACTAATAACTGTTAGATTGGTAAAATTATCTGAAATGTCTTTCTTCAACTTTTACTTCTATTACTTTAGAGGTAGCCCTTATATTTCTAGCACGCATGCCCAATTTTTTTTTTTTTGCCATCGTACCCAAGTCTAGAGTTAACCTGCTTCTCTATCTCATCAGAACTGTGAAAAAATAAGTTTCCGTTATTTGAAACCACACAGTTTGTGGCACTTTGCTACCATGTTTCTAGGAAACTGATATTTATCATTTTCCTAATTGCCTTGGGGTATTCTTGTTTGATAGCCTCTCCTTATTCTCAGGGTATATGTTCCAAGACTCCCAGCAGATATCTGAAACCACAGATGGTACCAAACCACATATATGGTATGTTTTTTCAATCTGAAAACTAGGAGGGCTAGTAAGTAACTAGTGGGTGGGTAGTGTATACAGCATGGAGACCGCTGGATAAAGGGAGGTTTCGTGTCCTGGATGGGACAGAAAATACGGGCACAAGAATTCATCATGCTGCTTAGCACATCTAGCAATTTAAAACTGATGAATTTCTCATTTCTGGAATTTTCCATTTAATATTTTTGGATCGTGGTTGATTGCAGGTAGCTGAAACTGTGGAAAGCAAAACAAGGAAAAAGGGGGACTACTGCTGTTTTCTCTGTTTGAAAAGTGTGCACTAGAATTTTTCACTTAGTTAACTCTGTCTTTGAAGTTTCATTTCAACAAAATGTTACTTTATCTCTGCCCTCCTTCACTAAATAGGGTTCTGTAATATACTTTCATTGAGCCTTGCCTTTTTCTTTGCAAAGCATTTCCCACAACTGTAACTAAGCATTAATATAATTATTGTTCATTATTTATGCCCGTCAGTAGAATGTAAGCTCCATAAGGGCACAGATACATGTTCATCTCTATCCCTTTAACACCTATGGACATATCTAGTCCATGGAAAATTTTAAGTAAATATATTTTGAATGATTTGATTAATATATATCATAACAAGGCTGAATTTCAGAGCATTGACATTCCTAATTTAAAGAATATATTCAGGAATAACAAGTAGAGACCTTTTTCATTTTAAAAGATCCTCAGATGATAAACACATGTATTTATTCATTAACACATCAGATTAATGAATCGAAGATATATATATATTTACAATTATTGAAATAAGTTTAGTTAAGAGTGTCCATCAATGTCAGCCATCCACCAGAATCAGCAATCCTACTTTAAACAACATTTGGCATTTCTACTTAACTCTGTTTTTCTTCATTGACAGAAATATCATTTTATTTTAACTTTTACGTACCTGAATGTTTCTTCTTAGATATTTCTTCAAGCCATTCTTTGTAGATATAAACATAGAACAAAGAATTTATTCAACTGGTAATGAGAGAAGGCAGTGTGAACATGGGAAGCAAATAATCATGCAAGGTTCCTGAAGTGTCCCTCAATTTCAGGGGAATGGCCTAAAGATGATCATTCACAGCCAGGAAGAGCAGAGAATATCATAAACAGAAAGCATGTGATTATGAATGAGCTTAGCAATGATTACATAGAATAGAGTTGGGGTGATAATCACAGCAATTTCTGTGAAGCAGAATATTCACAAATAGATACAGCTTGACCAGATGCAAAAAAAAATATTATCTCCAGGTTAACAAATAGAACTTTTTGAAAAAAGTTTTTCTGACACTTGCAAACTTGCTTTCATACTGAGGATCATTTATTAATTTGTGGTGATTCATTCTTTTTTGATGCAGACTGATTTTAGCAATGCTATCCAAGGATGGTCTTTCCTTGGTACTAAGAATATAGTACTGAGCTTCAAACTCCAATTCTTCCCAGTGAGAATACATAGATGATAATTAGGCTTTGTAAAGTAGATGTTGTCAGGTAAGAATAAAAAGTTCATTCTTTGAAAGGTAAAATCAATAAGCCACAATTACTTTTTTGTAACTACAAACATGTGGAATTTCTCCTCAAGTTTTAAACACTTTCATTTGATAGTCAACACCAAAATCTGTCCCCTTTAAAAAATATGTATCTAAATTAATGCACATACTTGAGATCCCCATCAGCTCAAATAAGCATACCTTCCTTCCAGTGCCACTGGATCTTGTAAGAACTGATATAAAATGTTATATGTGGAACTATTTTTCAAATGAGGTGTTCTGTATAAACATATGTCACTATTACTTTTAATCAAGATTTTACAGGGTTTTAATTAAATCAACTTTCCTCAAATGCTTTAATTATTTAATATTGGACCGTTAACAATCTAACTGGAGAAAAAAAATAAATGTTTCTGGGGATTTTAATTTCCTAAACAATTGAGAATGTATTTTTCATGCATTGAAAATTTTATAGTTTTATTTTATGACCACCTTTTTAGAATTATGGTGATTAGGGTAATTGAGCTTCTGAAAGGGCATTAAGAATGCCCACTCTGGGCCCAGCATGATAGCTCACACTTGTAATCCCAGCACTTTGGGAGGCCGAGGTAGGCAGATCAGCTCAGTCAGCCTGGCCAATATGGTGAAACCCCATCTTTACTAAAAATACAAAAATTAGCTGGGCGTGGTGGCATGCACCTGTAATCCCAGCTACTTAGGAGGGTAGGAGAATCACTTGAACCCAGGAGGCGGAAGTTGCAATGAGCTGAGATCAGGCCACTGCATTCCAGCCTGGGTGACAGAGTGAGACTCCATCTCAAACAGAACAAAACGAAACAAGAAAACGAATACCCACTCTGAGTTAAAGACGTGCACTTTAGTTAATATGAACTTGTGGTGATTGATTTAATCAAATACATACTGTATCAATAAGATATTCTTCTATGTAACAAAATATTACAAACTCATAGAAAAAAAGGTATTTTTTTTCATAAATCTTAGCTATTCTATCTATGACTGAAAATTAGCTGGACCACTTTCCTGATGTTAGCTAAGCTTGCTCATGAGTCTCTTTCAGCTGAGGATCAGCTACTGAGGCTGAAATAAATTCCGCTTGAGTAATAATACTCAGGCTGCAGGTTTTCACATCAGCCATGTAGTCTACTCTAGGTGTATCTCATCTCCTTAGACCAGAGAGCTAGCTGCATTTTCTTTGGATTATGGTAAAAGTACAAGGGAACAAGTCCATTCATGCCATGCTTTTGTTGCCTTTAGTCATGTCACATTCACTCACATTCATTGGCTAAACCAAATCAAATGGCCAGTTCCAAAGGGGAAGAGTGTATCTCAGTTATTGTCGAGGAACTTGTAAAATAACTTATCAAAGGAAATGAATACCGAGTGTGATGAAGAACTAAGGCAATAATTTAATCTGCCACAGGCATCTGTTTAATTTTATTGACAATTTGATTCTAAATTACCCTTCAGAGTATTGAAATGGTTGAGTAATAGGTATGTTGGGTTATAGGAAACCTGTATATACATCCTTAATTTTATCTACTTTGACTATTTTTCTGAATGATATCATTATTCGTTCTGGGCATGCAAAGTAGGATAATATAATGTTAGAAAAAGTAATAATTATTAAAATATTAGGTGTGTAAGAATAATTTTGAGTATTCCTGAATATATGGGTGTACTGAAAACTAAGGTTTGGCCTTACAGAAAAGCAAATTAAAATATCCTTACTGCCCTAGGAAAACTACAGTTCTTATAACTCAAAGTTTGAAAGATTTATTTCCCTGTGGACCAAGGTTTCAGCAGATCAATTAAGGAAGCATGTTCTTTTCTTCTGCTGCCATGTGCAGGAAGAAGAATGTGTTGATTATGCCATTTCAGGGTACTGTATACACAAAGTCAACTTTATGGGTCAGTCTAACCTACAGTGCAGGTCTCAGAAATTAGAAGCCAGAAAATAATCAGTCTCTGTCCACTTGGCAGCACGAACTATCATGAAGGCCAGTGGTTGGCAGACGGGTCTGGAGCCTGGAGTGACTCTCACTTCACAGCTTCTGATCACAGGAATAGGAATGAAGCTCCCAAAACTCAGTAAAGTTTGAGAGAATAAGATTGCTACATAACATATACCCTAAAATTTACAAAAGGCTTACAGCAATGTAATCTTTCTCCTCCAGGTGAGGAAATGAGTGTCATTAAAATATTTAGGTTTAACAATACTGCAGAGGAAGGAAAATGCCATTAATATCATCAAGTCAGCCATAATGGGTTTCTTTTCATCACAGGACTAATTTTCCTCCTGGCTTCTTCTCCTGCAAAATGATTTTTCTGTGTGGACCCTCTGTTAGGTTAATGGCAAACTTCTTGTGTAGTAAAGCAATAAATCAGCCCCTTATTAACTGAGGCTCCTTTAATTTTGTGGTTTTCAGAATAGTCTGAAAAAGTGTATCATTCTCTAAATAGTGTCTATGTATCCAAAGGGCTTATTATTTCTAAAGTACACGGTTAAATAAAAATAATAGCCCCTTTCCAATGTGATGTGATAATTGTACAGAGTATATCATTGTGCCTTACAGCTGAAAGTGACCTTGGAAACCTCACTTTCAACTTTACATTAGAATGTGGATCTCATCTATGATATCCCTGAAAGAATGTGGTCTAATTTCTGATGGAGCACTTTCTGTGGAAAAGACTCTTTCTAAGAGAAAAATGCAGCAGGAAGCCTAACAACGACTTTCAAATTCCCCACTGCTTATTTCTTAAGGTTCATAATATAAACTGTTTTGAAAGAAGAAAGAAAAACTAGAAATTGATATACAATTTAAATCTTTCAATGAAAAATTAAAATTTTTTCTTTTAATTTAATTTCACTGTGTATTTTTATCTTCTCCTCCAGGGTGTGATTTTGAAGAAAGGAGGGAAGATGTGAAAAGTGATTAGTCAGCTATATTCATGATGTTGAAAAAAGAATTTGCTTTTCTGGAACATAGCCTGTGATAGCAGAACAACGCCTGGCAAGAAACAGGTTATGTTTGGCTGGAGAGTCATTGGCACTATCAAGAAATATTAAAGTGTAGATTTGAGAGGGAAGAAAGACCCAAGCAAAATTGAAAGCCAGGTGGGACACAGACAGCAGCAAAGCAATGGAAGCATGGTATTTTGGTCAGTATAGAGTTAATACACAATTCTGCCCCTCTTCTGGTCATGGGACTCATCTTGCCAGTCTTCACATTTCATTTAAATTCAGGAATTAGGAAGAATGTTCAGAGTTCTGCAGATGGACACATTTGATGCTTTCTTTCTAAACATAAGTTATAAGAACTTTTCAACTGCATTCCAAATTTAGTATGTCACAAACATAAAAAAGAAGGCTATTTCCTGTACTTTTCTTCATTAGAAATTAATAGATTGTCAATTGGCATAGAGAAAAGACAAATCAGATGCCAACCCCAAGTTAACAGAAATGCTAAAATTATAAGACAAAGACTTCAAAACAGCTAATTAATTTTGCCTAGTGATGTAAATGCAAACATGCCCATTATGAATGAAAACAGGTAATCTCAGCAAAGACATGTAAACTATAAATTATTTTAAAAAGCAAATGTAACTTTAGAATTAAAACACAATATCTGGAAATAAATTCACCTGATATTTTCAATAGCAAAATGATAATGACCTAGAAAAATGTTTGAAAATAAAGCAATTTGAAGAAGAGAGAAGGAATCAATAAAATAAATAATCATATCTTTGGAAACCTATGGACGTTTTTTGAAAAGCGAATTATATAAGTAATTGAAGTCACAGAAAAAAAAGAGAAAGAGAGTAAGCAGAAAATATTTTTGAATAAATGTCTGAAAATTTAAAAACTATAATGAAAGATACACATTTACAAATTCAAGAAGGTTAGTAAAGCAAAAACAATAAAATCAAAGAGAACTGTGCCAAGAAACATCATTTTCAGCCTGCCAAGGAACATCATTTCAGCCTGCTGAAGATCTTGAAAGGCAGTCAGAGAAAAAATACACACTTATTACAGAGAGAGGAACAACGTTAAATCCTAGCACACTTATCAGAGATCATTAAGTTCAGAGGACAGTGGAATAAGATCTTTAAACTGCTGAAATACAATAAATGTTGATTAAAAAATTCTATAGCTAATGAAAGTGTTCTTCAAAATGAAGTTGTTCTTTAAAAATTAATTGAAGGCATGTGTTTTGATCTATTTCTGAACTTTGTGTTTGGTTCCGATGATCTGTAGGTGTATCCTTATGCCACTATCATACAGCTGACTGCAGCAGGTTTATAGGAAGTCATGGAATCAGGCAATATAAGTTCCCCAGATTTGTTATTTTGCTTACCCAAGAGTCATAAAACTGCCCTAACCGTTTTTATGCAATCTTCGTGTGCCACAACATGGAAAGTTCTTCTAGTCAGAAGTTTGGGGAAATTATAGGGCTTGCCTTGTTTGCTTCTTTCTATCAGAGATGTTCTTGTGCTGGTTTGTTGTTTGTTTACTATCTTTTTTTGTACCTTGTCTAAGAACAGTTTTATTCTGTATTTTTTCAAGTTAGTACACATTTATAGCTAATTCCAGCATCAAAATCAGAGCCAGAAATGGAGTTTGCATGCTCTCACATTGCAGTATTTACCATACTTAACACATTCACTATCATTTTATGACCCATAAAATTTTGGTGCTCACTTTTCATTTATGTTTGTAATACATGTGCAGAGTAATCATCCCCCCAAATTTTTCATATTTAATTACTTTAGATTGTTCTTTAGTCAAAGTAGTAGTAATTGCCCCAAGACTGTATTTGCATCTGCTATGCTTGTCCTGCCAAATATCATGCTCAAGTTTGATCCCCAATGTTGGATGTAGGATCTGTTGGAAAGAGTCTGGGTCACTGGGGACAGATCTCTCCTGAATAGCTTGATGCTTTCCTCATAGTAATAAATAAGTTCTCACTCTATTAGTTCCCAAAAGAGCTACTTGTTAAAGAGCCTGGCACCTCTCTCTCTCTCTCTCTCTCTTTCTCTCTCTCTCTGTCTCCCCCTTTCTGCTTTCACCTTGTGGTGGCTCCCATTTACCTTATCCTACAAGTGGAAGCAACTTGAGGGCAACTTGAGGCCTTCACCAGATGCAGATGCTGGTGCCATGCTTTTTGTACAGCCTGCACGACCATGAGCCAAATAAACCTATTCTTATGAACTACGCAGCCTCAAGCCTTTCTTTGCAGCAGCATAAGTGGACGAACACAGCACCTTTGTAAACTTTCTTTACAATTATAAAAAAAGAATGATTTTCAGGTATAATTCACAATTGATTACAATTTTAATGAATAATTCTTAATATATTTTTAACCTCATGAGAATGTCACCATTTTGCATTATGTATTACTAGGTTAATGACAAGAAAGTTGAGCATATTGAGATGAGCACAATATGTAAATGAGAATTTTTGCTGAATTAAATAATGATTTTATGTATTATATAAGTAAAGATTTTATGATTCAGATAGATAAAAATGGTGGGAGAACTGAGTCAATCATGGTATAGGTGCAGTATATTCATGGCAAACACAAAAGAACCTATAGCAGTCAGAATTCTATTTCAATTCTTGACAGTAACTTGGTTTCATTAAAGAACATATTATTTTTTACATTAAATATAAAATATAATTTTTTTTTTTTTTTTTTTTTTTTTTTTTT
>NW_016107337.1:10465650-10542785 GCF_001604975.1 Cebus imitator
GTAGAGACGGGGTTTCACCGTGTTGACCAGGATGGTCTCGATCTCTTGACCTTGTGATCCACCCGCCTCGGCCTCCCAAAGTGCTGGGATTACAGGCTTGAGCCACCGCGCCCGGCAAAATATAATTATTTTAAATGTTATAAATTATGTATAGACTTTAATTGTATGATGGTGTGAAACATTAATGCATAGCTAATTTTGATGTTATTTACATCATATTACGAGCAAAATTATTCTAACCAACACTAGGAGTGCAAAGATGTTTTACTTTTAAAGGCATTTTGTTGTTGCTGATGTCAAAAAACACTGCTTTTTAACAGCAATAATAGAAAGTAAAAGAATTTTTAAGAACTACGCTCAACTTTTATTCAAACAGGAAATGTTCTTGGGCACAACTCTCACTTGTGAGAAGTTTAAGAATTTGACCTTGGAGCTTTTATAATTCTCTGTAGATGGGATATTGAATTTGACCCAGTGACAGAACCGAGAATAAGAGACATTGAGATTAATGACTATGTATGAGTCCACAAACCATTTCTCTATGCTCTTATTACTGCTTTAAGTTAGATCAAGTTAGATATATTTCATGTACAGTCCAGAAAGCTTTGACTATAAGCTAGTGACATAAAGTTTTATTTCTGACTATTTCAAAACGCAGACAAGTTTCTAATTTGTGGCATTTATAATTTATAATCTAAGCATCGCATAGCCTTTCATTAACTCATTGTTTTTATCCTTTGACAGAAATGTGCAAAGTATAATCATTATTTTTAAATGCTTTGTGATCAAAAGTATAGCCAACTAGTTAACATTTAAATTCATTAGAGAACCCTAATATATCTGTGATTAATTGCTTTTTCTATGAATTATAATGAAGATACTAGCTGTGATGAGTGAAAATTAATTTTTTTTCTTTTCCGTTTAAAATTATATCTAATTCAGGGTTTTGAACAGCCAGTCTAATTATAGTAAAGAATATAGTTTAAAAGAGGCTGTTTTTTTTAAACAAAAAGAGAAAAGCCTGAGAAAGATAAATAGTAATTGTTCTCTACAGTCAACCTTTGGCTCCCTAGAGCACAATCCACAAAGTATACTAAGGTATGGTAAGTACATAGTTAGAGTATAGCCCCTATACTACAGGTAGACATACTATAACATGCCCACCTTTTTCTCTTTTTATAATTCCAAGATTTCTTCATTAACAAAATCTATTAACAGTGATTTATCCAAATAATGGTGGGGTTTTTTCCTACAATAAAGAATCCAAAGTTAGATAAATTAGTGTCAATAGTGTCTTTATGGTGTCATCAATGTCATAGGCTTCTATATATTTTCCTTTATCATCTTTAACATATGACTTTCATTCTCAAGTCATAAAGAATTCATATGGAATTTCTTTAATGAGTAAATTGGCTTTTACAACTCTATCCTTACAAACACAATGCTATTAAGAAGAAGAAAAAAGGTAAAAAGTGGAAAAGTAAAGCCAATATCAGATGTGAAATTTTCTTAGAAATAGCTATCAAATTTCAGCTTATATTTCATTGGCCCAAACTGTATTACATGGGTCATAAAACTTACAAAGAAAGAGTGAAAAAGTATTTTTCTACATAGACAGATTACTTCCTGGTAAATTAAATCCAGACTTAATTTATAAGGAAAAAGTCTAGCAACTGAAATTTGTGCCTGGATATTGCTTCTAGCTCTAAGTTCAGGATTTCTTTTTCTTTTTTTGAGATGGAGCCTTGGTCTCTTGACCAGATTGAAGTATAATGGCTCAATCTCAGCTCACTGCAACCTCTGCCTCCCAGGTTCAAACAATTCTCTTGCCTCAGTTTCCTGAGTAGCTGGGATTACAGGATGCACCACCACACCCAGCCAATTTTTTTGTATTTTTAGTAGAGATGGGGTTTAACCATGTTGGCCAGGATAGTCTCGATATCCTGATCTCATGATCCATCCGCTTCAGCCTCCCAAAGTGCTAGGATTACAGGTGTGAGCCACTGCGCCTGGCCAGGATTTCTTAATGATTTTTATTTCTTTCAGCTACTACACATGGCTATAACTCTACAAACTGGTTTCATAAAAAGGCTATGGTAATCACTCTTAACAAACTTGAATATTGAAATAAAATGGCGTTAAAGATTAAATTAAAAGGGAAAAAAACCCTTATTTTAGAAAAAAATGAAAAGAGCAATATGCAGTGTCAACATTTCCTAACATATAACACATCCCACTGGACAGGCCTAATAAGGACTCATTGCTTGGAATTGGGCTGACCTCTCTGGCAACACTTTTGCTTGTTGCAGGTCCCACCCATTATAAAAGCTTATCTTCACATAAGGTCTTTGCAACCATGACTTGTACAAAATGAGCAGCCCAAATCTTGTTTGCATGGAAACCTGGAAATTGCTTCAATACTTGAATAAATATGAATTTCTTCCCCTAGCTCTTTTGAAATTAGGAACAATAATAGCCAACACATGTCCTTTAAAATCATAGTTGATGACTATCTGTCCATTTTCTTTGGGGAAATCAACTATGAACCAACACCAGGAATGTGGTAGATCATTATTTTAAAATCTAGGCCCAATATTCACTTTCCCTCTTAACAACAGGACTGCCTCTCCCTCTAGGGTTTTGCTTCATGGCATTTGCTTTGGCCTCTATAAACAATCCTCTATAAACAATCAACTGAAATGGAAAAGCCAGGCTAATCTTATCTGAAATGTATTCCCTGATACTAGGCAACATTTTCATTATACAGTTGTATTGAAATTCCTTTGTCAAGGCTAGAGGGGCACAGCATGGGTGCTTGCAAATAGTCTAGGATGTCAGATGTTTCTAGTTCTTTAGGCTTATCTGAGGCTTCGCCATGAACATCCCTTGTCTTTTCTCCTTTCTTTTTTCTTCCCTTCCTTCCTTCTCCCTCCCTCTGTCCCTTCCTTCCTTCCTTCCTTCCTTCCTTCCTTCCTTCCTTCCTTCCTTCTCCCTCCCTCTATCCCTTCCTTCTCCCTCCCTCTATCCCTTCCTTCCTTCCTTCCTTCTTTGTCTGATTCTCTTGCTCTCATTTTCTCTATTTTTTTTCTTCTCATGACAAAATACACTCTTAAGTGATATCCAAAATTTAATCCAAAATCACAATATTTATCAATCTCCGGAAGCAATTTTTCCTCCAGTGCCAGGAATTTAAATCAGAAGTTCCAGAATATCTTAGAGAAATTTTGTTTTGAATGTGACAAAGGTTTTCACATTTCCAAAGTGTGTACTAGACTGTTTAAAGTATGCTCTAAGAGTTTCCTGGATCAGCCTGCTGCATTTACTTCGTCAGAAACACGGTTTCACAAGCAAAGTTTGGCTAATCTTCCCTAACAGTGCTTTTGGCTGCTTTTACTGTTATATTTCTATTCCACTCATCTGCATTTCTGATGTTTTCCATTCTTTATTTTTCTCAGTTGAGAAAATTATTTAAAATGCCACTGTCTATCAGAAAGTGCTTTAAAAATACTATCCCTAATTTTACACAGCTTTTTGAACCATTGAATTCATCAGTCAGATGTAACAGGTTTCACACACAAAATCTACCAGATATATTTAAACTACATACATTGTATGTCAATACCTATCCTGGCTGCATCACATAGGTGATATATTCTTATGTTGTATTTAAATACCTGCCCTGGCTCATCGCATGGGAAACATGTCACTTAAAACTCACTAGACCCAAACAGATGCTCTGACTGAGAACAGGCTCTTCAATTTCTATTCTAAATAAACTTTTAGAGTTTATAAAAAGCCTTCTAGCTTGACTGAAAATAGAGAAATTGATTTTTTCTTAAATATTTTCTTGTCCAAAGTTAATTTTCTGCAAAAGAAGCCAATTATAATGTTTGATAACTTAGGAAAGTTTTCTTATCTCATAAGTCAGCTTGCTTTCCTAAAGCAGGTTTGATTTTATTCTTCATACCACCTTGATAAATATAACATGTATAAATACAACAATGCAAAAATTATAAAAAAGGATTATATTTTATGATTGTTCCCTTTACTAACACCTTTCTCTCAAAATTTTGAATAATATTGAGGAAGGAGACCCTTAATCCTCTTAAGCTTCTAATTGCCCTTCCCCCTAGACTTCTACATTGAATTTCAGTAGGAGAAGTAAAGGCTGGCAGACCCAGGCCCACCCTTAATCGCACTCCTATAGATCCCAGGCAAGGTATGGAGGAATGAAGGCATTGTTTTTACTTAAGCATGAGCACACCCACACCTAAGTCACGTCCCCACGCCTACTTCACGGATCAAGACCCTTTCACATGTAATTTCTAGAGTTGTAAATCCAGGAACCTTTCACATGTAATTTCTAGAGTTGTAAGCTCAGGACCCTTTCACATGTAATTTCTAGAGTTGTAAGCCTTTAAAAGGGCAAGGATTTTCTTTTCTGGGGAGCTCGGCTGTTAGGCATCTATGCCACCACAGCCCCTGGCCGACTAAATCACCACTTCCTTCCCAGTTTGGTGTGAGATTTGTTTCATGACCTTTCCTGCTTCAATACCATTTATGGCTCTTGGTATGCATGTGTGGTTTATCTTGAGCTTTCTTTTCAAGTTTTCTTGCTTCCTCCTTCTACCTTTGTCCTCAGGAAACCCATACAAGGAAAATTATGAACATATGACTCTGCTATTTAAACAGTACTGGTGTCTCCTCCTAATATCATTTCAGTAAAGTTGTAACAAAATTTTGATTAAATTTATATCTAATGCTTACATTATTATGATCATAAAATATACTTCATGGCTAAGTTATAAATGATAATTATTCGTTCTTTTCTGTGCTTTCCTTTTTTTCTATATTTTTTTTTTTCTGGCTTAGTACTCCAATCAAAACTGGTTGCTCCTTATCTCTCACTTGGATAGCATTTCTGCTTCTAGATTTCATGTCTTCCTCTTTTTTTGGTCTACTTCCTCAGTTCAATGGAATTTTCTTTCTCAAAAAAAAAAAATGAAGTAAATGTGTATGCTATTTCCTGCGTAAAATGTATTTACTATATTCTTACACTAGACTAATAGTTTTGCTCAGTATACAAGTCTGGCTTGAACATTGCTTATATTTAAGAAGAAAAATTGTTTTCTAGTTTTCGGTGTTGCTGGTGAGAAATTAAATACCATTCTGATACTTGTTTCTTTGTATAAAAGGTATTTTTCTCTCTTCTGAAAAATACAGGATTTTTTCATTGTGTGCAACATAACGGTTTTCACATTAATGTGTCCCGGTTGTAGGTTTTTATCTATTTTTCCTGGTAGATAGTAAGTCCTTACTTTCTGGAAATTTGTTTCAGTACCAAAAATATTTCTTAAACGTTTTGATAATTTCTTACCTCAATTTTGCATATTTATTTCTGCACGTGACTTCAGTTACTTAGATGTTAAAACTTCTAAATTGTTTAATGTCCTTATATTTTGTATTTTTGCCCATTTTTCAATTTATTTGATTTTATATGATAGATTCTCAACACTGCTTTTATCTCTCTTTTACTTTTGTATTAAGAGCCATGTTCCCCCTTAATGTTCTTTTTTAAAAATTTAATAACATTTTTGGCCTTTGTTACAGATGCATTAAATTTTTTCCCACTGATATCTCTGAGCGTGTTGTCAGGTAGTTTTTTAAAGTTAGCTTTTGATGCCTTGCATGTTTTCTGCTTCTTTCTAATTTTTTAGAAAATTGTTTTTGTTATTTTTGTCTCTTATAAGAGATTTTTCTTAAGTGTTTGCTGATCTTTGATTATGTGCCCCTATCTGGCAGCTTCTTTGAGTCTACTAAGTAGTTGCCAACTTGGTGCTTTCAAGCTTCTATAATTCTCCTACATTTATTCTTTTCAGTTGATGCCTTTAAAAATACTTTTATTATCATTGTAGTGACATTTTGGAAGTGAATAGAACTAAATGTATGTGATCAATTTATCAGCCTTAAGCAGCAGTGTATTCACTTGTTTCTAAGCAAGAAAGACGTAAATAGCAGTGTAAGCATTGATGAGCATTGTTATTTTAGTCTTTCTTGCTTAGGAACAAGTGAATGTATGTGTGTGTGTGTGTGTGTGTGCGCGCGCGCGCGTGCACGCGCGCGCACGCTTTAAGTTCTGGGGTACATGAGTAGAGCGTGCAGGTGTGTTACATAGTTATACATGTGCCACGGTGATATGCTGCATCCATCACCCCATCATCTACATTACCTATTTCTCCTAATGCCATCCCTCCCCTAGCCCCCGCCCGCAACAGGCCCCAGTGTGTGATGTTCCCCTCCCTGTGTCCATGAGTTATCATTGTTCAATTCTCACTTATGACTGAGAACATGTGGTGTTTGCTTTTCTGTTATCATGTTACTTGGCTGAAAATGATACTTTCCAGCTTCATCCATGTCCCTGCAAAGGACATGAACTCATCCTTATTGACATATGCAGAGGACTTAGAACAGTGCCTGGCATATAAAATGTGTCCATTCATATGAGTTGTGTAGTATTAACATTGACTAACATCTAACCTCAATGTGGATTCAGCTCAGGTGTCTTTCTTTAACCATTGTCTCCTCTGCTCTCCTAGCTGGGTTCTTGCCTGTACACTACGCTCTATCCTCTTGGTGTATGTATACCTTAAATTTCATATGGAACCAATAAACAGCCCACATAGCCAGGACAATCCTAAATACACACACACACACACACACACACACACACACACACACACACACACAAGCTGGAGGCATCATGCTACCTGACTTCAAACTATACTATAAGGCCACAGTAATCAAAACAGCCTGGTACTGGTACCAAAACAGAGATATAGACCAATGGAACAGAACAGAGGCCACATACCTGCAAACATCTGATCTTTGACAAACCTGACAAAAACAAGCAATAGGGAAAGGATTTCCTATTTAATAAGTGGTATGGGAAAACTGGCTAGCCATATGCAGAAAGCTGAAACTGGATTTCTTCCTTACGCCTTATGCAAAATTAATTCAAGATGGATTAAAGATTTAAACGTAAGACCTAAAACCACAAAAACCCTAGAAGAAGGGAATACCATTAAGAGTATTTCTCTAACCCCAATAATTAGAATGAATAATTACACTTAATCAGTGATACTAAGTATCATTTGTCTTTTTAATTTCCTATTTAGGTTCCATAATAATAGTTTAGACACACATTAAAATATTTTTCTAGGCCAGACATGGCGGTTCGTATCTTTAATTTCAGTAATTTTGGGAGCTGAGGTAGTAGGATCACTTGAGGCCAGGAATTCAAGACCAACCTATGCAACATAGTAAGATTTCATCTCTCAAAATAAAAGAAAAAATTAGCTAGGCATAGTGGAGCATACCTGTAGTCCCAGCCACTTGAGAGGCCAAAACAAGAGGATTGTTTGAGTCTAATAGTTTGAAATTACAGTGAGCAATAAATGTGCCACTGCACTCCCATCCTGTTGACAGAGTGAGACCCTGTGTCACTCAGAGAATATGGATATAGATAGATACAGATATAGATATACCTTTATACCAATGTAACTAGCTGTGTTGGATGGGCCTGAGCTAGAATTATGCTACAGATGAAAAGAGGGAGGGAAACCCCTCTCCTCATATCTTATTTTTTAACTGATTTACATGTGATGTGGGATGTTTTCTGGTCAGAAAGTAATTGGACATTTCCATTACTGATATTTAGGAATATACAAGAAAGGTGAATTAAACATTTGATTTAAAGGAGAAACAATGGATTTCTGAATGAAAACGCACCACAAACCACAGCCAGTAATATTTCAGCACATTTTTTCTTAAGTGGCGCGTCTGACAGATACCTGAACTCATCCTGGCCAGAGAGTCTGGTTGATAGTTTTGCCATGTGAGAAATTGACTGGATCAGGTAAAAAGGCAGCATGAATGCTGCCTCCAATATGTTGAAATATGGTTTGAATAGACATAATGCATAGTCTGTTGGCTCTTTTTCAGGAGTAACCATGCTGATAGTCTGCATTAAAGAGGTTCAGAAATTATATACGGTGATTTAAATTTGTACCAATGATGCCAAAGCACAGTCATATTATTGCATAAAGAGAAAATAAACCTGTTTCTCTAATTCTTGTTTAGAATAGTTTCCACAGGAAAAGTGCACATAGAAGCAATCAGATAGAGTATTTTGGTGTAAAACAGCCCTGGGTTTGAAATAATTCTCCTAATTGATAACTGTGTGTGACCTTAGACAGGTTATATGTATTTGCTAAGATATTTCTTATTGGTCCAGTGAGGGTCATAAACCTACATTGTAAATATGTTATTAAGACAATTTCTACCATATAGTATATGCTTAGTAAATTTTAGTTACTATTTTTGTTTTGCTGGTTTTATCATTCAAGTTTGCTTGGTAAGACAATCATATAAAACTCTACTGAATCAGGAGTCTTTCCTGTGCAGGATTTCCTGGATATATCTTTCAAATATTTGTCAGAGCACAACACTAACTAGCACATTAAATCTGTGTTCAAAAGCCAGCATTGTCCCTTCTATTGTAGCAAACCTACAATTGTCTAGAAAAATTCAGATGAATGTGATGAAAAAGAATAGCCTGCCCAGTCCCTCCACATGTGCCTGGCACCCAGATCTGGATTAAATTCTCCTAGGGCTGAAGGCACTTAGGAATCTGGGAGCCCCTCAAGCTAACTGTGAGAAAATTCCCTGTTTATAGTGAGTCCGTGGATCTTTTCTTCCTTGCTTGCTTGCTTTTTCTTTCTTCTTTCTTTCTTTCTTTTTAAGTAGTGCATCTATAATCCTAAAACATTTAAGACAGAACTGGGCAGTAAGCAAGCAATGTCGTGCTTGTCAAAACAGTTTGAGAAAGTCCATAAAATAAGCTATGGGAAGAGATGGTACTTTGTGAGAAGAGAGCTAAAGCAAAGTATAAAATTCTAGCAAAACTTAGTAATCAGAAGTAGAAACTGTTTTCCTGGGAAGATGCCTGCAATTTGGACAAAGACTTGAAAACTAGAATGTAATTGGTTGGTTTTTCTTGGGCTATATCATATATTTTCATGAGCTACTAGGTGTTTTAGGCTATGCAGTCCAAAAGGCAAAATAAAGACTATAATGTAGGTACTCTTTAACAAAAATGAAAACAGGTTCCCCAAATTTTGTATTGCCAAAATTCAGAATATAAAAATAATAATTGAATACAATTTGAAAAAATATAAGTCTGCCAATCAAAAGAACACAATTCTTTATAGGAGGCAAATAAGATTTTGCTTAATTATGATTCAAAGTTAGTGTTCCCTGTCATCCACTTTATTTTAAGTGCTTATATTATGGACTAAATTGTGTCTGCCCCAAATGCCTATATTTAAGCTCTAACCTCCAATATGACTATGTTTGGAGACAGAACATATAAGGAGGTAATAAAGGTTAGATGAGTTCCTAAGGATGACGCCCTCATTTCGTAGGCTTGGTGTCCTTATAAGAAGAGAACGGGACTCCAGAGATATCTCTCCCTCTGCCTGTGCAAGAGAAAAGTCCAGTGAGAACACAGCAAGAAGTAGGTCATCAAGAAGCCAGGAAGAGAGGCCTTATCAGAAATTAACCCTGGAAGCACCTTGATCTCAGACTTCCAGACTCCAGAACTGTGAGAAAATTAATTTCTGTTGTTTAAGAACCCAGTCCATGATATTTTGTTATGGCAGCCATAGAAGACTAATATAATTGGTAAAAATCATTCTTAGCTTACTGTCTATCCAAAAACGCGTGGCTAGCGGGAGTTTGCTAACCCTAAGCTGAATGATCAAGAGATAAACTACTGCTGGAAATTTTCCTTGAATACAATCAGGGAAGTAAAATGGCCCATATGGAGTTTATTTCCTCTGGAACCGGAAGCACTGAGGGCTCTAATATTTCCTCATCAAAGTTTTTTCTGGTCAGTCCATTGTGTAGAGACTGCATTCTCTCCTCTGAACTCAGAGATCATACTGTCTAACCTCTCCACTAATAATTTACACTTAGTCTTCTTTTTACATTTGCATTTCTCTTTATATTGTCATTAAACATTCACTGTCTCCTAAATCATCATAATCTTAGCAGTGCTTTATAAATATTTGTAAATAAGTTGATTATTAAATCACTAGCTTTAAAGATTTCAGGATTTGGATCTGTTCCTGGGAGGTTCACATTCCTGGTGTTTTAGAGATGGTTGAGGGCTTTACAAAATAACATGGACACGCTGTGAATATGTCTCAAGTTAATTTAGTTTTAATTGTATTTAAGAAATATTTAGTTTGAATAAATATATTTAACATTTTGTTTTGTTTTGTTTTCCTGTTTAACCATTTAACCCTGACAGAAAGGAAGTTTAGGGAGGGCAGTTGATAAGAGGTGGGGAGGGAGTCCCTGGATGGAGACATGACCCTAGTGTTGGATCTGTTTTGATATTATTCAAAATAACAGTGGAAGGGTGCTATGGTTTGAATGTTTATCCCCTCTAAAACTCATGTTAAAATTTAATTAACATTATAATAGTATTAAGAGGTGAAACTTTTGAGAGGTTATGAGGCCATGAAGGCTCCAACCTCATGGGTAAAATTAATACTGATAAAAAGGGGAGTTTGGTCCCCTTTCCCACATGGGAAAGAAGTCCCTTGCCAGATACTAGTTTCTTGATCTTGCCTGTCCCAGTCTTTAAAACTGTCAGAAAATAAGTTTCTGTTTATTATACATTACCCAGTCTCTCACATATTCCATTATAGTTGCACAGAATTAACTGAGGTAGAATTCAGTACCAGAGAAATGGGTGCTGCTATTGCAAGAATCTAAAAATATGGAAGTAGCTTTGGAACTCTATAATGGACAGACAACAAAAACACTTGGAGAAGCAGGATAGAAAAGCCTAGATTGCATAAAGGGAGCATTAAGGCTGATTCCAGTGAAGGCTCAGAAGTATAGGGCTGCCAGATGTTGTTAGAAAAACAGATGGGAAAGGCAAGTCTAATGAGGTCTCAGTCAGAAGTAAGAAACAGGTATTGAAAACCGGAGAAAAGCCCATCTATGTTACAAAGTGGCAAAGAACTTTAACTGAATTGTGTCCATGCCCTAAGTCTTTATAGAAGGCAGAATTTAAGAGCAATGAACTAGGGCATCTGTCAGCAGCAAAGCATTCTGGCTGCTGTGTGGCTTCTCTAAACTGTATGTAATAAAATGTGAGAAGAGAGATACAATTTAAATATGGCATTTACAATTAAAAGAGAAGCAAAATGTACAGATTTGGAAGGTTCTAGTCCTGGCAATGTAAAGAATCAAGGTATTTCTTTAGAAAAAACAAAACAAAAAAAAACCAAAGTTGTGAACAAGCAACCAATTGATAAAGGGGTTAGATCGATAGAAGAAAGCCAGGTGCTATTTATCAAGAAAATGGAAGAATGACCCAGGCATTCCAGAGATGTTTGAGATTGCCTCTCCAATTATAGGCAAAGAATACAAAAGTTGAGAGGGCAGAAAAGTTTCCAGAGAGGGGCTCAGGTTGCTTATTAAACCTAAGCATTCACATCCCTGAGCCATCTCAACTGTCTGCTCTGCGCATTCTGTTACAGCACTTGTCCACTGCCATAGCTGTGGCTCAAACAGACCCAGATGTGGCTTCAGCCACATCTCCAGCAGGTACAAGCCTTAGTGTCATCCATGTGGTACTAATTCTACAAGCACATTGAGTGGAGGCATGACTATTTCCACCTAGGTTTGGAAGCACCAGCTGTGGAGACACCTAAACACAGGTGAAAGTGCTGCACGGAACTGCCGTAGGGGCAGAACTGCTGCAGAAAATCTCCACTAGGCTTGATGGAGCTGTGGGGGCAAAGCTGCTCCCAGACCCCAAAACGGTAGAACCACCTGCATACCACCCTACCGTAGGAGAAGTGTAGGCTCAAGACTCCAACCCATGAGTGCTGTTGTAAGAGCTGAAGTCAGCAAAGTCACAGGGGCATAGATGCCTGAGGTCTTGGGGGTCCAAGACCCACCTTAGAATGCTCAGGAGGTGAGATATGAAGTCAGAGGAGATTATTCTCAGCCTAAAGGCTTAGTGTTGTTTGCTCTTTTGGGTTTTAGCCTTACTTGGAACCCATTATTCCTTTCTTATTTGCTGTTGCTCCCTTTTAAAATGGGAATGTCTATTCTATTTGTCCCACCATTGTATTTTTGAAGAGATAGCTTGTTTGAATACACAGGATCACAGCTGTAGATCTGGGTTTTGTTTCAGGATGAATTGCACCTTGGGTTTTATCCATATTTAATTTAGATAAAATTCTAACATTGGACTTTTGAGTTGAATCCTAACTGAGGGTATGATATTGAGGGAATATGTTAACTTCCCTTCCCAGGTCCACAAGGGGGAATGGTTTCAAAGGCAAGAACTTCCCAGTGACATGCCCGACCTGCCTTCTTTCACTTCTCCATCCAGGAGTTTAAAGGTCTTTGTTTAACTTTCACACGTGTGGAAAGATAGACTGCCCAGGTGAGCTCCCTTTGTCTAGAAAGCCCACAAAAAGCCATGGGAGGACTGTGGGCCAAACAACTAATCAGATGTCTGAAATCAAAGATCAGTCATTCTAGCAGAAGTTTAAAGGAACTCCTTTCATAGGACAGAAAACCTGAATGGGGCGGGAATGACACCCAGGTTAAAAGTCCCCTTCTCCCACATCTGTGCAGACTCCATTTCTGGATCGCCTCTCATGACAGCATGGAAGCACTCTCTGTCTCTCTTTCTCTCTCTCTCTCTCTCTCTCTCTCTTCTATGTCTTTCTGCTTTTTCTCTCTCTCTGTCTAAATAAATCACTTTCTGCAAAACTCTTTGGGGTTTGATATTTACTTAAATGAGTTCACTGCACCTGGCGGGGTCCTCTCCCCTATTCTTGGGTGAGTGAGGGACCAAGACACCAAGGGCCTGGAAGAACACATCTTATCAGGGAGCAACCTGAACCCATCATCTGCAATTTAGTCACAATATTATATATTATTATATAATAGACCTAACTATCGTTCACCTTACCATAGTAAAACTTTTATTCTAAACACAAATCCATGTTTTGTCATTATAACAAAATACAATATCAAAACAAAATTTCCTTTAAGTCATCAGTCTGATTACTAAAGGATTTCTGACTACAAGGTGCAAAAGTCTGAGAATTATTTAATCTGTAGGATTTTCTCAGAACATCCTTCTTGTTGCATGCTACCTTAGAAAACAATATTTTGAGGTGGTATAATAAAAGGTGTTATTTCTCTCCCAAATATGTTTTCCCATTTTCCAAATTAATAACATTATTATCTAGGCACAAGATAATTTAGAATAAAGTATTTATCTTTCAGCCTCCTTCACAATTTTTTATAGTCATTGGATTTAGTGGACAATGGATTATGAGCAACAATAATATGTAAAAATTCAGTACCTGCATGAGAGACAAAAATAGTAACCTATATAGCCAGAGGATCTTGTAAAAATAAAATTTTAAGGCTTTAGATAGATATGGATGTTAGCAGTAAATCTGATTTGCAGCATTAGGAAGACTGACAGAATAGGGCTGCCACTAAAGCTCAAAAACTCTTTCTTTGTGGTCCTGGTACACTTCATTAAAAACAAATAAACAGCTTGTCTGAAATTCTTTCCATTGCAAAGAAGCTTCTTCTAAGCCCCTGGAGGAATTTGCCTAAAAGTAGATTTTAAAAGCATGTTCCGGTTCACAGTACTGCACGTGAGATGATGACTAAATGGTCTATACAGCAAGTGAAATATGTGCATTAATGAACAACAGGATACAAAATATGTCTTTAAGTTAACTGGCAAGTTATAGGGTAGGGTCTGCAGAAGAGGGTTTTATTCTGCAAAGAATAAAACCTGAGTCCAAGAAGTTATCATCAGCGGGAAAGAAGGCTAAAGCATATGAAATGGTTACACTCAACAAGATCTGTTTGTCATTGATATGGTTTGGATCTGTGTCCTCACCCAAAGTCATGTTTAATTGTAGTCCCCAGTATTGGAGACAGGGCCTGGTAGGAAATGGTTGGATCATGAGGTAGCTTTCTCATGAGTGGTTTAGCACCATCCCTTTGGTGCTGTTCTCATGGTAGTGAGTGAGTCCTCATGGGATCTGATCATTTAAAAGTGTGTGGCATCGAGAGCAGCTGGCAAGATAGCCAAATAGGAACAGCTCAAGTCTGCAGCTCTCAACTGACCAAAACAGAAGGTGGGTGATTTCTGCTTGCAGACCAAAAGATTCCTTCATGTGCCTACACCACCAGGGTCCTGGATTTCAAGCACAAAACTAGGTGGCTACTTAAGCAGACACCAGGATAGCTGCAGGGGTCTTTTTTTCATATTGTAGTTGTGTCTGGAACCCCAGCAAAACAAAATCATTCACTCGCCTGGAAAGGGGGCTAAAGCCAGAGAGCAAAGTGATATTGTTCAGTGGGTCCTACTCACATGGAGCCCAGCAAGCTAAGAACCACTGGCTTGAAATTCTCACTGCCATCACAGCAGTCTGAAGTTGACCTGGGATGATCAAGCTTGGTGAGGGGAGGGGTGTCTGCCATTACTGAGGCTTGAGTAGGCAGTTTTCCCCTCACGGTATAAACAGAGCTGCCAAGAAGTTCAAACTGGATTCAGAATGCTCATTAGAGAAGTGCAAATCAAAACCACAGTGAGGTGCCATCTCACACTAGTTAAAATGATGATTATTAAAAAGTCAGGAAACAACAGATGCTGGGTAGGATGTGGACAAATAGGGATGCTTTTACACTGTTGATAGGAATGTAAATTAGTTCAACCATTGTTAAAACACTGGGGCAATTCCTCAAGGACCTAGGACCAGAAATATCATTTGACCCAGCAATCCCAATACGGGATATATACCTAAAGCATTATAAGTCATTCTACTATAAAGACACATGCACATGTCGATGTTTATTACAGCATGATTCACAACAGCAAATACTTGGAACCACCCAAATGCCCATCAATGATAGACTAGATAAAGAAAATGTGGCACATATACACCATGGAATACTATTGGAATACTATGCAGCCATAAAAAATGCATTCATGTCATTTGCAGAGACACAGATGAAGCTGGATACCATCATTCTCAGCAAACTAACACAGGAACAGAAAACCAAACACTGCATATTCTCACTCGTAAATTGAACAATGAGGACACATGGATACAGAGAGGGGAACATTACACACTGGGGCCTGTCAGAAGGTAGGGGACAAGGGGAGGGATAGCATTAGGAGAAATACCTAATGCATGTGAGGTTTAAAACCTAGATGATCAGTTGATGGGTGCAGCAAACCACTATGGCACATGTATACCTATGTAACAAACGTGTAAATTCTGCACATGTATCCCAGAACTTCCAGTGTAATTTTTAAAAAGTATATGACACCCCCCAACTCTCTCTTTTGCTCCTACTCCCACCATGTGAGACGTCTTGCTCTTCCTTTGCCTTCTGCCATGATTGGAAGCTTCCTGAAGCCTCCTCAACAGCGGAAGCCACTATGCTTCCTGTACAACCTACAGAACCATGTGAGCCAATTAGAAGCTTTTCTTTATAAATTACCTAGTCTCAGGTATTTCTTTACAGCAATGTAAGAATGGACCGATATAATCGCTGTGCCAAAAGACTATTGATTAGAGCCTCATTGACAGAGTTCAATGTATTTGATTTAGAGTCTGATATGATCAGTTAAGATCTGGAATCTGTATTCTGAGAATCAGCTGAAGTTACTCTCTCTACAAATGTCAGCAATTATGTCATGTAGGGGAATAATTGCAGGTGGGAAGAGAAAGTATTAGTTCAACAACTACGAGGATCCCAGAGGGAGAAAGTAGTGGCAAACACAGTTTTGTAATTGTTTTACTCTTGGTAATCCTCATTCATTAGATCTAATGATTCAGCATAACAAATCATTTTGATAGTTAAAAAATTATCCCAAATAATAACTCGATTTCAAAAAATTAAACTGAAATTGTTAAATCTATCTAAGAATATTATCATTTGTTTTTAAAGTCTCACTTTATAATGTTCTATTTTAATTAGAAATCTGCATGACATATTTAAGAATAAAATATAATATATTCAAGCAAACTATGTAAACATGTAAGTAATGGTGAAATTTACAACAAAATTGTAGCAAGAAAATTTTTATAAAAGCCACTCTAGAGGTGTATTCATTTATGTACTTGTTTATTCATTTGTTTAGAGGTTGAGTTTTAGTCTATTCAAAAGTGAGTTTTTACAGATTTTGGCTCATAAAATAGTGAACTTCTCTTTTAACATATATAAGCTACAGAAACATAACAATCCTCACAGTTTTAAAAAATCAAAATTATATCAATTATCCTCTCAGACCACAATCCAATAAGAGACAAAAATACAAAGCATTAATGAAATAAAATGGTTTTTGAAAAGATAAAATTGATAAACCACTAGCTAGACAAACCAAGGAAAAAAGAGAGAAGGCCCAAACAAACAAGTTTAGAAACAAAAAAGGAGACATTACAAATGATATTAAAGAGAAACAAAAGCTCATTAGAGGATGTTAATAATAACTATACACTAATACACTAGAAAGCAAGAAAAAAATCGATAAATACCTGGACACACACAACCTACCAAAACTAAATCAGGGAGAAATCAAAATTCTGACTACCAATAACAAGCAATGCAGTTGAATCAGTAATAAAAAGTCTGCCAACAAATGTGCCCAGGACCAGATGACATCACTACTGAATTTTACCAAATGTAAAAAGAACTAATATTATATTTCCTCAAATTATTGCAAAAATTGAAAGGGAGGGAATTCTCCCAAACTCTATGAGGCCAGCATTACCCTCATATCAAAACCGGACAAGGTTGCAACAAAAAAGAAAGCTACAGATTAATGTCTCTGACAAACATGGACACAAAAATCTTCAGCAAAATACTAGCAAAATAGATCCAGAAGCCTATCAGAAAGATAATACATCATGATCAAGTGTGATTCATTCCAGATATGGAAGGATGGTTAAACAGACACAAATTAACAAACATGATACATCACATCAACAGAATAAAGAACAAAAAGCATCATCTCAATAGACACTGAAAAAGCATTTGATAAAATGATAAAATATCAACATCCCTTCTTGATAAAAATTCTCAACAAACTAGGCATAGAAGGAATATTCTTTAACATAATAAAGGCCATCTATGACAACCCCACAATTAACATACTGTATGAGAAAAACCTGAAAGCCTTTTCTCAAAGAACTGGAATATAATGAGGATGCCAACTTTCACCTCCTGTTCAACATATTACTGAAAGTTCTGGCCAGGGCAGTCAGGCAAGAGAAAGAAATAAAAGGCATCTAAATTGAAAAAGAAGCAGTCAATTTTTTTTTCAGATGATATGATCTTATAGCTATAAAAACTTAAAGGCTTCATCAAAAAACTTTTAGTTCAATAAATAAGTTTAGTAAAGTTCCAGGATACAAAATCAATGCCAAAAATCAGTAGCATTTCTACGCACCAATAATAAGGTAGCTGAGAAGAAATCAACAAGGCAATCTCATTTATAATAGCTATGACAACAATTAAAAGGTCTAGGAATAAATTTAACCAAAGATGTAGAAGACCTCTACAAGGAAAACTATAAAACCCTAAAGAAGGAAATTGAAGAGGAGGGCATGGAAAAATAGAAAGACATCCTATGTTCATGAATCAGAAGAATTAATATTGCCAAAATGACCATACCATGCAGAGCAATCTACAGATTCAATGCAATCTCTATCAAAATATCAATGTCATATTTTATTGAAGTAGAAAAAAAATTATTCTAAAATATATATGAAACCATAAAGGAGCCGGAATAGCCAAAGTAATCCTGAGCAAACATAACAAAGTTGAAGGCATCATACTACCTGACTTTACAACATATTACAAGACTATAGTAACCAAACAGCATGGTATTGGCACACACAGAAAAAGACACATAGACTAATGGAAAGAAATGGACAATACAGAAATAAATCCACAAATTTACAGGCAACTGAGTTTAGACGAGTGGAGGAAATAATCAACATATGTTGAGGGAAATAATTTTTCAATAAATGGTTTTGGGAAAATTGAATATTCATGTGCAGATGAATCAAACTGGACACTTATCTGCCACAATATACAAATTTTAACTCAAAATGGACTAAAGGCTTAAATGTAAGATCCAAAACTGTAAAACTAATAGAAGAAAACATAAAACACACACTTGGGCTCATTGATCTGGGCAAAGATTTTTATAGCTAAGATATCAAAAGCACAGAAAACAAAAACAAAAATATAAAAATGGAACTATATCAAACTGAAAATCTTCTACATAGTGGAGGAAACAATCCACACAGTTAAGACACACCTGTTGAATGGGAGAAAATATTTGCAAAGTTTTCATCCAACATAAACTAATATTCAGAGTATGCAAGGAACTCAATTGACTTGACAATAAAAATGCAAGTAATCCCATTAAAATAATGGGATTTAAATAACCCGAATAGACATTTCTCAAAGGACATACAAATAGCCAACAGATATATGGAAAAAGTGCTGAAAAGCACAAATCATTAAAGTAATGCAAATCAAAACCACAAAGAGTTATCATCTCACTCTATTACTTTGTTATGAGTATTATTAAAAAGATAAAATATAGTAGATTCTGGTGAGGATATAGATAAAAAGAATAAAACTCATATACTCTTGGTAGAAACTTAAATTAGTAAAGCTATTATGAAAAACAGTATAAAGATTTCTTTTTAAAAACTAAAAACAAAACTATCATATAATCAATCAGTCCCAGCTCTACCAGATATATCTTGGACTGATTTATTCAAGAAGAAAGGAAAAAAAGTAAAGAGTGAAAGAATCAAGAAGGAAAGAATGGACAAAATGAAGAAAGAAGGGAATAAAGAAAGGAAAGAGGAAAGGAAGAAGTATTTAAAATTATATCTTTTATTGTCTGTCAAAAACTTGACATTTTATATATATAATATACATGATATATTTTCTTTTATAGCTAATATGCTCAAGCCTCTGAGAAAAAGTTCCTTAGGAGGAAAAAAAATCAACTTATAAGAACAAGAGATGCTAAAAGACAGAGACTAATATTTAACAAAACATTTTAATAGTAAAAATGATAATATGTATACCTGTAAGAATATCTATTTTCCCCTGGAGAAAATTTACCCTCAAAAATTAAAAATAATTATACTTCCCAGAAGGAAGTGTTTTGAGAAGTTCCAAAAACAACCCTCTACACCTTAGTGAAACAATTTTCTTTCAATCACTGAAGTAAATTCCTTCCCTGCTCCTAATCTGTAATTCACAAACTTGAAGATGCCCTTGTGATTTAGATAATAACAACTACAAAAGAAAAATATAATTAGGAGGTCATTTCATAACTACTTAAGTTACATAAAATGGAAACAAAACAGCCCTAAAACTCTTTCTTTTGTAGCATTAGGAATTATTTTCAATTCATCATAGTTATTATTGTCTGTATCCTCAGCTACATGGTCCTGGTTATGAAATAATGGAAAACTATTTGGAAATTGATCCAATGAGAATTAAGAGTTCTGAGGCAGTTACTGCATGTTAGGAGCCATGGACTTGTCAGAGGACTGGGAAGAAACAGGGGAAAGAGAGCAAGTCAAATTTTGCTGATACGGATGTTATGTCAATTGGACCAGCACCTTCATCATTAGTGCTTTGCCCTTTCTGTAAGACTGCCCCCATTGTCATTAATTACATTACCATTGTGTTCATTTTCATCAAAAAATTTTAGCCCTTCAGTTAATTTCATAATTCACACTTATTGGTCACTAAGTTTAACTTATCTCCCAAGTGTTTCTGGAAACTTTCCAAAGCAAACAAAGCACTCGTATAGAAGAGGAGAAAAAGTTTGCATTATGGTTTTGAAAACTCTGCTGCATATATAATTATCTTTTCTTCTTCTAACTTATCTTATTCATAACATCCTTTTGTTCCTTTGTCTTTGAAATTTAAGAGTTTTACCAGCATATTTTTTAGGGTTAAATATTTCAAATAATTTTCTCCAGGATCCCAGTGGGCCCTGTCAATATATAAATTCATGCTTTTTATTTCTGATTTTTAAAAATATAGTTATAAATATTAGGTTTCTACCAATGTGTTGTTTTAGTTTTTAGGGACTCCAATTGTGCAAATATTATTCCTTCTTTGCCTATTTTTCATTTCTACCATGTTCTTTCTGCCCCTTTTCATTTCTTTAATTTTTGCATTCTCAGTTGTTACCTTTTCTCTCCTAAATTATTATTGTGAATTTTTAAAAAATTGTTTTTATTTAAGGTGTGCAAAATTATGCTTTGCTATATATAATGAAATAGTTACTACGGTCAAGCAAATTAACATATCCAGTGTTTCACATAATTACCATTTTTGTGTGTGTGATAAAAGCACACAGTAAATGCAATCTACTGTCTTGGCAGATTTCCAATTTTATTTAATTTTACCATGACTTAGGCATGATGTGCTTGTTTTTTACATTTCTGAAATAATTCTTTCAGTGTTTTTTCTTTATTTATTAAACTCAGTCCACCTTCTTTTATTTCTCTCTTTTTCTGCTTTTAGTTTTTAAATGTATAATTCAAGGGTTTTACTTTGTTTTCATAAATCTAAGTGTTTGCTGGTGTCCATTTAATTCAGTTTAAAGTGTCATCTTACAGGTGTTTGCTCCTACATGTTTTCCTTTTTCTTTTTGTGGGTGACACAGTGTTTTATCAGCTAAAGTGTGTTAATTTTTCTTTTGTTATTTTTTCTAATAATTCTGTGTAGATTTACTGAGTTTTCTTTGGTTCTTTGTTGTATATTTTGAATGTTTTACAGAATTTCTAGTGCAATGGCACCCTCTTTTGTCAATAGATCAAAATAGATCAAATCCCTTTAAAATAGATACTCTTATATAGGGTTTTATTATTTCTCTTTTGGTTGTTGAGATTTTGTGTATCCGATGCTTGGTTTTCTTTTGTCTGATAAGACCCTAAATGTTTCCCTTTCCTAGTTTTCTCTTTTATTACACGCCCTTTATATTTTATTACATGTATCCCTTTATATTTTATTTTCCCTATAGCTTTTCTTGGCCTGTCTTTGCTTACCGAAAAGGCGTGCAGTGTTGCAATCATGTGAGAGATTGTTCCCTGGAATTTGATGGTTTGTTTTTGTTTTTGTTTTTGTTTTTTTATAGCTCTTCTGGAGTTTGGTCATTCCTCCTCAAGTCATACCCAAGGCAATTTTTTATACACTTTTTTTTGCCATTGTTGTTTTGTGGTTTTGTTTCGTTTTGCCTTATAGCTTCTAATTGTTTCATGGGGTATATTGAAAGATGCAGATATAGACAGTCATAATTTTCTTCAGCTACCTGAAAGTTGCTTATCTTTTAAGTTTTCATTTTTATTGTTGGCCCATGTTCCTTAATCCATATTATTTGGTCTAAATTATGTGCACTGAGCAAGTAAGTTATCACTTGCTACAGTAATCAAATGCCAGAATATGACAACTAGAATAAAATTTGCATTGTTATTAATACACTACAAACTGTAAAGTAAAACTTGGAAAAAAAATAATGCCCAGTTCTGAAGTTGGAGATTTCCATTTCATCAAACACAAAGTAGATGTGCTGGACAATGAAAGATAGCATTTTATAGTACCAAATTATACCCCTGCTCTACGTGCTAGGTAGTTTCAGACAAAGTTCAGTCTTAGGAATGACAACTGCGTAGTTTTTGCTAGTAATTAATTAAGTTTGAATACATTAAAACATTCAAATGAAGCAGCACTGTATTACCCAAATTGAGGTAGGTGTAGGTCATTAAAGAATAAATTACTACCCCATTTTAAAAATTGCTAGTTTCTTATTTTCTGGCAAGAAAACAGTGAGCCATTTTAGAGACTTGGCAAAGCCAAGTGTATTTTAGCACAGGTTCAAGATAAAAACAACTTGTCATGTCAATAGCTGAGGCAAAGAAGTTAATGAGATGTAGTTTAGTACCAATATATTCTATTTGACATGCAACTAGAAAAAAAAATGTAGTGAGATGTTTGATTCTACATTTCACCCCACCAGTGACAAATTATAGTGATTACTGGAAATAATTTTTATTTAAATAATAAACAACCTTCTATTTTAAAATTTGTTCTCAGTTGCACCTCTCTTCTTTTTCTACTATCCTCATCAAGAAAAACAAGCATCATTCTCTTTTCTTCCAAACGTCTATATTACACTAATGCTATTGGGAAATTGCATCATTATTGTTACTGCAGAAGCACAAAGGACTTTCACATGCATGGCCTCAGGGATGATCTTTCACCCATACCTCAGCCCCCACCATCAACCCCTTTTTTTTCCTTCCTTCGCTTTGCAAAAGGAAATAATCTTCTTTCTTTCTGCATTAGTTTTAGCAACCAATCACTCTACCTTATGGGAATTTTCCCTTCTCAAAACTTGAAGTGAAATAAGGTTATTGTCTTTCTCTTCCATTCTTTCTCTTCTTTGTTACCACTAAAAATACACATTGTAATCTATATTGCTAACCACAATGAGAAAAAAAGACTTCACAAAATTAAATTCAAACAAATTACCAAACTTATCTATGTTGTATTTACTGATGTCTGGAAAATAATATTTCTTTTTAAAGTTGAAACTTAAAACTCCTACATAATTTTTCCTGGCTCAGTTTTTATTCTTGAGATAGGGCTCATCAAACAAATCAACATATCTTGTATTATTGCCTGTAACAATACATTGTTTGAAATTTTCCTAGAAAATATTCTACCCACCAATCAGAAGATACCCAGAAGTGTAGGTAATAATTCTTTTATTCAAATGGACAATTTGCTTGGACAATTTTTAAGGTAAAGACAAGGCCAAAGATTTTCCTTCTGGATATCTTACTCAAATACATTGCTTCTCTGAATATTGAGTTTCAGTTAATTTTTTTCTTTTCCTTTTTTTTAAAAAAAAATAATTTATTTTAGAGCAGTTTTAAGTTTACAGCAAAATTGAGTAGGAAGTACAAAGAGTTCCCCTGTACCCCTACCCAACATACATGCAATCCCCACCCACCATCAATATCCCACACCAGAGTGATATGGTTGTTACAACTGATGAATCCATAATGATACCTCATTATCACCCAAAATTCATAGTTTACATTAAGGATGACTGTTGGTGTTGTACATTCTGAGTTTTAACACATGATAGTCACATGTATCTACCACTATAGTATGATATAGAATAGTTCCACTGGCCTAAAACTCCTCTGTGCTCTGCCTATCCACCCCTCCCTCCCTGAAAGCCCTAGAAACTACTGAGTCTTTAGTGTTTCCATAGTTTTGACTTTTCCAGAATGTCATGTATAGTATTTGGAATCACACAGTATGTAGCATTTTCAGATTGGTTTCATTTATTTAATAATATGTATTTACGTCTCACCCCCTCCCGTCTTTTCATGTCTTGATAGCTCATTGTTTCTTTTGATTATCCCTATTTAAGAACTTGAATATTTTACTCTTTAATGTGAGTGGGGTCCAAACCTTTTGAAATAAAGGGGCCTAATTTTGAAAACTATTTTATTCTTATTTTTATTGTCTAGTTTTCTCAAAAAGAAGGAATAAAAAAGGGATACATATACATAATTTTTATTCAAAGAAATTATATTTAAGCATTTACAAAAATAAATGCATTATCAATTGCTGTCTCAAATCATTTATTAGCATTGAATTGTCAGACACCAGAAGGCTACATACTCTTTTCAAAAGATATGTAGCTTTCAAAATATCAGTGGTTATTAATCCATTGGCCAGAATGCCTAGAATATTTCCTGATGTTTCATGTATAAAGAATGAAATGCCTGAAGGAAAGTAACTTTAGACCTTAGTAATATTTTAATAAATAGCTCCATGAAAATGCTTACATGGAAAGGAAAATTCTTTCTTCTTCTGCATTCGTCTCTTGAATGTGATGCATTTTTCTATCATTTTGTCCATTTCTCCAGATCAGGGAGGGAATATATAAATCCCACCTTGTATCCCCTAGGGTGACAAGGGCCTGAATCTTACCTTATCCTGGCCAGTCTACTCACCAGGCTTACCACCAGAAAATGCTCTTCTCCTTTGTCTGCCTCTTCTCAGACGTTTTCTCTGTTCTGTATCTTAAGCTTTGCCTTATTCTCTTCCCTTAGATTAGAGAATTCTCTGAAGGTTTTTTCTGTTCAAATCATGTAGTGAAATAATATGATCTAAAATAAATATCAATACAAATACAAAGAATATTATGAATTGTGCAGCGTACAATTAAGGAGAAGCTGGTTTTGTGAAGAAATTCATAGAGGGCATCAATAATGTGTCAAATACATTCACAGGAATTTGAATGTGTGTGTTTCATGTAATTATGAAGAGCTTCACAACATGGCTTTTGACCCGTGTATATATGCAATGCCACAATAACACCTACTTTGTCCTAAAGGGTTATAGCAGGCAAACATTAGGACACAAAGTATCTTTATGAATTTTCTAAATCACAAAGAGCATTAGATCTTCTTTTACTCTGTATGTAATTTTTAAATAGCTAATCTCATTTGCCTCTGAGGTAATTAAGATTAAGCAAATAATTCTGAGATCTCAAAAAAAATATTGAAGTTGACAAAGACTGTACGGAATTTCACAAGCTACCCTTTCTCACAGAGAAAGCTGAGTGTGCAGTACTTGAGGAATCAGGAAATAAAGACACCTGGTTACAATTTATCACCATTTTCTTTGGCTAGGCTGACCTCCTTGTCTTGTGATCTTTTATTGCTCTTGACTTCTCTCATTAACTCCTTCAAATACATTACTGTATTATGTTTTCAAAGTTCATGTGGTTCAGTAAACCTGGGATTTTAAACATTAGAGTTTATACATCAGAAGCTTTGTTTTGCCCCAGATCCCTGAATTAAGTCTCAACAGCTATCCCATGTGAGTTTAGATATGCTAGCCTCTTCCCTCTCCTACCATCTATTATTATCTTATAAGGATTCAAGGGAAAGAACGCATGTCAAGAATTGTTGCTGTTTAGTGAAAACCCTGTGGCCCATTGATCTTGCTTTAAAAAAAAAAAAAAGTCATCAGTAAAGGAGACTTTCACATCTAAAATTGTCCTAGTTGGTTGACCAGAAAATCTGCCCTCAGGCTACACTTACCCACAAACTATTTGAAGCCCAACAACCCCAGAGTTTCTGAAGAAATGAGTAGAATGATTAAAATGTATCTGTATGTATAACAGTATTAAGAAATAAAGTTTTCTTTCAATACTTATCTACTTGACCTCCTATGATGTCATTTTTAGTAACTATGATTACTCTACTTCCATAATTACCTGAAGAAAATCCATCCTCTTCTGTGTTAAAGATAAGTCATTAAATTTAACCACAAAAAATATTCTGGGAAACAGATCCATGTATCCAAAAATTCACTGAACCTCCACTTTCTGATCCCATAGTCACTTAAAACTCAGTATTTCAAAAATTGAACTTACCTGCCAGGCATGGCAGTTCTTGCTTGTGATCCCAGTACTTTGGGGTACAGAGGCAGGAGGACTGCTAAAGGTTAGGAGTTCAAGACTATGTTGGGCAATGTAGCAACACTGCATCTCTACAAAAAAAATTAGCTGGACTTGCTGGCATGTGGCTGTAGTCCTAGCTCCTCAAGAGGAGGTGGGAGGATTGCTTGAGCCCAGGAGTTCAAAGCATCACAGCACTTCAGGCTGGGTGACAGTGTAAGACTCTGTCTCTGAAAATTAAAACATAAATAATTTTTAAAAAGAAAAAAAAATGAACTTCCCTTCCCTTCCTATCTCTCTCAGTTTCTGCCTGATTTTTCTTCATTGTTTTTGACACTGGCATGATTGTTGTAACTATTCCTGAAGTTCAAGTAAACAAAAATGACTTTTACCCTGGACTAATCCATCACACCCAAATTCATCTACTGCTAAATTGTGTTAATTTTGCCTCCCAAATATGTGTTGAACCTCTCCATTTTTCTCACAAATATCACTTCCTTTGAACATGCTACCATAATATTTCAATGTCTTAATTGCTTCTTTCTTTAAGCTTTATACATTTTCTAATCCATTATTCACATTAAATCCATATAATCTTAAAACAATGGTCATGTCACTTCAGTAATTAAAAGCCTACAAACATCCCTGACTTCTCTCAGGATAAATCCAAATTAAGCAGGATACTTTTCAAGGTCCTAAAAGACTTAACCACCAAGCAATCTATTCATGTAACAAAACTAGACTTGTACACCATGCATTTATATAAATAAATTAATAAAATAAATTATTACCTTTTAATATGGTGCTATTTGGCTTCTTAAACTCTTCTTAAATTTTTAATGTTAATATTTTATAACTAGGAATTATTAATCGTAATAATAGGCATGTCTATCAAAAAGGACAATACACTATTGCTCAATAACAAATAAAGTTATATGAAATTTACTAAAAAGAAGATGAGACGTATTAAATATACACTTAAATATTATTACGGTGCAGAGAACAAGACCCCAAAATATAGTACTTTGACAAACTGCATGCTGTGCTTCAAAGGAAGTCAAAAGATCTCAGAAATCAGCCTTAGAACCAAGTCCACTCTCTCTGACTTTCCTTCTTCCTAATATCTCTCTGATCCTTTTTCTTTCCTAAAGCATCGGGAAGGACTTTCTCCAAAGTTTTTTTTAATCTGATTTTTTTTATCTGATTAAGGGAAATTCCTGCAGAAGAAATGGAATTGTCTTAAAACTCCTTCAAGAAGCAGCCAGGAAAGTTTAACCACTGAGAAGAGAAGAGACTAAAAGTTGTCAGAATACTCAGACATTTTATGTATTCTTCTCAGGGTAGCTCTGAGAGGTTATCCAGGAGACTTTATCTCCACAATAGGACAATCCTGTTCTTAGAGAAGTTCAGCCCCTCACCCTCCCACCACCTCCCCGCTGCCCCAGAGGCCAGAGGAACTTTGTCCCAAACCAGTGTTCTTTGGGCTTATTCGATTCCCTCTAAAAATCATTTTCAACCCCTCAAATTACCTACAATTTGTGAAAAAGATGTATAATCCTATAAAACTCAACATCTGGCTCTTCTTCAAGTCTCATATTTTATATGGCTCCCATGACTATGCACACTAATATCTGTATGCCTGAGTTAGGGAGGAGTCCCTCTTCCTCAATTTTTTGGAATAGTTTCAGTAGGATTGGTACTAGCTCCTTTTTGTACATCTAGAATTTGGTTGTGAGTCCATCTGGTCCAGGGTTCTTTTTGGTTGCTAGGTTTTTTTAATTATTGACTCAGTTTTATTACTGATTCAACTAGATATTGGTCTGTTCAGGGTTTCAATTTTTCCTGACTTAATCTTGAGAGATTGTGTGTTTCCAGGAATTTATCTATGTCCTCTAGGTTTTCTAGTCTGTATGCATGGAGGTGTTTGTAATAGTCCCTGAGGATCTTTTGTATCTCTGTGGGATTGGTTCTAATGTCACCTTTGCTATTTCTAATTGTGCTTATTTTGATCTCTATCTTTTTTTTCTTAACCTACCTAGCCATCTAACAATCTTGTTTTTCCTTTCAAAAAACCAGCTCTTCACTTCATTGATTCTTTGTATGAATTTAGGTCTCAATTTTGTTCAATTCCACTCTGACTTTAGTTGTTGTTGTTTTCCTGCTAGCCTTGGAGTTAGTTTGTTCTTGTTTCTCTAGTTCCTCTGGGTGTGATGTTAGATTGTTAATTTGGGATCTTTCTAACTTTTTGAGGTTGATGTTTAGGGCTATAAGCTTTCCTCTTAACACTGCTTTTGTTGCATTACAGAAATGTTAGTATGTTATGTGTCTGTTTTAATTTACCTTGAGGATTTTTTAAATTTCTTCCTTAATTATATTGTTTATCTAAAAGTCATTCAGAAATGAATTGTTTAATTTCAATGTAATCATTTCATTTTGAAAGACCTTCTATGTGTTGACTTCTGTATGTATTCCACTGTAGTCCAATAGTATAGTTGGTCTGATTTTGTTTGAATTTATTCAGGCTTACTTTATGACTCAGCATGTCATTGACCTCAGAGTATGTTCCTTGTGCAGATGAGAAGAATATGTACTATTTGGTTGATGCATGGAGTATTCCATAGATGTCTATTAGTCCAATTGGTCAAGTGCCAAGTTTTAGTCCAGAATTTTTGTTAGTTTTCTGCCTACGTGATCTGTCTAATGCTGTCAGTGGGGTGTTGACACTAATGCTAATGCTGTCAGTGAGGTCAGTCCCTCACTTTATTGTCTGGTCATCTAAATCTTTTTAAGCACTTCTCCAACATTGGGTGCACATACATTTAACACAGTTAAGACTTCTTGCTGAACTGTTTCCTTTACCATTATGTAATGCCCTTCTTTTTCGTTTTTACTGATATTTGTTTAAAGTCTGTTTTGTCTGATATAAGCATAGTAAGACTTTTTTTTCTTTCTATTTGCATGGTAGATCTTTCTCCAGCCCTCTACTTTGAAACTATCAGTGTTGTTATATGTGATATGGGTCTCCTGAAGACAGCAGATAGATGGGTCCTGTTTTTTATCCAACTTGCCACCCTGTGCCCTTTAAGTGGGGCATCTAGACCATTTATATTCACGGTTAATATTGATATTTGAGGTTTTGAACCTATCATGAAGTTGTTGACTGGTTGTTTCGTAGTTTCTAATGTGTGGTTACTTTATAAGTTCTGTGGGCTATGTACTTAAGTGCTGTGTGTGTGTGAGGGAGAGGAGTGGGTGTGTGTGCACACATGTGTTTGTGTGTTTCGGCAAATATTATTCTTTTATTTCCATGTTTATAAGTCCCTTACGGATCTCACATAAGGGTGGTCTAGTGGTAACAAATTCCCTTACCAGTTGCTTGTCGGGAAATGATTTTATTTTTCCTTCAATTACGAAGTTTAGTTTGAGGGGATTTATAATTCTTAGTTGGTATTTCTTTTCTTTACGAATGCTGAAAATAGGCCCCCAGTCTCTTCTGGCTTGTAAGTTTCTGCTTAGCAGTCTACTATTAGCCTGATGGGATTCCCTTTGTAAGGGATTTGCCCTTTTTCTTTAGCTGTCTTTAAGATTGTTTTTCTTTTNGTCACTATAGGAGCTAGATCATTGTCATACTTGATAAGGATTTTCATTGATGAGATAGGAAGCTGTTACATTAAAAATATAATCTTGAGGCCAGGTATGGTGGCTCACACCCGTAATTCTAGCACTTTGGGAGGCCGAGGCAGGTGGATCACAAGGTCAGGAGTTCAAGACCAGCCTGGCCAAGATGGTGAAACCCCATCTCTACTAAAAATACAAAAAAATTAGCTGGGCGTGGTGGTGGTGGTGGGCCCCTGTAATCCCAGCTACTTGGGAGGCTGAAGCAGAGATTTGCTTGAACTTGGGAGGCAGAGGTTGCAGTGAGCTGAGATCCCGCCACTGCACTCTAGCCTGGGTGACAGAGCTAGACTCCAACTGAAAAAAAAAATACTTTTGGCTGGGTGTGGTGCCTCACATGTATAACCCCAGCACTTTGGGAGACCAAGGCAGGATTGCTAGAGCCCAGGAGCTCAGGGTTAGCCTGGGAAACATGAAAACCCATCTCTATAAGAAAATGATCATTCTGGGCCCTGCACCATAGCTGTAGTCCCATCTACTCAGTAGACTGAGGCTGTATTGAGCAATGATCACTCCACTGCACTCTAGCCTGGCCAAAAGTGTGAGACCCTGACTCTTGAAACTGAGGAACATGGCAAGTGGGAGCAGACAAGATACCAGTTTTGAAAACGTTGGCCTTTGAGAGCCCTATTACAATATCTAAGCGCAAAGCTAGGCATGGTCGCCCATGCCTATAATTTCAGCACTTTGTGAGGCCAAGGCAGGTGGATTACTTGAGAACAGGAGTTGGAGACCACCCTAGCCAACAGTGAAACCCTCTCTACTAAAAATACAAAACATTACTTGGGCATGGCAGTGCATGCCTGTAATATCAGCTACTCAGAGGGCTGAAGCATGAGAATTGCTTGAACCCAGGAGGTGGAGGTTGCCGTAAGCCAAGATTGCACACCACTGCTATGCAGCCTGGGCAACCGAGTGACTGTCGTCAAAAAAATCCAAAAAACAAAACCCAAGTGCAAAGCTGGGTGTCATGGCTCATGCCTGACACCCAGCATTTTGGGAACAAAGGTGAGAAGATTACTTAAGCCCAGGATTTCAAGACCTGGGCAATGAAATGAAGCCCTGTCTCTACCGAATAAATAAACAATAGGTGTAGTGGCATGTGCCTATAGTCTCAGCTACTTGGGAGTCTGGCACAGAATTACTTGAGCCCAGATGTCAAGGCTGCAGTGAATCATGATCATGCCACTGCACTCCAGCCTGGTTGACAGAGACTGTCTCAAACAAACAAACAAATCCAAGTGCAGATGTCTAGCAGGTCAGGACTAAAGTTAAGGGTTTGACAGGGCAAGTTTAGGTCAAAGAAGTGACCCTTGGGAGACCAAGCAAGGCAGAAATCACTGGTAATCTTACAATGGATGCAGGATCCTTACAACTTTATAGATGCAACATAGCCTGAGATTCTGACTCAGCACACAATTAATTGAACCCCAAGGTTGAGATACCCCTCTTGTAGCCTCTGCAACATCCCTAGTCCCACCAAAATGTGGAGAAATGTTCCTCCATTACAGACATAGCCTACATAATAAATCTGGCCTTTGGGGAGATGGAGTTGAGAACAGGGACTTTATAGTGTGGGGAGCCTGGATCAGGACAGTAGGAGGGAGAGGTAAGGCAAGGGGTTGCAGCCACCGTATCTCATCCATTTTGCAGGGCCAAGAAGAAAAGCAGAGAAACAAATACTCAGGCAACACAAATGTGTGAACAGAACAATAAACACCTTTATTACATGGGTGAAGAAAGAAAACAAGGATTTATTTGCCTTTCCGGGCCTTGATTTTTCTAAGATAGAACTCCAATTCTTTGCCCTCTAGCACATAGCCATCTGCTCGGCCACACTGTCCCGGCCTTGAAGCGATGCATGCAAGAAGCTTGCCCTGCTGGAACTGCTCCTCCAGGAGACTGCTGATTTTAGCATTCTTTTTCCTTTCGTCGTATTTCTTCTGAATTTTTTTAGATCGTTTTTTTTTTTAAATCTCTTCTTCCTCAGGAGTCAGCTTGGCTCCCTTCTTGCGGCCCAGCGGCAGCGCATAGTGGGACTCGTACCACTGTCGGTACGGAGTGCAGTTCTTCACCAGGGTCTTGGTACGGACCAGCTCGTTATTAGACGCATTATAGACAACATCAATGATCCTTGCTTTTCCAGTACAACACTCTGAGCCCCAGGAGAAATTCCCCACGTCCAGCCTCAGGGCACGGTATTTCTTGTTACCACCCCGCACACGGACTGTGTGGATGCGGCGGGGGCCAATCTTGGTGTTGGCAGCCGGGCGCCCCAACTCATACTTCCGCTTCTTGTGGTAGGGCTTTCTCTTGCCCCCGGTCTTGCGGCGCTTCTGCCAGTTGTCCCGAGAGATGCCCATCGCTCGGCGCTGGCTGGAAAGAGCTATGGTGCCAAAATTCTTATGCCAGTTCCGTTTTATCTGGAGACACTGGCACTTCTAATTTTTGTAACTATTCTTATGCTTGTAAGATTTTTTCTTTTTCTTTCTTTCCCTTTAATATCGCTATTGTTTTTTTTCTTTTTCTTATCCTTCCCTTCCTCTCTAGGGGGTCCTACTGTAGACAGTGTTAGGTAGTGTCTATACTTTGAAACTGTCAATGTCATAAAATACTGAAAATAAATAAATTATTAAACATTAAGGGGCACCAAAGTCATGACAACTAAATATAACAAAGGATTTTGGATTTTATTTTGCTCAAAAGCCATCAATAAACATTGATAAAATCACAATAGAGTCTTGATCAATATTAATTTTTTTGATGATTGTATTGTGGTTATGTTTGTGGGAAAGAAAGATTAAAGTGTTTATGCTAAAAAGACATTATGTCTGCAAATTACTCTTGAATGGTTCAGAGAAAAGTTTTCTGCTTATCTATTTATCTATCTAGAAAAATCATAAAACAAATACAATAAGATTTGGAGAATCTAGGTGAAAAGTACCAAGGAGTTCTATATACTATTAAGTTTTCTGTTAACCAGAAACTATTTAAAAAAACATAAATAGTGGTAAGTTTAATTAGCATATCCATATTAATTTTCTCAGAACTGCAATAGTTCCTTTTTCATTAACAATTATCTACATTTCTTCAAAATAAGAAATCTTAATATTAAAGCAAAAAAACTTTAAAACATTTATATCTGTGCCATAAATATAGCTTTAGAGTTTAGATAAGTCCTCTGTTTTTAAAAATCAGTTCAAAGTTGACTATTAAACTTTCAGATATACAAACAATGCTGATAGGAATATAAATTAGTATATACTTTCTACGGGATAATATGACAATACATCTTAAACCTATAGTTATTTTCATAAAGTGTTTCTAAGTTCATGACTAGAAAAGCATCATAAACAAACAATCAATTAGTTATTAAAACTTATAGCTACAAGGATAGTCTACCTTAATGCTAAGTAAATAAAAAAACCTTAAAGCCCAATAAGAGTGGATGAAATATACTGTAATTATAAAACAGAATATAGACATAAAATATAACAATATTTCCCAATCTAGTGTCAAGAAACATTGATCCTTGAGAAGCATCATATAAAAACATAAGTATCTAAGGATGGTAAATTATGTAATATAATTATGTGTTAATAAATCACATATAGGTAATAGTCTCATAAGATTAACCACATAGTGTTATTTTGGAACCCAACTGAAAAAATTTAGTGTTTCTTTGCACAAACATCACTTGGAGGTCAAGATCACTTGGAGGTCACGAGTTTAAGAACAACCTGGCCAACAGGGCAAAACACTGTCTCTACTAAAAATACAAAAATCAGCTGGGCATGGTGGTGCACCTGTAATCCCAGCTTCTCAGGAGGCTGAGGCATGAGAATCACTTGAACCCAGGAGGCAGAGATTGCAGTGAGCCTAGATTGTGCCACTGCATTCCAGCCTGGGTGACGAATTGAGACTGTCTCAAAGAAAAAAAAAATCCAAGAATTTAATTTTAAAAAATTATGATGCATATACATAAATCCAAAGGCAATAAAATATTTTTTTATCTTATTTTATCATATCATATCACATTTAACTGCTTTCTTAATATGTTTTCCAGTTTGAGGCTCTCTATTCTATACCAGATACAAAGGATAATTTGAATCTCATTTGTTAAAAGGTTGTATTTATTAGTGATCAAAAACACACTTATACTAGTGTACTACTTACCTGGGAAGCTATAACAAAACACTCCAGACTGGGTGGCTTAAACAAAAGAAATATTGTGTCAATATTATGGAAGTTAGAAATTCCGAATTAAGACAACAGCAGATCTGGTTTCTCCTGAAGCTTGCTCCTTGGCTGACAGATGGCCATCTTGTACCTGTGTCCTGATATGGTCTTTTCTGTGTGCACACACATCCCTGATGTCTCTGTGTGTCAAAATGTTCTTTTCTTAAATAGATTCTTACATGGCAGACGCAGTGGCTCATGCCTGTAATCCCAGCACTTTGGGAATGGCTTAATATACCTTCACATCCCTCTCGTATTGTCAATCTAGCATAGAAAATGTAGACTATTTAGCACAGAGAAAAACAGAAAAAATTTTTAAATAAAGTTGCATTCTAGTGATGTGATGCCTCACCTTCACAAGTAGAATTAAANTTTGAGATGGAGTCTCTCTCTGTTGCCCAGGCTGGAGTGCAGTGGCACAGTCTCGGCTCACTGCAATCTTCACCTCCCAGGTTCAAGTGATTCTCCTGCCTCAGCCCTCTGAGCAGCTGGCTCTACAGGTATGTGCCACCACGCCTGTCTAATTTTTTGTATTTTTAGTAGAGACAGGATTCAACCGTGTTGGCCAGGATAGTCTCAACCTGCTGACCCCGTGATCCGCTCACCTCAGCCTCCCAAAGTGCTGGGATTACAGGCTGAGCCACCATGGCCAGCCATGCCCACTTTTTAAACTCAGACCAACGATATATGCAAGAATCTATTTCCAAAAGGCTTTTATTTGGGGACATTTTTATTCATCTTGAATGTGTAGTGGGTTTTTGGTTGTAAGCAACACATATCAACTCTGGAAAATTTCAGCAAATAAGTTATTCATTTCACAGAATTGATGCTAAAGAACTTGGCTCAGAAACAGAAAGCAGTTTTAGAGGTTGTTAATACTAGTATTATGCAGCCAATTTGCTTCAGCTACAGGCTTTATCTCTACTCCTGCTGCTGCCAAAATTGTCTGGCACCACAAAAGTTCCTACAGTAATCTTCCTTCCACTGTCCCTGCCTGGAGACCATATGTGCAATATTTAAAGTTTCTGGCAGATGTATCTTGATGCAGCTTTGGACAACTATTAAGCAGATGAACAAGCATGTTGTCCCTTTATCATCCATAGTGGAAGCTAGCACTGGAAATCACGATTTTACCAGGAGGCCACATGGTTGATGACTCCACCCAAGGAAAGTACTCTAGGGAGGCAGGTTTTATGGTGAGAAGCTGGGAAATGGGGAGGATTAACATTTGTTAAAATGCCTAATAAGTTCTCTGTATGGGTCTAGGCACGTGGAAGGGAAGCTCTCTAAGTTTCACCAATTTCAAACCAAAATTTTGGGAAAAAATCCAAATCTTATTTACAGAAAGTAAAAGTGTTATGTGTCGCTGGCATTTCAAAAGATTAATTTTTTGATGATTTCTAAAAATTACTTTTTTCCTTAAGTAATAATAAGAATATAGATGTAGCATAGCTGTCTTAGTCTTTTCAGGCTGCCATAACAAAATACTATCAAGTGGGCAGCTTTTAAAAAACAGACATTTATTTCTCACAGTTCTGGATGCTGGGAACTTCAAGATCAAGGCACTGGCAAATTTGGAGTCTGGTGGCAGATGGCACTTTTCCTTCCCTCTGTGTCCTCATTTGGTGGAAGGGACAAGACAGCTCTCTGAGGCCTCTTTCATAAGGGCACTAATTTCATTTATGAGGGCTCCACCCTCATGATCTAATCACCCCTCCCAAACTCCACCTCTTAATACCATCACATTGATGACTAGGTTTCAAAATGTAAATTTTAGGAGGACACAAACATTGAGGTTACAGAAGTAGTATAATTGTAGAAAGGAAAATTTCCTAATATTGTCTTGTTTTTGCCCAAATTTCAGAGAATCCTGGGACCAGCTTCTGGCTTCATCAATAAACTCAGCTCCCTCATAAATAGACTCAGATCTGGAAATCTTAAAGTCTTTTGGGACTCCTGTGATCCTAAATATGTATAAACTTGACAGACAAATCCTTCTGCTTGCTGCATAAAGGCCACCCAAGTATAATTACACTAAATAATCAATAAAAGAATGATTATTATCTGTATTTAGATAACTAACATTTAACTACATTTATGTACATTTTTATGTGGTTATTGTTGAAAAATTATTAAATGAAGAAATAGCCAGATAACAATATGATGGATAACCATTTAACTAACAACCAGAATGAAAAGTTATTATCATTTGGTTATACTTGTTTCATCTGTGTTTATACAAGCAGTAACACATTCTAAAGATAAATTTGAAGCCCTTCCCTCAAGTAGAGTCACTTTCTGTTCCTTGAATTAAACATGATTATGAACTTAATACGTATACTTAAAATTTTAATACATTTGAATCTACATTATATGCATTCTTGAAGAGTATTTAGAATTTTTGTGTGTTTTGTTATAAATATACATAAATGGTACCATATGTTTTTGTATTGTCTAATTACTTTATATATTGTTTATCATTTTGTTTTCAGATTTATTTTTAATAAATTGTTTATTCATTTCATTATAACTGCTATTCTATATCCCATCTTATAAATATAACATATTTTATCTACCGTATATTGATGAACATTGTTTTTTTTTGTTTGTTTCTACTAGTAATACAGAAATAAACATCATTACATATCTTTTTGTGCATATACGTGAGAATTTCCAGAAAATGTAAATTCTAGGTTGCAAAGCATGCACATTTTTTCTTGTGCTAGGTAATTGCAAATTTCTTTTTCTTCTGTATGTATTTTAAAAATAAGAATCCTTAAAGACAAATTTCATTTTTCTTGTTACTGTAACTTTTAGACATAAAAAATTTTTTTCACATCGTAAAGGCAAATCTTTCTAACATGTTTAAATATAAGCTAAAGTTATTTTTTTTAGTATTGCAGGTTTGTGTAATTATTTTATTTGCCAATCTGTTTTTTTTTTTAACTAATTTGTTGTATGACTGGAGTCTCTATTCAAAATTCTGGGGAAAATACTAAATCATAAAAATTAAAGACAGACTTTCTCTTGGAAAATCTGAACAAATCGGCAGAATCAGAAACATTTTTACAAAAGTTTGGGGGAACAAAACCTAATTAAAATTCCTAAAATTAGACAAATAGGAATCTTAGTCATGAGTTCTAAAATATATTTTGAAGAGTTTAATAGGACAGAGTACAGGATTACATAAAAAATGATCATTAATTTGATTTAAAAGAGAATTTTCACAATGACTCATACTTATGTGTATGTGTGTGTGTGTGTGTGCATAAATATAAATATAGATTTATATATTTTATCCAATATTTTCTTGAGTTTTTTTCTTATTTATTCAGGTAAAGGCTTTTTATTTTATCCAACTTTTTCTATCTATTTGACCAAGAACTGGGAGGATGGGAGGAATTAACAATTCAGTTTTACCCATATTTATGTTGGATTCTAAAAAAAAAAAAAAAAATCTATTTTACAAAATGGATGACTTATTGAGCTTAGTTATCTAATCAAAGATTTTGAGAGCATTCTTCATCATTGGGAAACTATAGTCAGGATTTATTTTCCATATTTTTCTTCCTTGTTATGAAATGATTTTCTAAATAAACATTTTACAAAAACAGAGTGGTTAAGTTAATTTCCATACCCTGGAAGACTTCTGCTACCAAAATGGTGTATAGAAGTAAACTGGCTTCACTCTCCCCTACAGAAAACCAAAATCAAGTATACAATGCCAAAGCTATCACCAGTACTACTCCAGAACTCAAATATGAGGAAGCGACAGCTCCCTGGGCCACAGGGAAGTGGAAAAATCTTTGAGCAGATGGTAAGAGAATTGGGTTTCCATATCCATGATCCCTTTGGCCCTAATCTGCCCAGCACTAAGTATCCAGCAAATTTCCCAGGGGTCCCCACTGACTTACAGTTTCTACACTGGAAAAGGTGAGATTGAGGCTGACAACAGCTTTCCTACCATATTGATTTTCATGGAAGGATACTTTTCCCTGGCAAGATGCCTGCTTTTGCCTCAGCTCATAGGAGGCATCAGCAGTGTTTGAAGGTAGAAAAATTCCTGAGATCTTCCAGAGACAAAAGGAGGAGGTAAGACTGCCATTGCCAGCCCTGGAAACTGCTCTTGCAACTGGCCAAAGGAGATGTCTAATCAGAGTGACTGTTCAGCAGCACCATGATGAAGGAAGTATATTTCACAGATTAACTTAGGGGTGAACTTCTAGCCAGGCTTTCTACACTACTAAGCTATCACCTCTGGGATGGAATGGGCAGAATTCTGATTGTTTACCAGAATCAAGACAAACCTGGGCTTAAGTTGTCATCTAGCGCTGAAAAGGAGATTGGGACCAAGTCAGAAAAAGAGAAAGAATCAACAGTCAGATTACAAAGAATCTCTAAGCAAACATATTCAGTAAGAAAAAAGCAGTCCAGATAGAGAAGACTAAAATAAATCAATGATCCTTCAATGCAAAGAAACAGACATTGATTCACAAAAAACAACAGCAAAAAGAGAATTATCACTTCCCCAAATAGATAAAGGAAAGAACCAGTTACTGACCTTAACAAGACAGCAGTATATGATATCTATGACCAATAATTCTAAACAGCAGTTTTAAGGAAACTCAGTAATCTTTAATATAACACTGAAAAGCAATTCAGAAATTTAACAAAGTGATTAAATTAAAAATAATCAAACCGAAATCTTGGAACTGAGAAATATATTTGGTGAACTGAAAAATTTATGAGAGGCTCTCAATAGCAGAATGAATCAAGCAGAGGAAAGTGTTAGAGATCTCAAAGACAGGCTGTTTGAAAATACATAGAGAAGAAAAAAGAATGAAAAGAAACAGATTACCTACTAGTTATAAAAATGCACTCAAAATATTAAATCTAAGTAATATTGGTGTTCAGTTGGGAGTTGTGCAAGGGCAAGGAGTAGACAGAATTTCAAAAGAGGAAAGACACAAATAACATATTAAAAAGACTTCAATTTGTTTGTCCACAGAACTCTCAATAACCATAGAGGCCAGGAAGGAGTGTACAACATTTTCAAAGTGCTCAAAGAAAAAAACAACTACGCAATAATATTGTATCCAGCAAAGCTATCCTTCAGATATGAGGGAAAGATCAAGTCCTTCCCAGAAAAACAAAAGCCGAGAGAATTCACCAACGCCAGATCAGTCTTACAAGGAATGCTAAAGGGATTTACTTAATCTGAAACAAACAAACAAACAAAAACTAGTGTAAAAAAGAAAACATTTGAAAGTATAAAATCCACTGGTAAAATTAAGCACATGGACAAACTCAGAATTCTCTAATACTATAATCATGGTGTGCATTCCAGTCATAAGTCTAGTATGAAGCCCAAAAGACCAAGTCCTAAAAAATAATAATAGCTAGAGCAATCTATTAAGACATAGGCCATATAAACATATCTATATTGAGAAAATTTAAAGACAAAATGTGGGAAGATGTCATTAAAATGTAGAGTTTTTCCATTTATTATTTGCTTCTATTATTTTATTTGTGATCTAAGATAAATTCTCATCTCTTTAAGTTAACTTATTATAGCTATAAGACATATTTTGTAAGCCTTATAGTAACAACAATGCAAAAAATTATAATAGAATCACTAAAAATAAAAAGCCACAAATTAAAACGTGCTACTGGAGAAAATCACTTAACCACAAAGGAAGCCAGTAAGAAAAAGGAAAGAAAAATGAAGAGGAGAATTACAAAACAACTATAAAATAAGCAACAAAATGACAGAATTAAGTCCTTATTTATCAATAGTAACACTGAATGCAAATAAACTCAAATTTTCAATTAAAAGGCATAGAATGGTTGAATGGATTTTAAAAATACAAGACCCACTTGCTGCCTACAAGTAACCAATTTTGCCAATAAAGATATACATAGTTTGAAAGTGAAGGAGTGGGAAAAGATGTTTCACGCAAATCAAAACCAAAAAACAGCAGTATATGCTATACATACTCATATCAGATAAAATACATCACAAATCCAAGATTCTAAAAAGAGATTAAAATGATTATTATATAGAAAAAGGAGTCAATCTAATAAAAGAATATAACAATTATAAATATGCATCCAACACTGGAGCTCCCAGATATATAAAGCAAACATTAATAGATTAAAGGGAGAGGATACACTGCAATAAAATAGCAGAAGAGTTTGACACCCCTCTCTCCGTAATGAACAGATCATTCAGACAGAAAATCGGCAAAGAAACATCAAAGTTAAACTACAAACTAGACGAGACAAAAAACAAGTCTCAACAAATTCAAGAAAGTAGAAACTATATTAAGTGTTTTTTCTAACCACAATGGAGTAAAACTAGAAATCAACAATAACAGGAACTTTGGAAAATATACAAGCACATAAATTAACATGTTCCTGACTGACCAATGAGTCAATGAAGAAATTAAGAAGGATATTTTAAATTTTTTTGAAATAAATGAAAATAGATATAGAACTTACCAAAACCTATAGGATATAGCAAAAGTAAAGCTAAGAGGGCAATTTATAGCAATAAACACCTCTGTCAAAAAAGTAGAAAGATTTTAAATAAACAACCTAACATGGCACTTCCAAGAACAAGAAAACCAAGAACAACCCATACCCAAAATTAGCAGAAAGAAGCAATAAAAATTAGAGCAAAAATAAATAAAATTGAAACTAAATATCCAGCAAATCAAGTAAACAAAAAGTTAGGTTTTTTTGAAAAGATTTTTAAAAAGGGACAAATCTTTTGCTAGACTAAGAATAGAGAGAGAAGACACAAACAAATAAAGTCAGAAATTAAACAGGACACATAACAAATGAGACCACAGAAACATAAAGAATCATTATAAACTATTACTGACAACTACACAGCAAAAAATTGGAAAGCCTAGAAGAAACCTCACTCTGTTACCCAGGCTGGAGTGCAGTGGTGCAATATCAGTTCACTGTAACCTCTTCCTCTGAGGCTCAAAGTGACTCTCCCACCTCACCCTCAAGTAGCTGTGACTATCGGTGCCTGCAACCACACCTAGCTACATTTTGTAATTTTTTTTGTAGAGTTGGGGTTTTGCCATGTTGCCTAGGCTGGTCCTGAGCTCCTGGGCTCAAGTGATCTCCCTACCTCAGTCTCCCAAAGTGCTAGGATTACAAAGATGAGCCACCACATCCAACGTATTATTTTACACATACAACCCTCAAAGATTGAATAATGAAGAAATAGAAAATCTGAACAAACCAATAATGACTAATGAAATTGAAACTGTAATATAACGTTTCTTCTATGAAAGAAAAACATGGAATTTGATGGTTTCCTGCTGAATTACACAAAACATCCTTTAAAAAACTAATACCAATTCTACTCAAACTCTTCACAAAAATTAAAGGGGAGGGAAAGCTTCCAAACTTATTCTACCAGGCCAGCATTACCCTGATACCAAAACCAGACATAGACACAACAACATCAAAAAATTACAGTATAATATTAGTGATGAACATAGTTGGAAAAAAATCTCAACAATATACTAGCCAACTGAATGTAACAACAACTTAAAAATATACCTCCTGCCCAAGTGGCAATCATGGCAGGGATGCAACAATTGTTCAACATACACAAGTTGAACAATAAATGGGATACATCACATTAACAGGGCCAAGAACAAAAAACATACAATCATTTCAATAGATGTCAAAAAGCCTTTGATCAAATTCAACATTTTATCAAATAATAGATAATAAAATTGTTTATGATAAAAGCCATTAACAAGCTAGAGACAGACAGAACATACCTAAAAATAATAAAGGCAGCATATGACAAACTCATAGCTAACATCATGATGAGGAGTGGGGAAAAATCAAAGGACTTTCCTCTTCAGATTTGGAATAGGACAAGCATGCCCACTTTCACAACTTTTATCCAACTTAATACTGGAAGTCTGGGGCAGAGCAATTAGGGAAGAGAAAGAAATCAAGTGCATCTAAATAGGAGAAGAAAAATTAGTCTTGTTTGCAAACAATATGATGTTATACTTAGAAAAACCTGAAGACTCCACCAAAAACTGTTAGAACTGATAAACGAATTCAGTAAGATTGCAGAATACAAAATCAACATACAAAAATCAGTAACATTTATATAAGCCAACAGCAAACAATCTGAAAAAGAAATCAAGAAAGCAATCTCATTTACAGTAGCTACAAAGGATATCAAATACCTAGGAATAAATTCAATCAAATAAGTGAAAGATCTATACTAGAAAAACTATATAACACTGATGATAGAAATTGAAGATGACGCAAAAGGAAAGATATTCCATGTTCATGAATTGGAAGTTTCAATATTGTTAAAATGACCTTACCACCCAAAGTAATTTACAGATCCAATGCAATCTCCATAAAATGCCAATGATATTCTTTATAAAAATAGAAAAAAAAATCTAAAATTTATGTGGAATCATAAAAGTATGCTAAATAGCCAAAGAAATTCTGAGCAAATAGAACACAACTGGATGCATTGTATTTTCTAACTCTAGCTACAAAGCTCTAGCAATCAAATAAGCATGTTATTGACATAAAAACCAATATATAGATCAATGGAATATAATAGATAACTCAGATAAAAGCCTGTGCATTACAGCCAACTCATTTTTGACAAAGGTACCAAGAACATAAAATGGAAAAAGGACAGCGTCCTCATTAAATGGTGTTGGGGAAACATAAAAAAAAATATGCAGAAGAATGATAGACCCTTATCTTTCAACATATATAAAAATCAAATCAAAATGGATTAAATATTTTAATTGAAGACCTATAACTATGAAACTACTAGAGGAAAACATTGGGGAAATGATCCAGGACATTGGTCTGGGCAAAGGTTTTGTGCATAAGACCTTAAAAGCATAGGCAACTAAAGCAAAAATATACAATTAGGATTACATCAAGATAAAATTCTTCTGCACAGCAAAGGAAACAGTCAACAAAGTGAAAAAACAGCCCACAGAATGGGATAAAATATTTGCAAACTATCCATCCGACAAGGGATTAATAAGCAGAACATCTAAGGAGCTCAAATGACTGAATAGCAAAAAATAAATAATTCAATAAAACAATGAGCAAAATACCTGAACAGACATTTCTTGAAAGAAGACACGTAAATAACTAAAAGGTATATTTTTAAAATGCTCAACATCACTTATCATCAGAGAAATCCTAATTAAAACGCAATAAAATAACATCTCAGCCCAGATATAATGCCTTTTATAAAAAAGGAAATAACAGGTGCTGGCAAAGATGTGGAGAAAGGGGAATCTTAGTACACTGCTGGTGAGAATACAATTAGTACAGTCACTTTGGAAAACTGTATAGAGATTTCCCCAAACATTTAAAATAGAACTATTATATGATCCAGCATTTCCACTACTGAGTATATATTCAAAGGGAAAAAAAATCAATATATTGAAGAGATATCTGCACTTCCACGTTTATTGCAGCACTATTCAAACTAGCAAAAATATGGGACCAATCTATGTCTGTTAATGGATGAATGGATAAAGAAAATGTGGTGTGTGTGTATGTGTATGTGTGTGTGTGTGTGTGTGTGTGTGTATACACATACAGTGGAATATTATTCAGCCATAAAAAGAAGGAAATCCTGTCACTTGCAGCAACATGAAAGGAACCAGAGACCATTATGTTAACTGAAACAAGATAAAGACACAAAGACAAATATCATATGTCCTCACTCATTTGTGAGAGCTAAGAAAAATGGATCTCATGAAGACAGAGAATAAATTGATGGTTACCAAAGTCTGGGAAGGGTATTGGGGAGGGTAGGATGAAGAGAGGTTGATTAATGGGTATAAACATGCAATTTGACAGAAGAAATAACACGTAGTTTTTGATATGTCAGTAGGGTGACTATAGTTTACAATATCTACTATATATTTCAAAACAGCTAGGAGAGAATAATTTGAATGTTTCTAGTGTAAAGAAAAGACATATATTTTAGGTGATAAATATTCCATTTACACTGATTTGATCTGTAGAAATTATATGAATGTATTAAAATTATAAATGTAGCACTGAAACATGTACATCTATTATGTATCAATGCAACATTAATTTAAAATATTCTACAGCCTTCCTCCTGGTTTTGCATAGTTAAAGCAGGGAAGTAGGTTTAAGGATGCTGGCACACACATGTGCATGCGTGTGTGGGGGGGTAGATGGCTTCCTTCACTGCTCCCATACTGAAATAGAGGAAATGCTTTCTTATAGGGCAAAGATCCTACTTGATTACTAGCCAGATTATTCAACACTCTCAGACAAGGGGTGTATTTGAGGTCTAGAAGTAGACTTCCCTAGGGGAGAGAAAAGTGATTTTGTTAATGTAAAGACTAATATATTTAGCCTCAAATTTTTGCATGTTTCCGTTTATGCAGTGTATTGACTTTTGTTGCAACTCTGCTACAGAATTTGGTCAGTCTCAGGGTGACATTTTTAATAGTTGAAGTTTCCCAAGATTAGAATGGGATTTCTCCTGGCTGACTGATCTTCCTTCAAGGATAGTATTCAGGTACTGTAGTCTGATTATCTGTTGTGGATGTTGTTGGATAGATGTCTGTTTTAACTGGGATGTAGGCCTAAGTTATTTTGTAAGACATTTCTAATATTAATTAATGTGTTATGATTTTGTCAATTTGGAAAAAGAAAAGACTCATTTGATTCAGTAGTTAGAGAAAGTATAAAAGGAGAAGTAAGTTTTGAAAGATAAAAGATGGGTCAAATTTTCCTGTGTGATAACATGTGAGAGATATTTCAGTGAGAAAGAAAACCTAAACAAAAGCATAATGGTGATGATCATCTCGTATGTGAATTGCTTGTCAAAGAAAGAACTTTGCACACCTTACTCCTGAGAACTCATTCTATTTTGTCTGCAGTGTGAGAAGGTCTTGTGATTCATGTAATTTTAGATAACTTAACTCTCATTGAAATATAACTGTAAATTTTATTTTAAAAATATATATAGAGAGAATATATTATGAATATAAAAGGTGAGAGAGAATTTTCTGAGGAACAGGTAATAATATAAATAAAATTCAATGGAAAATGTGATGTTTATATTGATGTATCAAAATGGACAAAATATTTGAATAGACATTTCCAAAAAGAAGAAATACAAATGACCAACAGGTATATGAAAAAATGTTCAGTGTCACTAATCATCAGGCAGGTGCAAATGAAAACCAGAATGAGATATCACCTCACTTCAATTAGAATGACTATTAACAACAAGACAAAAATTAACATGCTAGCATGGATGTGGAGAAAGGGAAACTTTTACACACGATTGGTGGGAATGTAAATTAGTATAACCATTAAGGAAAACAGTAAAACGTTGCTCAAAAGATTAAAACTGGAACTACCATATGATCCAACAATCCCACTACTGGGTATCTATTTAGAGGAAATGAAATCGGTATGTTGAAGGAATACCTGAACTATGTTCACTGCAGCAACCATAGGTGAAATTAACCTACATGTGCATCAATGGATGAGTGGATAAAGAAAATACGGCATATACACACGACAGCTGCTGTATTAGTCACTTCTCATGCTGCTAATAAAGACGTACTTGAGACTGGATAATTTACAAAGGAAAATGTTTAATGGACTCACAGTTCCACATGGCTAAGGAGGCCTCACAATCATGGCAGAAGACAACAGAAGAACAAAGGCATGTCTTACTTGATGTCAGGAAGAGTGTGTGCAGGAGAACTTGCCTTTATAAAACAATCAGATTTTGTGAGACTTATTCAATATCACAAGAACAGCACAGGAAAACCCACCTCCATGATTCAATAACTCCCACCGGGATCCCTCCCAGTACACGTGGGGATTATTACAATTCAAGGTGAGACCTGAGTGGGAACACAGAGCCAAATCATATCATCTGCTCTCACATGTTTATTATGGCACTGTCACGATGGCTGAGATAGGGAATTAGCCTAAGTTAGCCTAAGTGTCCATCGATGGATGAACGGATGAAGGTAATGTGGCATATATACACAATGGAATACTATTTGGCCATAAAAAATAAATTTGTGGCAACATGGATGGACCTGGAAGACAAGCTAAGTGAAGTAAGACAAGCACAGAAGAACATATCCCATATTCTCATTCATACGTGGGAGCTAAAAAAGCGAATTACATGAAGATAGTAAATTGGTAACAACCAGAGGCTGGGAAGGTGGAAAGGGATAGAAAGAGATTGGTTAATGCATATAAAGTTATAGTTAGTTATAGTTAGGAGGAATAAGTTCTGGTGTTCTATTGCACAGTGTGGTGACTATAGTTAACAATATGGTATATTTTAAATAGCTAGAAGAGAAGATTTCGAATACTCTCACCACAAAGAAATGATAAGCGTTTGAAATGATGGACGTGGTAAATATTGTTTTCTATCATTATATAACATATATTTGTATCAAAACATCACACATAAATATGTAAAATTAGTATGTCAATTATAAATAAAATAAAACCTAAAACATTAATTAAATAGCAAATGATACATCTCCAAACACTCTGTAATCAAACCAGCACATAAGGAAAAATTTATGTTCATTAGTTCCATTTAGGCACATATATTCCTTATGATATACACAAGATCCTCATTATTTCTACAAAAATGTATTTATAAGGTACTTAAGATAATTTGAAATAATAATGTCAGAGGAGTAAATGTAAGTACATTAACCAAATTATTGTTTGAATCAATAGCAAATTAACAGTTACCTTCAATCTGGCAAAAACAAATTTAGACACACACACACACACACACACACACACACACACACACACACACACACACAACTCTTACTGAAAAGCTAAGGTTTCACCTCCTAGGCAAGTCTGCTGTTAACGTACTTTACATCTTCCAAACCATGACTAGTTGTGGCCACTTGCCTAAAGTAAACCACTTATTTTTAAGCAAAATTGAGCAAAACATTCATTCAATTTCATGGTGTTTCAATGTGTACCTTTTAGAAATGATGAAGTAAGGGAAACTAACCCTAAGTCAACTACTAAAGCCCATTAAAATGTGCTTGTTTGCATATTTTGACTTTATATGGATAACATGCTCCAGAGAGCTGCAGAACAAAAGCAACATGAACTTCTAGGCTGAATGAGATACAGGGTTGCAGCTGTTGTTTTCTGGTACAGCCTAGTCAGAACTCACATGGTTGCTAAATTCTTCAAAGTGTTGCTGATGGGTCTGTCACAGCTCAGCACTTCTTGGACATTTGCATGAACAAAGAGGTTCAGAAGTATTGAATCTGGAAACTTGTAGTTCAAGGCCAATTGAGTGTGCTACTTAGGAAAACGCATCTTACGTACGTTAGAGCTCTTGATATTCAATTATCACTGCTGAGATTACATTCCACCACTGGAGTCCATCTTTCTGATATAAAAGTAGGAACTTCATAAAACAAATATTGATAGTTTATTCAGTGTAAAATTGCAGCTTGTGAGGGCTAATGGAGAGCCAAACAACCTAGAAGTAGTGGTTTTTGGCGCAGAAGGACAGGAAAAAAAAGATCTCTTGAGTGATTGACAGTTCAGATTCTGAGGGGAAAAAAACACTCCAACTTGTTTAAAGAGGCACAGATAATAATGTGCTTCTGAATATTCAAGCACATCCTGTTTTTTTTAAAGTTGAAGTCTAAATCGAGTAAAAGAATCACAAATCTAAATATAAAAATACAATTCAAACCCAAGAGAATCAGGTAGAATTTAATACTCAAATTGCACTTCTATGCTTTCAAAAGTTATATTTCATACTTAAAAATTTTAAAGTTCTATGTTGTACAAATCAATGTCAAAATCTTTGATAAGATCAAGTTCTGAGTGCCAAAATTATTCATATCATTTAATTTATGCATGTGTAAGCACAGCACATTTAACAGTTAAGAACTGCTATAGTCTGCTTAATGAAAAGTTAGACTGTGTTATTTGACGTTTACCAACATTAGAAGATAAATTTCATGAAACTCATCTTTTTTAGATGATGCAATTTTAGTATTCTACAAATAAGAGTAAGTGGCATGTTTACGCAGCCCAAATGCAAAATAACTTTTGCTCATAGTGCTGGACTCAACTTTCCAGCATTATCATTTTAAAATCCAAACATTCAAAATGATTTCATCTTCAGGAATAGATGAGAAAACACTGATTTATAAAAATAAGTAATTGCAAAGAGAAAGTGCTCCACCTTACCCTGAAATTTAGGCTCCCATTTAAGATTCTATATTAATTTATTTTTGTTTAAATGACAGACATTTGTATAGCACCAAGTAGAGACACTAGACACTCTTCCATGTACTCTCTTTTTTCTTTCTTTCTTTCTTCTTTTTTTTGAGATGGAGTCGCTCTGTGTCCAAGCTGGAGTGCAGTGTGGCACAGTCTCAGCGATTCTCCTGCCTCAGCCTCTCTAGTAGCTGGGATTGCAGGCGCCATGACCATACCCAATTAATTTTTTTGTATTTTTAGTAGAGATGAGGTTTCACCATGTTGGTCAGGCTCGTCTTGAACTTCTGGCCTCAAGTGATCCACCTGCTTCGGCTTCCCAAAGTGCTGGCATTACAGGTGTGAGCCACTATGCCCCGCCTCCATATACTTTATTAACATCAATTCATTAATCACATCAGAGCCCTATAATATATTATGTGTTTCACAGATGAGGAAATTGGGCTGAGGTTTAGTCATTTCTCCAAGGTTACACAGCTACTAAAAGGCTTAGCCAGGATTTGAATCCAGAAAATCTGGCTCCAGAGTCCACGTTTTTAAACCACACTCCAAAATATTTACACTCCACATGGATTCACCCAAGAGAAGACAGGTTGGGATCACAAGCTGAGCAAAGAGAAAACGCCATCAAATTTGAATCACTCATAATATCTAATATTCTAAATTTAATGTGTTAGACATGGGAAAAATCATTGGACATGTTTGCCATCCAGTTTCAATTTTCATTTCTGATGAAATTTTTCTTGATGATCAGAAGTATCATTTACAAGAAATTCAGCATTTTTCACAGAAGAGGAGGCACCTTTGTCAAATATTCAAAGTTTCAATACAGTTTTTCCATTTTGTTGTAAATACTTATCTGTTCTTGTGAGGTAGTAACACTGATACAGAACTTGGAGGGGCAAATTGAAACTGTTCAGTTATTAAATAAATCAGCAAAAATAAAAGCCCACAAAATCCTCAAACTGTTTCTAACTTGCTATATTTGACAGATAGTTAGCAAATGGAAACAATTTATTACACACACACACACACACACACACACACATACGTGTGTGTGTGTGTGTGTGTGTGTATATATATATAGTAACTTTCTCAATTGCAATATTTAAACTAATATCTTACTTTAGGATAATGTTATTACATTTGTATTTACTTTTTATTTTACTCCTGGTCATTGCTACGTTAAGTATCTGCTCAGAGAAGATACATCTAAGCCCTGCCTGGCATTTTACTAAGTATGGTGCACATGTGCTATGGGTAGGCCTGAGTATAAAAAGATTTTTAATTAATAGTAGTTTTTAAAAAATATGCTTTAGAAAAAAAGAAGGGATTTGTTTAAAGAATGAATAAGCAATGAGTTAGCATAATTGCACAGGTAAACACTTTTTGATATAATGTCTTTGGACAGTTTTACTAAATATTATTTAGTATGTGCATTTTACTATAGTTTTTCTTTACCAATTAAAAATAATATAAAAGGTGTAAAAAGAATACAATTTGATTCTGTCACTTTTTTAAGAAAACTCTGAGGTACCTTCATAGAAATAGACCCAGGAGAACATTGTCTAAAGACATCATTCTAAATGCCTATACTGTAATCTTCCAATAGACATTTATTGCTACATTTTCCATACTTCTTTTTAGGCCATTTAGACCCCCTGGGAGACTAATATTTCCTTGGTGCCCCTGCTTGTTGTTACACTCAGATCTCTTCACTCTGCAAATTGCCTGTTCAACTTTCTTCTTTACTCCTCTTGTTCTCATCAAAATTTACCTGTTTTGAAATGATCTACTTCTCTCTAATTCTTAAGGTAACTTTAACAAACCCGGTGTAACATTTCTATGGGATGAATTCAAGATGGAAAGTAAAGATCCATGCCTCAAACTCTTTAAAGTGGACACGTTCATTTTTGTTTGTTTGTTTTGTTTTTGTTTTGTTTTGTTTTTATTATACTTTAAGTTCTGGGTTACATGTGCAGAATGTGCAGGTTTGTTACATAGATATATGTGTGCCATTGTGGTTTGCTGCAACCATCAACCCGTCATCTACATTAAGTATTTCTTCTAATGATATCCCTCCCCTAGACCCCCACACCTCCCAATAGACCCTGGTGTGTGATGTTCCCCTCCCTGTGTCCATGGGGTCTCATTGTTCAACTCTGAGTTATGAGTGAAAACATGCAGTGTTTTGTTTTCTGTTACTGTGTTAACTTGCTGAGAATGATGGTTTTCAGCTTCTTCCATGTCACTACAAAGGACATTAACTCATCCTTTTTTATAACTGCATAGTATTCCATGGTGTATATGTGCCACATTTTCTTTATCCTGTCTATCATTGATGGGCATTTGGGTTGGTTTCAAGTTTTTGCTATTGTGAACACTGCTGCAATAAACATGCTTGTGCATGTGTCTTTATAGTAGAATAATTTATAATCCTTTGGGTATATGCCCAGTAATGGGATTGCTGGGCCAAATGGTGTTTCTGGTTCTAGATCCTTGAGGAATAGCCACAGTGTTTTCCACAATGTCTGAACTAATTTACACTCCCACCAACTGTGTTAAAGCATTCCTATTTCTCCACATCCTCTCTAGCATCTGCTGTTTCCTGACTTTTGAATGATTGCTGTTCTAACTGGCATGAGATGGTATTTCACTGTGGTTTTGATTTGTATTTCTCTAATGACCAGTGATAATGAGCTTTATTTCATATGTTTCTTGGCCACATAAACATTTCACATGTTTCTTGTCTTCCTTTGGGAAGTGTCACTTCATATCCTTTGCCCACTTTTTGATGGTTTTCTTTTCTTGTAAATTTGTTTAAGTTCTTTGTAGATTCTGGATCTTAGCCCTTTGTTAGATGGATACATTGCAAAAATTTTCTCCCATTCTTTAGGTTGCCTGTTCACTCTGATGATAGTTTCTTTTGCTGTGCAGAAGCTCTTTATTTTAATTAGATCTCTTTTGTCAATTTTGGCTTTTGTTGCCATTGTTTTTGGTGTTTTAGTCATGAAGGCTTTGCCCATGCCTATGTCCTGAAAGATATTGCCTAGGTTTTCTTCTAGGGTTTTTATGGTTTTAGTTTTTATGTTTAAGTTTTTAATCCATCTTGAGTTCATTTTTGTATAAGGTTAAGGAAGGGGTCCAGTTTCAGTTTTTGCATATGGCTAGCCAGTTTTTGCAGCACCATTTATTAAATAGGGAATTCCAATGAGGTTTGTCAAAGATCAGATGGTTGCAGATGTGTGGCATTATTTCTGAAACCTCTGTTCTGTTGCATTGGTCTATATGTCTGTTTTGACACCAGTACCATTCTGTTTTGGTTACCGTAGCCTTGCAGTATAGTTTGAAGTTAGGCAGTGTGATACCTCCAGCTTTGTCTGTTTGCTTAGGATTATCTTGGCTATGTAGTCTCTTTTTTGGTTCCATATGAAATTTAAAGTAGTTTTTTCTAATTCTTTGAAGAAAGTCAATGGTAGCTTGATGGGGATAGCATTCAATATTTAAATTAGTTTGGCAGTATGACCATTTTTATGCTATTGATTCTTCCTATCAATGAGCATGTTTTCCTATTTGTGTCCTCTCTTATTTCCTTGAGCACTGGCTTACAGTTCTTTTTGAAGAGGCCCTTCACATCTCTCATAAGTTATATTCTTATTTTATTCTCTTTGTAGCAATCGTGAGTGGAAGACACATTTTTTTTAACAGTGATTTCTTGAGACAAATTTTGTACCTCAAATTTTGAAGTTTTGAACTTTTATAAATATTTCCATTTGAATTTTTACCATGAAATTTTCAAACATGCACAAAATTTGAAAGATAATACAATGTATCCATTAGATAACATTCATAATTTTCAGTATTTTGCTAATTGTATTTCATCTATCATCCTATCCCATTTTTGACACATTTTAAAGCACGTCCCAGACAATTCATAATTTTATCTATAAATACATTATAATGAAGCTCTAAATAATACATGTCTTTTAACACAATTATAATGCCAACAGTAAATCTAAAAATTAACAATTTAGTTATTTAAAAAAGTAATGGCATCTCCAGTTGTCTCAAAAATGTTACTTTACAGTTGGCATAATTATATCAGTATCCAAACAAGCTCTCTGTATGCCAAAGTCAGTATTTTAATGGTTGATATTTCTGAACTAGATAGAAAAGTTGGGCCATAGTCTCTAGCATAGTGCCAGATAAAAACAATGAAAGGCTGTTTTGTTTACAGCTAAGGGATGTTCCAGCTCTACAGTCAGACTTTCTGAGCTCAGATTAGATGCTATGTTCCTCATGAGCTGTGTGATATTGGGTGAGTTTCTCAGCCTCTCTGAGCCTATTTCTTAATCTGTAAAATGGGAGCTGTATGTATTAAATGACCGTATATATTTAGGAACAGTTTGCATGGTCCTTATAAATAGTAGCAAATGCATTTACGTACTTTATTACTTAATGTAGGTGTTCTTTTCTTTGTGTGGGTTTTGTTTTGTTATAAGACATGAAAGTCTTAGGTATTAGTTTATCAGGAAAAAAAAATCACAGGGGAGCTAGTTTTTCTCGAACCTTACTTGAAAAAAAAAAGACACTTCCAGATGGGTGTATTACCTAAGGTTTTACAAATATGGTCAAATTAAAACCGATTTATGGCATGTTCTCACATGAAAACATATTGGGGAACTTCGTTGCTAAAGTTCATGCTATGAGCCCTGAGTACCACTTATGTAAGTATATCATGGAAACAGTGCTAAAGTATGCCAGATGTTGCTATGAAATTCAGTTGATTAGAAGTTAGAATAGTCACCCTAATGTTTGAAAACAAGGATACAAGAGTGCCACCTAGCGCTCAAACTCAGTAAACTACAGACACGTGGTCCTTAGAAACCCAGTACATGGTGGAGCGGCATGTACCACTGATAGAAAATATCTGAAACAACAGAAAACAGGACAATTTTCTAATTTTATAGAGTTTTCTTGTGGAGTATCACCTGATGTTTATTCCTATTTTTATCAGATGGACTTTTATGTTCTTGTTGTATTCCTGTCGCTTTTCCCTGAGATTTTTTCTGTGTCATAACAAAATGCCATTAAGATCTGATGAAACTTCGTTAAAGGCAAAATTCTAACAGGAAAATGAAACTTACATTAATGAATCGTAATAGTATTAATAACAATGATTAATATAGCTTGAACGCTTGTTATATGTCAGTTAATATACTTTGTTCTTTACCTTTATTATCTCGTTTAATACAGAAATTCTATGAATGAGGTTTTATATTCATTTTACATATGTAATTAGATTAAACAGATTATGTTGCAACATTGCATTGCTAGCAAGTGTAGAAGGCATTATGATAGGTGTGATCTTCATGAGATGGTACTGGGCTCGAATACATACTATCTAATTCCATAGTATTTCAGTCTTGTCAATCATCAAACTAAAGCATTAAAATGCCCAAGAATTAGAGATAACGAAATATAACATTTGTCTACAGTTGACCTTGTGACTGAAAATATCTCAATTACTCATGTCATGCCGTTGTAATTATAAAAGAAATTGATACAAACAACAACTTTCTCAAGTTATCTGGTAATATGTTGTACTTGTGAAGGGGCATTTATTAATTTTTAAAAATATTACTTTAAGTGATAAAAAAAAGCATTGGTTCTTTAATTCTATACCAGAGTTTCTTAGCCATGAGCCAGATAATTATTTTTTTGCAGAGAACTGTACTTTAAATTGTAGGATGAAAGTTGTCTTCAGCTACCCATGCCCAGGATCAGAGGGATGAAATATGTGTGACGGTCCTTAAAAAACCCTCTCATAAATAATCTCTACCTTCTTATTTTGATCTAGACCCATTTCAAAATACTGTTGAAAATCTTGTACACATATAGTTAGTAGGGCAGGGTAGTTGTGAATAAAACAAAGCTCTATTCTAGTTCACTTATAGTCTAATGGAAATAAAATAATTACTTTTAGTCAAAGTTTAAAAATTACTTCATGTCAGAAATTAATTTCAAAATTATATCATTTATGTTCTGGTAGAAGCTTTCCTGCAAAAATGTTATTCTAAGACTACTTTCTATTTGTAAAGACTAATCACTGTATATGGTGAGCGCAGCCTAGATTTCTCATAGTTTTTTGTTTTGTCCTCATTTATGTTATTAAAATTTATGTCTAACTCTAGGTGAAATATTTTAATGAAATGACAACACAAAATAAGCAATTAACCCATTATTTCCTCAACATAAAGCAATACTTTTTTTTTTTTTCTTTACTATTAGGTGGTAGAAAGAAGTTGTAAGTAGAACAAAAGCACTGGAGAATAAACAAAGATAATCAAGATGGTAAAAAATAAAATGGAGGCAATAGGTCATGTAGGTGGGGACCTTACTAAAATTTTAAAGACAATTATATTATAATTTTTAACTAGTAGAGTGACTGTTGATATGGGTTCATAAATAGTTTTTGAAAAAATAAAAAGATGAATAGTTGAACAAACTCTCCAAGTCTTACTTTCCTTATACATAAAGAAAAGGGTTATATGCACTTTTGATATCATTCAAGAAACTTATAAAGAATAAGTGGACAAACGAGTTTGAGGGTAGTTTATTTATAAAGATCAAATAAAATGTGTATTATGTAAATCATCACCACTTTCCATTAAAATACACATACATTTACAAAAAGATATCATTTATCTATATCACTGTAAGAAGACTTTAGGTTATAGCCTGAGCAAAATTTCAACTCACTACCTGGTCATTTCATTTCATGGTTCTCAAATTATCTTAACAATTCCTACTAAACATGGGGTTCAATTTTTATTTGCAGATTTTGTTACCAGTGTACTTTTTTTACCTTTGTATTTGAGCTTGCCTTGCTAATATCAACAGTAGTCTCGGAATTCAAAAAGTATTTTTGGTAGCTACAAATTATTGGTATCTTGATTTTCTTTTAGCAAAGTAAATCATAGTTCTTCTGCATTTGCCTCTGTGACTATTCTTCATCCTTGTGAAAAATAAATAAGTAGACACAAGCAATGCAGGTCGACACTTTTACAATGGCAAATTGAATTTATTTGGAAGATATAATTAATTTTGCCTGTAAGCAGCTATTCAATGCTAAATTATTGGAAGTATATTACTGGATGGGATATGTTATAGGGTCCTAGAAAACTATGCATAAATTAACATTCATTAGTTTAACATAAGTTCCTCTAGTAGAACAAGAATTCCTCCATGATGAGGCAACCAAAGTAAAAAATGTATATTTGTTATGTTACATGTTCCAAATTGACTTTACAGAAGACTTATGATAATAACGATACAGTGACAAGCTATATGACATTTACTTTAGATTGATTTGGGGGAAAAACATATTCAAACATACCAAAAATATATTCTAAACATATTCCAAACACCAAACACTAAACTAATAGAATAGGTACAGTTGAATTTTATAAAAGCTTTTAAATGCACAAGTGTGAGCTAACCATCTAAAGGAAAACTCTAGAGTACCCTTTTAGTAAATGAAGTTTCTTCTCTCATGTAAAAACTCACCTTATTTCAACTGCTCTGTATGTTCATGTTCTGACATGTTGGGTTTTCTTCAAGAGAAGCACTCATTGACTTTGTAGTGTGGAGAAACTTTCTATTAGTATTTACAAGCTCAATGCTGCCTTGTCTTGTGAAACATGTTATTAACTGGTAATCCACACAACACCCCTGTTAAATAGGTCATTATTATTATCTTCACTTTCCAGCTGAGGAAACACACCAAGAGAGGTCACGGAGTGGTGAGTCAGGGCCAGGATTAGCAATGAAAAGCACCCAGTTGTCAGTGCTTTCCTTGGTCCACCCGGCCACGTTAAAAAGGTGAGATGGCTTGCCTGGATAGCCACAAAGAATGGGAGCCGGCCCAGACCTTGTATAACCAAACTGCTAATAAAAGCCGCCTGTGTAGTTCTTGCCTCTGGACTTCATACAAGTTACCCTAAATTTGAATTGGTGGGGCTCTCACTAATATTCTTGACCTAGTTCCTGAACGTTGCCCTTACTATTCCTCACCTCATGGCACCATCGCACTGAAACCCTATGAGTTTACCTGTGGTTTGCTCTACTCTGAACTCATTTCTGAGTAGTGAAAGATAAATAGTATTGAGGGGATTTTACAACCTGGGTTGATATTTCTGGAAAGACTAAAATCTGTGTTAATTCTCTTGAAATAGCTAGACAAAATTTATAATCTTTGCATTTTTCTTATCTAAATGTTTTTGAGAAAAAAATAAATGCAAATATAATAAAAACTATCTAAAATTCTAGACAATAGCACAGGTATACGTAATAGATATGATACTGTATAGTATAATTTACTAAATATCAATAGCACTAATCCATGAATTTTATAAATAGTTCAGTTTCCAAGTATTAAGAAAACCTCACTCTATCTAGCATTTCAACTGTAACGATCAAGAGAAGAGTAACAATGCAGGAAATAGTGCAAAAATACCTTAAGAACATCTAATAGCAAACAAAAAAATGGGCTGTGGTGGAACTACATAAATATCAGTTTTTGAAATGTAGAAGGAATGAGGGTCATCAATCATATTTATCAAAAACATTCCTATTTTAGCTAATTTGATATCATATTGGAAAATAAAGACATTTGTTCAAAGTAACATGTAGTGGCTGACCTATTGCTAAAATATCCTATCAGTATATAATATTTAATATATTTGGTTTAGTTCATGAAAATGTTGTAAAATATTTTGCTTTATTTAAAGAAATATGATCTAAGTCAGCTTTTTCTTAATTTGAATGAAAAACATCCTCTGGAGAAAAAAAATAACTAAATATACCAAAGCTAACCGAAAAAGAAATAGAAATTCAGACTAGCCTGATACATAAAAATGCATTGAATGTATTATTTAAAACCTTCTGTTTAATGAAAAAACTTCAACTCAGATGTATTCAGTGTTGAATTATTTAAAAAATAGAAAAAAAGTTAATAAATCTACCAAACACTTTCAGAGGAGAGGAACAAAAGGACAATTCCCAGCTAACCTTATGAGTCAATATAGCCTTTTTTCTAAAATGTTACAAGGTCATTATGAGAAAAGGAAAATACAAGTAAGTTTCTTTCAGAAACACAGTTGAGAATTTCTAAACAACATGTGAGCAAATCAAATAATAAAACAGATGATACATCAAAACTAAGTAAGGTTGATACTAGGCTTATAAGTTTAACATTCAGACTCAATTAATCTAATTAATCACATTGATAGAATAAAGGAGAAAACGTCATAAAGTTATCTCAATAGATGCAAGAAAAGCCTTTGATGAAATTTAATATTCTCTCATGATCAATGCTTTTAGCAAACTAGAAACAAAATAATCTTCTTTATCTGAAAAAGAATATCTATAAATGTCTATAGTCAACATGTTTAATAATGAAACACAAAAAATTCTTACCAAGATTGAGAACAAGGTAAGGGCTTCTGACATTATCACTTCTTTTCAACTTTATCTTGGATGTCCTAGCCTCTGCAATATTTTTGTTATAAAAATAAATACACATTACAAGGTTTGAAAATCAATACATAAAGGAACATTGTATGCAAATAACATTGAGTGTGCACACAAAATACACAAAAGCATCTGCAGATGAAAGTATTAGAATTTGCTTTGTATTAGAATTACAGAATAAAAAATATAAAATAAAGCATTACATTTAGCATGAAGTGCATCAAATTCCTAAATATAAGTCTAATAAAATTCTGTAAAATTTTCAAACACAAAAGTAAGGCAAGACAGTTGTGAACAAAAACTAAGACAAAGAGTACTAACATTAGCATACCGAGATTTATCAAAATGTCACAATAACTAAGACCTTATGCTATTGACACAAGAATAAAAAAGTGACGACGAAAATAAAATAATCTAGAAATAGTCATATATACAGCCCATTTATAATAAAGGTGATATTATATTGTGCTGGGGGAAACAGGTAAACAAATCTTGATCCTTATGTCCTTAACACAAAATAAATTCCAGAAGAAGTGATGATCTAAGTATCAGTTACAAAGTAACATAAGTTGTAGGAGATAATATACATGGATAGCTTTACTATTGGGATGATAATGCTGTATTTAAAAGAACACATGGAGCTCTAGCCAAAAGGTAACAACTGATAAATTATGCCTTGTAAAAATTAAGATCTTCTGTTTATTAAAATACCCCATGAAGATAGTTTAAAAGGCAGAGTAGAAGAAAAAAATATATATATATAGTTACATATTGAACATAAACAGAATATATAAACAGCATCTACAAATCAAGACGATAAAGAGACACAACCCAATGGAAACCAATAGTCAAACATCTGGGCTGACATTCACAAGGAATGTAGCCAAATGGCTAAAAACTACATGTAAAAGTGTTCAGTACCTTCAGCCATCAGGTACATATGAATGAGAACCACAATATGACACCAGTATAAACAAGCCAGAAATGCTGAGGGGCAAATACTGCCAATGAGAGTGCCAGCTCGTACAATTTGTTTGGAAAGTGTCCAGAAAAAAAAAAAAAAAAAAAGCTACTACTGACCTTGCAATATCTCCTATAGCAAAGCATACAAATACCTATGGCATAGAAATTACACTGGATATTAAAAACATGTACATATATACATACCGAAGACATGTATAAAAAAGTTGACAGCATCACTATTTGGTATAGGGAGAAAGTGGACAGAATTCAAATATTTATCAACAGTAGATTGAATACAGTATTAGAATATTGATACAAGGGAATATTATATGGCAATGAAAATGAGTAATCTGCTACTGTCAACAACATGGATATATTTCACAGACATATTAATGAGTTGAAGAAAACATACACAAAAACAAATACTTTATAATTACATTGTTATAAATGTTCCAAAAGGCAAAACCAAGCTGTGTGATGGAAGTCAAAATAGTTGTTCTCTGGAGGGGGTTAGGAAAGTGATAACAAGGAAAACACAAGCAATGCTTCTGGTAATATTCTATTTCTCATCTAGGTAGTATTTCTAAAGGTATTTTGGATATATAAGAGTAACTAAGCAGAATACATGAAGTTTTAGGTACATATTAATTTATTTGTTATGCATCACACATCAACAGGAAAAAACACAAATCAGAGGTTACTTCAAATGCAAAGAACATACAACATCTGTCTCTTTTCCACTGTTGTGTAATAATGTCTCCAAATTCAAGTAGCAAAGCCAATCTAAGCAGATCAGGGTGAAGCTATGAGGAAATGTTTCATTCTTCAATAAAAAATCAATAAACTCTATTTGAGTTCTATTACTTGCCAACATATGTTTTCTTCTTAAGCGTTGTTCATAGATCCCAGTTATTTTCAGATGAGATAAAAATTCTTTCCCATAGGTATATATTGCTTTTCTTAAACTCAGACAACTACTTCACAAATTTCCAAATTGTAAAGGAGATAGCCAACATATCACCCCTATTATTAAAACAAATCCAAAGTACACGTTTCTCTTGCCATGAACCAAATTCAAAATGTTCAGGTTATCCGTAGTGAGGCATGAGTAAGTTTTATTCCCCTTTTGTTTCAAAACACCAGAGGGACCCCTTCATGCCAGCGGGTGGCTGCAGGAGCCACTCAGAAATGAAACAGCAAATTATAAAGCCACTAAATCCTGCCTCATACTTCAACACCCTGCCCTGTTATCAAATATCATACTGTTCCTAATTACAGCAACTTCCTCTTGGATTGGTGACCTAGCATTTTAATTTCAAGCTCTCTATACCATAGTAATCATAAAATAAACCAAGTTTTCTAAATCCACGTGTTGGATGCAGGCACAGGTATATTTTAGCTTTGCAGATTGCTGCTCATGTCCTGAACTAACTTTATCGTGGTCACTCCGATGATTAATAGTTTTCCGGCTAATCAGTGTCTTTGAGGCCCTCCCCAGATAATTTTGTGCTTATGCACATTTAGACACAGTTATTCTATTTTAGTACCTTGCCCACATCACTCTTTCACCAAATTCAGAATGAAAGAGAAACAGATCTAATTCTGGGGGGAGCATTATTTCTACCTATACTTCCCTGAGCACCCTAATGCTCAGAACATGGGCCCCATGATAGCTTCGTTATCTTGGATTAAAAGATTATATTTTCTCCTAAAGAGAATTTCATTCATTCATTCATTTTGTGAATTAGAATTAGAGGATAAGAAATCTCCCTTATTATTCAGGTTAGTATTTCATATTGTAGAAGCACAATGTATACCTTCTCTGATCCATATATTGGCCGAGTCTATCAAAAATAACTCAATAAATATAATCCCATGTTTTAGTAGCAATTAAGTGAATTAGTAATTAAAAGAAAATCATTTGAATGAGCAATTTAGAGGTAATTAAAAGAAAATTTGGGGACTGAACAGAATACAGATCATATTCTAAAGGAACCATGTAAACAAAGATATACAGGCTTAAAAAATCTGTGACTTAAGCTAGATCACTGAAATATACAATTAGTATTATGTAATTTGTCTTTTCTATTTTGTGTAATAAAGAAGAACAGAAGCAAGTGAAATAATTTTCTAAACTCTGGAAAACTTGGTTTTACTATTTGACAAAATGATTCCCCAAAATATTTTAGAAGTTCTAAAGGAGGACAGTATTTTTGTACTAATAATAAAAAATCAGAAAAAAAAATTTAAAACAATTCATTTTATTTTTATAAATGTTAAATTTTGTGTACATACTTTATGTATTTTAGTCTAATACATTTATGTAATTTATAAAGATAGACTATACATTCATATATAATTTTACACATATATATAGAAGCAGCAAATTCTCAAAAACATTTTACTGATGGGGTGCAACAATTTCTTGAGATAACCAATTTAGGCTATAATTCTTCACCAGTATGACATTTGGCAGGATATATTTTATTTTACATATATATGATTGCACACACATATATTGTACAAAAATATTTATAGGTATACAAGATTTAACTTTTTAAGAACTAAAACATCACAATATTCTCAGAAATGTAAAAGTGCACACCACTCTAGTCTAGAATTTCAAAGCATCTGTGAACCTGCTGATATTTGTATTTGGTGTGTACATACACATGTGCATATGTGTACATTTCTGCACTTAAGAAGATAGTATTTATATTCTTTACTAGATTCTCAAGGGAGTCCTTCACCAAGAATAGTTTAAGCAGCAATATTCTGTACTCAGTTTTGTGTTATTTCTTCTGGTTCACTCTGCAAAACTAGCTACTGTTTTTGTCTTTTTGTTTTGGGTGGTTTTTTTTTTTTTTTGGTCAAAATATTAACTTCTTGTATAGAATAATCTATAGGTCATAACTCTTCAAAGTTAAACTTTTCATATTTAAACACTAAAGAAAGAGGAGTTAGGTGAAGCACTAATCAAGTTTAATTCTTATAGCATAAATTTCCCAAATTTAATTAATCAGTTTTGCCAACTTCTGTAGAATTATTTTGTAACTAAACTTGCATACTGTCTTTGAAGGCCCATTTTTATTTATGCAACCATCACCAAGTACTATTTTCCAATTAACTGTCTCACAGTGGCACTGTTATATGAATAGCTCTAGAAACAACTTGCATTGATTGTTGCCAGCGTTAACATCTTTCAATTGTAAAGTTTGTTGAGTTTTAAAAATAAGTTTATTCAAGAGTATTATCAAGTTGTCTGCCATATATGTTTATTTTTTTGTCTTATATTTTGTCTAAAATGTAAGTTGCTGAAGGCAAAGACTCTGATTTGTAATATGTGGTAGATACAGTAGACTGGCACAGTATATTTCTTCCAATTTCCTTCTGGGATAACTTCCTATACTGGAGAGACCAGAAAGCTAAGAAAACCTGTACCAGAACACCTCCCAGGTAAGTTTCCAGATGTGATTTTTGTTCTTGAATCATATGCATGTACCTATTAGAATTTGTAACAATGTTAAATGAGGAAAACAGCAAAGATAGTAAGAGTCATCCAATTCACTGGTACCTATCCAGTAGGTATGATGAGGCTCCGGAGCCAATAGTTCTAGCAGTTGCTTTCTGACCCCAGAATTCCAGCTTAGGTGCTGATACATAACACAGTCATCAATTTAAGAAAGTCTGTTTCACTCTCTATCTTCTTGCTTGGGGAAAAATGACACTCAGTCATGGTAGTCCAGCTATTCCAAAGATACGGAGGACCCAATTCTTCACAATAAATTCACTTTTGCTTAAAATAGAGCGGCTTGTTACTTACAATTCTTTTCCGACTGATACATGAGGACTCAATTTGTGTTGACTGAATAGAGTTCTAAGGAACCATAAAATGCATTAATAAAGAAAACAATGCTGCAGTGAAAGTTCACATGTTGGATACCCCAGAAAGCTGACTCTGAAACAGAGATCTACACAGTTACCTTATTGGCAGGTGCTCTTGGAATCAACACCCGGATGAGGCAGTGAGTGAACTTGAACTGTGATGCATCTGCAACCAATGCATCAGCTGATCATACCTGAGAAGCTCTAGAGTTAGAGTGGTCTTTTACAGTTCTCCAAAATTGGGGTGAGTGGACAGGCTTTTATGCCTTTGCATCAGCAAATAATTAGAGATGTACTGGCACCCTCTCAAATGGGGTGAGTGTGGGTTGGGCTGGGCTCTTTTTGGGATAGGGTAAATCCCAAAGAGGACTTGCTGACTCAGTTGAGAACTGTCAGCTGCCAACACTCCCAGCAGCTGGGGAAATGAAGGGTTTAGTTCTGGAAAGAGATAAGCATTAATCTGGGCAGCTCACTGAGGCATCCATCTCACAAAGATAGCATAAAAAACCCAGCTATGCACTTGGACTAGAAAGCCTGAATTTAAGTATCACTTCTTTCATTTACTAGCAGTGGGAATTTGACAAGTCATTTAACTTTCTGAATTTGTTTCCTCATCTATAGAACCATAATAATAATAACACATTATTATTCATAACAATAGTAACACATATGTTAAAGGTTTGTTGTAATATATGCAAATGAGCATTGCATTCTGCAAATTTTACTATTCAAATTCCAGTTACTATAATTCTGTGTAAAATTTGGGTCAAATAACCTGATTTGTTTTTTTTTTAAGCCAGTGCTCACTTAAACCATGCATCTACTATAAACTGGAATGAAATAGAAAAAAGATTACAGAGAAAGCAAATCAAAGAAAAATAATTTGGTCATCCTACATTTCATTTATTCACTCATTCTTACTTTTATTAATTTATCAAATAATACACTGTTGTGAGTACACTCTGTGAATAGACTCAGATATCACTAGGACATGCACACCATGGCAGTGATTGAACGTGAGTAGACATTGACCTTCTTTGACTTTAAAGGAAAATATGCTATCCAAACTCTCTGCCTGTGTTACTATACATGGGCAGGCCTGGAAGAGCATTCCAAGTAAAAGTTATCAGGATCTGGATTCCCAAAACAAACCCCATACCCCACTAAACCTTTTCATCCTGTTATGTAGCATGTAATTTTGTTACAAAAAAAAAAAAAGACATTAAATTAAAACCATGCTGGCTGTACTTTTCAACACACAGTCTCCCACAACTCCACTTATATTTGAGGATTCTGTGCAGTAACCAGGGTCCTATGATGTATGTGCCAAAGTCAGCATGCCAGGGGAGTGTGGGGTAATATTTCGTACCTCCTACACAATTTCCTTTATACCTCCTGTGGCAGCTCCTGCTGTCAGGAGAATTGATGGTCACAGAATAGTCATATATTCTTTACCCTCTGTCATTAAAAGTCAAGAAGCAGCTTGGTTGCTAAAACCGTAACACATTTCTCTTAAAAGGTGGCCAGCTTCTGGTTTAGTAAATGCTGTTCTGAATTCTCTTGTTGTTCTGGGACCATCTCGGTAAACATTTTTTAAAAATATATATGAAGAAAAGAATACAAATTAAAAATATACAGCTCAATAAATTAAGTAATTTTAAGTCCTGTATTAACTCTCTTGTAGCTATTATACTAAGTTTACACATAGTTTCCTGAAAGAGTTAAAATGCCAGCAAAGCAAATCATGAAGTTACAATGTATTGAATAGATCTTTGGAAGGAATATGGGAGTGCTACAAAGAATGAGATTAAAATTTTATTTATAGATGACTACATCCTGAAGTCTTGGAAAACTAGATCAAATACAGAAATGCATTTTGAAGATATACCACAATTGCCCTGCATTGCAAGCTGTATCTGTTTATTGCAGTTAATTAACCCACCATAAAACTTTGTGATTTAAAAGACCAATCATTTTATTTGCCTGTGATTTCAGCTAACCCCAGCTTGTCAGTGCACTTGTTAATCTTGCACGGGGTCACTCATGTGGCTGTAGTCAGCTGGTGTGTCAGCTTGGGCGCCTCGGCTAGGAAGGCTCATGTCTGCTCCTCATGGTCCTGTTCTCATATCAAGCTAACCCAGGCTTCCACATGGCAGCAGTGTTATCGAGAGCAAGAAAGTCCAAGCCCCAATTCAGAATGGCTTTTCCTGTGTATTCGGGCATCTCATTTGGTAATGGCAATTGACCAAACCAAGTCACACATAGTTCTGTCCAGATTGATGAGACAGGGACTTCACAAGTGCAGGTATCCATTGGCGGTCATCGTTGTAACAATCAATCACAAAAACCAACTAAATTCTGGTGGTGTGCTTCATGGGGGTCTAAACAAAATTGAATTATCCACACATGAAGGTGAATTCTATGGCTGTGCTATTAACTAGCTGTGTGACTTCAGAGACACCACCCTGAGTCTCAGATTCCTCTTATGTAAAATGATATAAAACCTATTATCTTCTAGAGATAATGAGGATATGGTGTGGTGATCCTGTGTTAACACCCACTGAAACGTTATGTTTTATAAATTATTAATTGTATAATTAATTAAATATAAATTATTAAATGCTATGTTTTGTGATATATAATTCTACTGAATAATTACCTTGTATATTGTTTAGAATTATAAAATGTAAACATATTTTATACCACCTAATATATGAATAAGAAATCTAATGTATCATCTTCTTAGAACTTGTGTTATATTGTAAACACCCTATTTAGAGAACTTTACCTTTATTTACAATATTATCATCAGATTGGTAGCCATAAGCTTGGTTCATCGTATATGCTGCTAAAATTTATTTCAGGAGTGCCCCTAATACATGCAAACTATTTTACTCTGAAGGCTTTTCATGCAATGTAAATAAGTAGTCTCCTTTCCATTTCAACAGTTCTACAAATAATTGTCATTAGGCCAGCTAACCAAATAGTTTTTCTTCTGTATTTAAACCAAAAATGATTCCTGAAAATTCTTAATTTGCAGTGCATTAGGCATAGGGAAGAATATATTGCAGTAACACAAAGATCCATAAGTTAATTTGAAAGTTAAAGGAAGGATGGTAGAAGAGTTCTGACCCCAAAAATTAATCCAAAAAACCTGGTGGAATGGTCAACCCTGCCACTTTAAACACAAGGCTTCCATGAGTACTCCACATGTAAAACTCTTCAGCCATTAGGAAGAAATGAGAGAGTCAGTACTCTGCAAAGGTCTTTTCATTAAATGAAGTGGAACCTGTGTACATTACTTCCAAATATTCTATTAGTTAGAATGGAGGCTCATGGCCACACTTAACCGTGCTTACTTACAAAGGACACTGAGAAATATGGTCTGGCCAAGAAACTATTTTCCCAAGAAAAAGAAGGGAACAGACTGAGGAGGGGCCAATACTCTTCACCATATACAAAATTTAAATGTCTAAATAGTTCTTACAGATGGAGTGTAAGTGTATTCATGCTTTATTTATTTTTCTATAATCTCTAAACTCCTCAACTATGTTTTTAAATTTTCGTATTTATTATCAAAAAGCACAGACATTTAGATTTGAAAGTAAGAAATCTAGTGTAAGAATCCCCTTGACAATTTTTCTGCAAGGTGGCCAGCCATTCAGATCATAACTAAATGATTCCATTGACAGAAAACTCCTATTGCATAATGTTACCCAGTTCAAAAACCCTCATGGGTGCCCAAATTTGACTCTCTTAATTTCTATTTATTAATCTTAGTTCTGCTTGTGGAACAAAACAGAATTGATTCCCTTGATATCCTACACATATCTGAAGACTTATTCCCATTAATCTTTTCTTCAGGTTAAATGTCCTGTTATATTTAAGAATTTTGGGTATAAATTTGAGGCGGTGTAGAAAATTTCCCATGTTCTGCTGGATACATACTATTAGTGGGAAATAAATTATCTGTTTTAAACTATTGAATCAGTGTATTTCTCCAACAAACACTAAATATTTATTTTTAAATGATGATTTATTTCTTGAACTTTTTTGGTAGTTTCAGACAGTGGTCCTGCAAATGTGGTCCACAGACCAACAGCATCGGCAGCACATGGAGAAAATTTTTAGAAGAGCAGAATGCAAATGTTTGGACCCAAACCCAGACTTAGAGAATCAGAATTTTGAGAAAGGACTAAGTCCTGAAACTTTTGCTTTAATACATAATTTTTCATGCTGAAATGGAAAAACAGAGGCTAAGGAAATAGAAATAAGCTATGTGTTCTGATTGTTTTAAAATGAGCAGAACATGTTAGTTAACTTGCCAGTGACATACTATTTAGAAAACAATTTATTTTTTATTTATTCAGTAAAATAAGCTCTTCTTTTTAAAAATGTATGTGAACTTCAGGTTGTCTTGCCTCTTAGGCAATGATGGTGATAATCGACGTCTCCTGGATTCAATGAACAGTTATAAGAGTGTCTAGGAAGTTTCCTGATGATAATTTTTCTTGCTTTAATTGTTTTGTAAATATAATGACTAATGAGTAAGCAGAAAGAGAAGCAAACTAGCTTCTCTAGTTTGGGAACAGTGTGTTTTTTATAATCCCCTTTCCTGGTTTCCATTTGCTTGGCTTTATTTCCAATTGGAAATGGTAAACTGCTCCATATTTTCTGAAAGCCAGAAACAATGTTTACATGACCTACATAATTTACATGGTAAATTCCATCCCATGTGTGACTGAATTTTAACTTCAGAAACAATATTATCTTCCTGAGTTTTCAAACAGGCAAATCCACCTTGCAGCATAAGTAAACACAGCAGCCTTCCATTCACTTTTAAAAGTATTAACAGACCCTTTTAAAATAAAGATGGATTTTATATATTGATTTAAATAATGATTCATTTTAAGTTTCAGTAAGCCTTTGAGTATCTGCTATAACCCAGGAACTGATTAATGCTATCAGTGAAATGAGAGCACTTTCTCCTTTTTCTGTGGTCTATAGATTTGGACACTCTAGGACTCTCATTACCTTCTCTAAATATTTGGACATATGCAACTTTCCAGAGAAACTGAAGGAATGACAACAGATAATACTAGGTATTCCAATCCAGGAAACTAAGCATGTAGGAAAAGAGTTTGACTTAAAACAAAACGAGAAGACATACATGAATTTTTCTAAATGTTTACTTCCACTATATGGGGTTTCTATTGCTTTTGTTTTCACATAATTGCTAGGTTTGTGTGTCATTACTGAACATTATAGAGAAAAGGAATTCTAAAATTCTTGGATTCCAATAAGCACAGTGGTAAGAATTAAATAAAGCATATAGTAACTCTTAAAATACAAAGAGAAGGCAGGGCATAATGGACATAGCCTAGATTTCAAATTCAGACTGATCTGAATTGACTCAAAAGGCAACCTCAGTGTATCAACTTCAGAGAGTTTATGTAGCCTAACTGGAAACCATTACAAATTTAATTTCTAGCTGGACTACCTCTGATAAATTAATGGTTCTCTTGGAACAGTGTCTATATTTGTAAAATGATTACTAAATATTCACCTCTTAGAGTGTTTCTAGTTGGTAAATGTGACCGTGTAACTTTAGCAGGACAGGATTCCTGTGCTATGGACTCTTCACTTCTACCTTCAATCCAAGTTGGCTGAAATGATTCTATGAGTGGCAATCAATATTTAAAACATCCTCCATTAGGAAGTGTATTAGTCCATTTTCATACTGCTGTGAAGAATACCTTACACTGAGTAATTTATAAAGGAAACAGGTTTAATTGGCACAGTTCTGCATGGCTGGGGAGGCCTCAGGAAACTTGAAAAATCATGGCAGAAGGCTAAGGGAAAGCAAGGCACATCTTACATGACAACAGGAAAGAGAAAGAGCACAGGGGAAACTGCCACTTTTAAAACTACCAGATCTTGTGAGAACTCCCTCACTTTCACAAGAACAGCATGAGAAGAGCCGCACCTATGATGCAATCACCTCCCATCAGGTACCTCCCTTAACACATAAGGATTATAATTTGAGATGGGATTTGAGTAGGGACACAGAGCCAAATCATATCATTCTTCCCCAAACCGTCTCAAATCTCAAGACCTTTTCACAATTCAAAACGAATAATGCCTTCCTAACCATCCCCTAAAGTCTTAATTCCTTCCCGCATGAACCCAAAAGTCCAGTCCAAAGTCTCATCTGAGACAAGGCAAAGTCCCTTCTACCTATGAGTTTATAAAATGGGGATACAGGTATTGGGTAAATGTTCCTGTTCCAAATGGGAGAAATTGGTGAAAACAAAGGGGCCACAAGCACCATGCAAGTCTAACACCCAGCAGGGCAGTCATTAAATCTTAAAGCTCAAAAACAATCTCCTCTGATTCCATGTCTCACATGCCAGGCATGCTAATATAAGAGCTTGACTCCCAAGGCTTTGGGCAGCTTTGCCTCTGTGGCTCTTCAGGATAAAGCCCCCAGAAACTGCTTTCATGGGCTGACATTGAATGCCTGTGGCTTTTCCAGGTGCATGGTACGAGCTGCAGATGGATCTACTATTTTGGGGCCTGAAGGATGATGTCCCGCTTTCCCACAGTTCCACTAGGCAGTGCTCTAGTGGGGACTCTGGGGAGGCTCCAACCCCACATTTCCCCTCTACATTGCCTAGTAGAGGGTCTCAGTGAGGGCTCCATTCCTGCAGTAGACTTCTGCCTGGAGATCCAGGCATTTCCATACATCCTCTGAAATCTAGGCAGAGGCTCCAAAAGTTCAATTCTTGTCTTCTGAGCACCCACAGTCCCAACACCATGTAGAAGCCAAGGCTTGGGCTTGGGACTTGCACTCTCTGAAGCCATGCCTCAAGCTGTACCTTGGCCCCTTTCAGCCACAGCTAGAGCTGGATGGTCTCAGACACAGGGCATCAAGTCTTGAGGCTGCACAGAGCAGTAAGACCCTGAGACTGGCTCATGAAACCATTTTTCCCTCCTAGGCCTTCAGACCTGTGATGGAAGGGGCTGCAGTGAAGATGTCCAACATGCTGTATTAGTCCTTTTTCATGCCGCTGATAAAGACATACACAAGACTGGGCAATTTACAAAAGAAAGAGGTTTAATGGACTTACAGTTCCACATGGCTGGTCTTTCCACATGGGGAAAGACCTTTCCCCATGATTCAATTACCTCCCACCAGGTCCCTCCCACATGGAAACTCAAGGTGAGATTTGGGTGGGGACACAGCCTAACCATATCAAATGTCCTGGAGACATTTTTCCCATTGCCTTGGCTATTAATACTTGACTCCTCGTTACTTATGGAAATTTCTGCAGCAGGTTTGAATTTCTCCCAGAAAATGAGTTTTTCTTTTCTACCACAGAATCTGGCTACAAGTTTTCCAAACTTTTATGCTCTGCTTCCCTTTTGAAAATAAGTTCCAATTTCAAATCCTCTCTTTGTGGATGCATATAACTGTACATTTGCAGGAAAAGCCAGGTCACCTCTTGGATGCTTTGCTGCTTAGAAACTTCTTCTTTCAGATTCCCTAAATAATCTCTCTCAGTTTCAAAGTTTCACATATCTCTATGGCAGGGGCACAATGCTGCCAGTCTCTTTTCTAAAGCATAGTAAGAGTGACCTTTGCGTCATTTCCCAAGAAGTTCCTGATCTCCATCTGAAACTACTTCAGCCTGGATTTTGTGGTCCATGTCCCTATCGGCCATTTGGTCAAAACCATTTATCAAGTCTTTAGGAAGTTCCAACTTTCCCACAACTTTCTATCTTCTTCTGAGCCTTCCAAACTGTTCCAACCTCTGCCTGTTATCCAATTTCAAAGTTGCTTTCACATTTTGAGGTATATTTACAGCAGTACCCTGCTCTCTGCAATACCAATTTTCTGTATAGCAGTTCATTTTCACACTGCTATAAAGATACTACCTGAGACTGGCAGTATCTTTAAAGAAAAGTCTAATTGACTCAAAGTTCTGTATGACTTGGGAGGCCTCAGGAAACTTACAATCATGGCAGAAGGTGAAGCAAGACATGTCTTACATAGTGGCAGGAGAGACAGAGTGCCCACAGGGAAAACTGCCACTTTTGAAACCATCAGATCTCATGAGAACTCCCTCACTGTCACTAGAATAGCATGGGAGAAACCGCCCCCATGATCGAATCACCTCCCACCAGGTTCCTCCCTTGACATGTAGGGATTACAATTCAAAATGAGATTAGGGTGGGGACACAAAGCCTAACCATATAAGAAAGATATGGACCAAAGAAAGATTATATCTCTCTCAGATACAAAAGTTTCTGTCTCTGTCTCTCTCCTCTCTCACACACATATGCACACAAACATAATGTCAGAATGTAGATAGTACATGGTAGGAAGAGACAATAATTTTTTTCTAAGAATAGAAATGAAAGCAGTTAGGGAGAAAGACAATGAAAATATAGATATAAATCTTAACATGTGTAAAATGTTCCAAATCTTAGAGCCATGTCTCATTGGGACATTGAGTCTGCATAGTGTCTCCTAAGTTGTATGCCTTCTCATAGGAAGTTCTCAGTGAATTGAATCGTAGCTGCAGCACAGCATAGACATATCACACCCCCACGCCACACCTTAGACAAGGTACTTATCGTCCATCAGCATCCTTTTACTCACCTGAAAACTGAGAATAATAAAGAGAATAAAATGCACTTTATCACAGGAAGAAAAGCATACGCTTCTAAGACTCTTACTCTTCTAATTCTGCCTTCTACCAGAATGACATGCTTTATTTGTCCCAGGGAGAATGGAGAAGACAACCATTTCTAAGAATTGAATTATTTTTGAAGAAAGGTTTTAATTGTAACGCCTCTGGGAATAGTTTATGCTGAAAAAATGTGGAGAAACAAAGGATGCTCTGTTTTGGAAAGCCCCTAAAAGAGTTTTCAGAAGTACAAAAATGAGTATATTTTCTAAATGTTTTGAAAACTTGAAATACTTTGGAGTAGAAAAAAAAATCTTAAAATGCTTTAATACCAGCTATTCCAGATCTTTGCATTCCAATATAAGAACAAAGACTAACTGATTTAAAAGTAACTCTATAAAGAAGCATATGTTCCAAAACTAAGACCACTAGCTATTCCAGCAAATCTCTTAGTTTACAAGATCTTTCTTCACTACCTAACTTTTGCCAGATGCCACCTGATGACTAAAACCCCAACCCTCAAAACCCTATAAAAACCCTTCCCTAATTCTCTTTTTAGATATTTCTCCAAACTGATACTCTGTCTTCAGTGAATTTCATACCCAACTGCTTTCCCTGGAGGCTTGTAGAGCTTCAACAAATTTTAGATGAGAAACAAACAATTTTTTAATGGACAGTGGGAGAGTAGATAAAAAGAGGAGGAAATTCAGGGAGAGACACAGGGTTCATTAACATGAAGTGTGAAAGCAGAGATCCATAAGAAATTCCCAAGGCTGGAAACAAGCAAATATATTTCAAATCAGCAAGCTAATATTAAATATTTACTGTATCACTGGCTTATAACATCAACCCACTCTGTTTACTCCAACCTTGGGGTAAAGTTCTGCTATGTACAGTAACTCATTTTATTACAAATTTACTTTATGCATAAACTAAATAGATAGTGGGAATAAATAGAGGTCTATGCTCCACACTTAGTTTGACACGGTGCAGAGAGAAAAGAACCATAGCTACAGAAAGTGAAATTTTAGAGAAAATTGATAATTTACCAAAAAACAGGAATTTAAATCAAAGGTAATAAATAAATAAAATTCCTCTATAATTCACGAGTATTAAAGATAATGCTTTATTTCCCAAATTACCAAGATTGTATTCTCTAGGCAGTTTATTTTAAATATTAAAAGAAAAGATAATTCCAGAAGCTCTGAGACTCTAGGGACACCCAGGCTTCTGGCATCTATGCCACTGCCACATAAAGATTAATGATTAAATTTGCTATTACAAATATCTCAACACCAAGATATTTGAGTAGATTAGTAAGGAGGAGTATGGTAAATGAGGAAAAAGAAAAGAAAGGAGATATATTAGTTTTTCTTTTCTGCTGTAACAAATTACCAAAAACTTAGTGGCTTATTACAGTTCTGGAGGTCCAAAGTCTGAAATCCATTTTACTGGGCTGAAATTCAGCGTTGGAAGGGCCGTGTTCTTTCTGGAAACTCTAGGAAAGAATATTCTTCTTTGCCTTTTATCAGCTTCTAGAGGACGCCTGCATTCCTTGGTTCATGGTCCCATCAATCCAACCTCCATTTCTGTTGTCATCTCGCCTTTCTAGACTGACACTCCTGACTCCCTCTTGTGAAGACCCTTGTGATTATATTAGGTCCCTCTGAATAATCCAGGATAAAATCCCAATCTCAAAATCCTTAATTATACCATTAAGTCGTAATGTAAAGTAAAAGGGATTAGGATGTAGACAACTTGAAGTTCTATTATTCTGTCTTCTGTAAAAGGTATACAAACAAGTGCATGAAAAGAGCAGGAATGAAAGTATGAAGGCCCAGAAAGAAGTGGTAGGTGGTGATATATGCATGGGTACATCTGTGTGCACACTTTGGAACATTAGAGGAATGTTTCTACATGTTGGTCTTTTTGTTCAGGAGACAGAGCGTATTAGAAAGAGCTTGGAGTTGGAAGAATTGCTTTGAGTCTAAATCCTACCTCATTCTGGCTTTATGATATTGAGCAAACCATTAACACTCACTGAACAATCAGGATGAACTTTTCTTGAGCGCATACTATGTGCAGCCACTGTACAGATAAACACTTCACCTGTACCATTTCATTTACTCTTCTTCACTCCTGAAGGACGGCTTCATTGTAAAATTCACAAGCAAATACTATGTTAGCATCAGTGTCCAAAATCATCAAAAATGAACCTTGTTAATAAATTGACTCAATTTCTTCTTCACTAAAATAATATGAATACTGCCTCCCACAAAAACGTTATTGTTGTGAGAAATCATATGTTTCAGCAGCACTTTGTTGACAGTTATAAAATTACATAGTGATGTAAAGTTGTAGTGTTTAACTTCTTTGTGGGTAAAATGAAGAAATGCAGGTAAAGCATCCTTGTTAAAACAATAATTTATTGTATATTTCAAATAGCTAGAAGAGAAGAATTTTAATGTTCCCAACACAAAAGAAATAGAAATGTTTGGGGTGGTGGACATAGCAATTACCCCGATTTGATTATTACATTTTTCATACATGTATCAAATTGTCCCATGTACTCCAAAAACATATACAGCTATAATACATCAATTTTTAAAATCTAAATACATAAGGCAAACAGTTTATGAAAAGGAGTGTATCATTTTATATTCTCACCAGAAAGGTATGAAAGTTCTGGTTTCTCTACATTTTTGCCGATGTTTGCTGTCAAATTTTTAATCTTGATCATCCTAGTAGGTATGTAGTACTATTTCTTGGTAGTCTTATTTGCATTTCCTTGATGATTAATGATATTGAGGTTGTTATGTGTGTTTATTGGCCATGCATGTAACTTATCCAGTGAATTGTCTACTCACACATTATACCTGTATTTTAATGGTTTGCTATTAAGCTATTCTTCATAGATTCTCTATATTCTGAATACAAGTCCTTCATCCAATGTACACTTGGCAAATATGAAAAAAACATGTGCTAGCTGATGCCTAATACAAACAAGTACTTTAAAAATGTTATTTCTCTCCCTTTAAAACTTTATGTATTCTTAGATAAAGAAAAATATTATTTTTACAGTGACAGAACTATTGGACATTGGAGTGTCATAAACCTTTTCATATCTCTTTGCCCAAATCTGAACATCACAAACAAGTGAACTGCCAAGCTGGGACTACTTCCCTTTTTTTATTGCAGTTGTTTTATTTCCAGTAAATCTTCCCTGTCAGCCATAAGACATTTGGCAAGTGTGAATGTAGGAGGCAGGACAAGGGAATGTTGATAAAGAATGACTTGAAGGAATGGTATGGAAGGGAGCAATAGACTATTTCACTTAGCACATGAAATCCTCTCCACTGCTATTCCCCTGTTTTTCTTGCATTTGTGCTCTCATGAAAACTTGCAAATTATGGGAACATCTATTTCCACTTCAATGCAAAAAGATTTTCAGTTCAAAAGTTCATTTTCAAAAATAGAGTTCTTCACCAACATTATATGCGTTGTGAGTTATCAATGTACGTTATCTTAGAAAGAGGACCAGTTCTTTCTAAGTATTTCATTTTTTGGAATATTTCATTTAAAAACCTCAAAAGAACTCTATGAGGTAGCACTATCACCTACATTCAAGTCTAACATCTGAGCCAGAGAACGAACACGATTTATTCCCTGACATTTCTCTAGTGAGTTGAACACTGCTAAGGAAGTCTGGGCATAACCATTTTAAGTAACATGATGTCAGCCCTAGAAATCATTAGTCTGCAATTTACTTGTGCTGTTTTTTCTCATCTGGGCATATGCAACAGCATGGCTAATTGACATTAAATTTTTATTTTGTTTCAAATCTTTTAAATGGAGATAATAATGTAGTTTTCCTTAAGCGGGTTGGGGGGCAGAAGGCATTCCTGGAAAGGATTTCAATATCAGTTCTTTTGGTTGTTTTCTGGGGGCATGAAAGTAATTGTGATTTGAAGTTTCTGTTTGAAAAAGAAAAGCATTCAGAGAGAGAGGCTAGGAGAAAGGCAGGGAAATAAATGATAAATCTTGCAGTTTAGAAATGTGGGTGCCATCCCTGAGAATGTTGTCAGAAGTGACACCCTGGTTTCAAAATCTCTGGATCCAGGAACCAGAAGAATAGTGAAGATGAGGAACATGAGAGTGTTGAAGGGAATTGGCTCTAACTCTACGGTCTAGAAAATAACTCATCGGGACATCTTGCTCACTGAGCAGGAATAAATATTGTCTTATATAAGATTATAACCCAGGTGAGAAATGATCCTGAAATCTTGGCATAGAAGCAGCATCCTACCAGTTCTCTGTGTCCCTGCATTCTTAATTACATGGCTATTCTATCGGAATAATTTCTTTTTTGAATCACTGAAGACACTTGTGTCCAAAGGACACAGCTGCACATCAGTCATGGTAAGGAGGAGGGCAATTTTCTTCCTGTCCATTGGGGCTGAACTGAGACTTGCTAATTTGAGGGGAGCGGACATGGATATTCACCATCATGTAGAAGGTATTCATTGTTTTGCTCTGAGCCTCTGTAACCCATGCTTTGCTGGCAGTAGGCTGATTTTTCTTTGGAGTATTATTCACTCCCTGCCCAACTCTCAGACTGGAGAAGGTGGCAAGAGCTAAAAGTACCCACAATGACATTTTTTAAGTCTCTAATAATGTGTGCTCTTTTTATAACTAAGTCTTAATCCTGAGTTTTCAGTTACTTAAGCCAATAATTTCATATTTAAAGTCAATTTGAATTTAGCTATCTGCTTGCTATTTGCTTCTTAAAGAGATTCCAGACTGATATGTATAATATTTATTTTTGATTATTAAGTGTCACTCTTTTGAACACTCTGTAATCTGAGGAACTTCTAGAACCTGAAATTCAAATAGGTCTACCTGTTGAACACTGGAATCCCTCCAAATACAATGCCACAGTAAACACATAAAATACAGGCAAAGGCAAGAATTTCCATCCATATATTGCCCATTCTATTCACCACTTATTCACTCTCCTTATCTATTGCTTTGGGATTTTTTTTTTACCCCTGAGCTCCTTATACTTTTGCTTTCTCTATTCACTTTTGGTCTCTGTTTTGAAAACATGCCATCCTTCCCCTCTGCGGCCCCTGGGGCCTTAGCTCAACTGTACTCTGTATTCACAGAGTGTCTGGGATGTAAACTCCATCTGCTGGTTTTGGTATAGCAAATCCCCAGTCTCTTCACTGCATACCACCCTCAACAAGAAACACTTTTACCTAGATCAGAGGATTTCTGCACTAAGTTTTAGAGATATGTCACTAATCTACGGAAAGACTTAATGATTAACTTAGAAACATGCAACTGTATAAAGCTAAGGAAATCTTAGAGATTATTGTATACATTTCTTTCTTTAGTGGAGAGAAATCTAAGGCTTAGAGCAATTGTATGAATTGTTGAGATCACAAAATTACTTGTAGCTATTACAAACCATTACTGAAGGTGATTTGATTGCATTTAAAATGCAATTTATGTACTTTCAAAATAATATAAAAGGCACCAAAGCACTAATTGGGAGCAGGGGACTTCCCTGTTTTGTGTGTACCTGGGAGTGAATAATTAAGTATTGAGTGGAATTGGAAGCTCTTTTTATCTGGTAATACTTTCTAACACTATATTTAGATCGAGAAAGTATAGTGATGTTTAGGCTGCTTTATTTTTTTAATATATATATTTTATTGCATTTTAGGTTCTGGGGTACATGTAAAGAACATGCAGGATTGTTGCATAGGTACATACCTGGCAATGTGGTTTGCTGCCTCCATCCCCACTACCTATATCTGGCATTTCTCCCCATGTTATCCCTCCCAACTCCCCACCCCCCACTCCTTTGTGGGTAATCTTATGAAGATCTTCTGACTTATCTCCCATTTCCTGCTGCGCATATTATTTTCTGCTTAAAATAAGGACTTTAAAGCTAAAACTGCTTGGAGCTGTTTCTCAAGAAATTATCACCTCCTTCAATTCTGACCTTAATATCTAGTCGCTATTCAAGCAGAACTATTAACTTGCCAAAAACACAATTTTCCCCATATATATCCATATTGAATTTACTTTTTTGGTCCATTTAAAAGAGTCCCTTGGGAAATAATAGATAACTAGATCAGGCA
>NW_016107337.1:10543720-10559075 GCF_001604975.1 Cebus imitator
CTACTAAAAATACAAAAAATTAGCTGGGCATGGTGGTGCGTGCCTGTAATCCCAGCTACTCAAGAGGCTGAGGCAGGAGAATTGCCTGAACCCAGGAGGCGGAGGTTGCGGTGAGCCAAGGTCGCGCCATTGCACTCCAGCCTGGGTAACATGAGTGAAACTCCGTCTCAAAAAATAAATAAATAAATAAAATAAAGATGTATGACCTATGAAGTCTATTGTTAATAATAATGTAGCATATTCTTGACATCAGGTGAAAGAGTAGATCTTAAGTATTCTCAACACCACACACACACACACAACTATGTGAAGTGATGGGTATCTTAATTAACTTGATTATGGCAATCATTTTATAATGTACATATATATATCAAAGCATCGCATTGTATATCTTTAATATATTTAATTTTTATTTGTCAATTATAGCTCAATAAAGCTGAAAACAAGTAAAAAATAATGTCGATTATATTTCACCTTAAATGCAGCACTGTCCATTTTGCTAAGAAACTCTGAGTCTATAGACAGCCATTCTCTTTCATTAATACAAATATATATTCAAAACCAACATATTTTGATCAATTCATTTACTTCAGGGTAGATTAATGGTATGCTTTTCTAATTATAAAATTCACAAATTGGCAATCAGGACAAAAGTTTTCCAAACAGGAAGTTCTGAATAAATTTAAAATATGGTACATAAAATTGATATAAATAAAATTAGTTTTGAACAGACAGATAAGAACTTAATTTTGGATTTGAGGAGTTCCAGTTGGATAACTAATTTTTCTCCACCAAAAAGTATCTAATTCTCCTTCTTCGGTAACACATGTGGCCCCCATGGACCCAGAGTTAGGATAACTGACTTAAGTCTGGACAGTCATAGACCATATCCCTTTTATCCTTGAAGATAAAAGAATAAAATCCTCTAGGAGTTATAGTGGGATGGGTAACTAATTTTTCTCCAGTCTAAATTATGGTCCCTAATTTTCCCGATTCCCGCTGTTAATGTCCCTTAACATCCCCACCCACTGAGCGTGAGCAGGAACAATGACTTGCTTATGATCAATAGAATATAGAAGAGGTAATAGGATGTGGCTTCTGTGATTACAGTACATAGGATTTTAACTTCCATCTTGTGAGAAAACTCTATTGACTTCTTCCCTTGTTGTCTTTGATAATGTAAGAGACAATATCGCAAGGCCTTTGACAAGGAAGTGAGAGTGGCCTCCTCATGATAGTCAGCAAGACACTAAGGCCCTCAGCTCAAAAGAGTGCGAGAAATACCCAGCCAGAATGCAAGCAAGCCCAGCCCACGACTCTGTGAGCTTCAAACTGAATTCTTCTCCAGTCAGCCTACCAGATGACAGCCTACCACTGGCTTGCACCTTGATTGCAGTCTGTGACAGACACTGAAGCAAAAGATCCAACTACTCTGTCTGGATTCTTGTCCCACTGAAGCTAAAATAATAAATTTGCATTACTTAAACTGCTACATTTGTGGTCATTTGTTACACAGCAATAAATAATACAGCACATGGGCAAATCAAAGTTCTTCCTAGAAATTTATAAACAGGAGGATAGCAAAGCCCGTTCTCTCTTGGGTAAAGAAACCTTTCATTCTGGAGCCATCACATAGGAACAATGTCTATCTACAGTAGGAGATATTAAATCCTACATTTAAAATGTAGAAGAGACAAATGGACAGATGAAATGGAAAAAGGGGAGGAAAAAAGAGGTAGAAAAAATGTTGGTAGCTGACACTGACACCTTGATTCTTGTAGTTTGTTTTTATATTATTGTTAATTCTGTGACAAAAGTCTTCAGCCTTTTTCTTAATTTCATGATTCAACAAATTTATTATATTGTTTAAACTAGTCTGAGTTGAGTTTTTATCACTTAAAATCTAAATCTTTCTACAAAGAGAAAGGGATGTTAATGAAGAAAAACAGAACGGTATTTCTCCAAATTGTATAGCTATCCTCGAAGTTAGCGTATTTCTGTGAGTTCTGAAAGTCATCCATATTACCATTCCCTTAAGAACGACTTGCTGTCTAACTATTAAAAGCATCATCCTAATTCTACCACTTATGGCTATATGACTTGGTTAAGTCATCTAATTTCTCTATACTTGTGTTTTCTCTTCAAAAAGCAGAAATAATATTATTGTAACTTGACAGTGTTATTTTGAGGATACAAATTAGTAAAATATTATTATGTGATAATACTGTGTCAACACCGGAGATGAAATAAAAACTAAAGAAGTGTTAGCGTCTGTCATTACTATCCCTCCAAGAATGTAAGAAAGTGATTCTCCCACCAGAGGCATAAAGTTTATTGAAGTTTAGGGAATTACTGGCAGAAACCAGTGAACATTATAATGTCTATTGTTCTCCCATCTTTTGTGGTATTTTAGATATTTTCATTGGACCTCAAGATTATTCACTGGACCCGTGGATTTTCATTTGTCAGAGAATAGGAAACTCATAAATAGAAAATTTGCATGCTTAGTAAGCACCACTTTTTACATAAAACATTCCTGAATAATTTGAAGACCTTAATATAAAGCTCCTTTAGGTTGGGGATGGCATCTAATACATCATGAATACATAAAGTATTGGATACTTTCACTCTTCTTAAGTAAGACATTCCTCAATTAATGTTTTGTTCCATACGTGTTTAAGTGAAAGACTTAGGAAACTTAAAATAGGCCACAGACATAAATACAAACGCTAGCTGTAAAATGTGTGGATGAAAACACAGGTGAAGTCTTGAGGGACTGCGGGTTAGACAAAGGTTTCTTAGGCACAAAAACCACGAACGTATAAAAATAATAAAGTGGACTTTGTCAAAATTAGAAACTTTTGCTTTTTGAAAGCTATTGTTAAGTAAATAAGAACATGAGCCACTGACTGGAAGAAAATATTTGCAACTCATTGGATACAGGAAGACTTGTATCTAATGTATACATAACTCTTCAACACTAAAATAGGAACAAGAATAACTCAGAAAACATTGGCAAAAGATTTGAGCAGACATAGCATACAAAAGGCATATGAATGGTTGATTAGCATGTGGAAATATGCCAAAAATCATTACTAATTAAGAGAATGCAAATTAAAACATCAATGAGATACCAGTCCATATTCACTAGAAAGGCTAAAATCGAAACCAATGAACAAACACAAAAAATAATGAATATTTATTGTTTGTGAGGATTTGAAGCCACTGGAACTTTCATACATGACAGGTGAAATACAGAATCATACTCTAATACTTGTTTGGAAAACTACCCTGAAGTTTCTTAAAATGTGGAATATTTCTTACCATAGGATCAAGGCATTCCACTCAAAGAGAAATGAGGACAGATGTTGCACGATGTCTTAAAGACAAATGCCCTTAAAAGCCTTTTTCACATAAGCCAAATACTGTAAATGACTAAAATGCCCACCAGCAGATGAACAGATAAACAGAACATGATCTATTATACAACGGAATGTTATTCAGCAAACATGAAAATAAGAAAAAAATGAGGGGGAAAAACAGTGCCTAATGGGATATTTGTAAAGATGTATTATTTGTTAAGTTCACTGAATTCTGTACTTTAGTATTATGCATGCCTTAATAAAGTTTATTTAATATTTTAAATAAAAATAGTTTTCTACATAGATTGCTAATTCAATCTTAATATTTCCACAGAAATATTGTTAAATAAATAGTCTTCCGTAGCCTGCAGACTCTAGGACACTTAAGCCACGACATAGCCCAGCTGGCATGCACTGGAGATGTATCTGGGTCAAGTGATTTTCAAACTATGGGAGAACAACTTTCGTCATTAAATTTTTACTCAATAAATCATGTCTCATGTTGGTTTTCAATCCTTTTACTTCACCAATCTTAAATTCCACTTAAGTGACCATTTTTGTTCTAAAGCAGACAGCTTGGCAGGTCTAACTTTTTCTTCCAATATGACATCAGGAAACGGTAACCTCTTATTATTAGCAAAACTAATTCAAAAACTCTCTAAAGTATGGTATAAAAATAATCTCTTTAGTGATGAAACAAAAATCCCTCAAGAATTTAAAATGTGATTCAAGTGACATTACAACTAGACCTACAACCATTTCTATGCTTGTGAGATAGAGGATCTACCACAGTAATAACTTCTGCCGCTTACACAGCACTTCACAATTTAGAAAAGCATTTTTACCTCTTATCTCTTCTGACCATTGTAATAACATTTTATAAGAATATGATTAAATATTAAATGAAGTATTAAATGTTTTTACCAAAAAGTAAATATTGATTATTGGTGAGGATTTGGAGTTCCTTCTACTACATGGCTGGTAGAATTGCAAAATTTTATAATCGCTTTTTGGAAAATTGCTCTGCAGTGTTTTTCTTTTTTTTTTTTTTCTAGATGAAATGATCTTTATTGTACAGATAGGTGTATACATATATCTAATTAAATTGTACACTTTACATATGTGCCATTTTTATGTATTAAGTATGCCTCATTAATGTTGTTTTCAAATTTTGCCCAAAACGGATGAATTCTGCAGCTTCTTTAAATATTCAATGTACTTTACCATAAGACCAAGTCATTCCCCCTCCTAAGTACCTACCCAAGAAATAGGAGAACATATGCCACATAATGTCTTTAAGACAAATGTTCTTAAGTGACTTTCTCATGCCAACCCAAAACTGGAAACAACCCAAAAGTCCGTAAGTTGACTTCTGCAGAACTATGAACTATGCTCCATGAAGCAGTTTTCTATAGCCAGACCTAGTGGTAAACATAGGATTGGAAATCTATGTCTAATTCAAAACACCACCTTCTTTCTTTATTTAAGTTGACCACCACTAGTCTAATGGCTAGGACTCAAATTCCTGAAAGAGGAATTCCAGGTCCTTGGGAATCTGGCCCATTCTTGTCTTTCCTGCCTCATCTTCTACTGTTTTCTACATTCATTCATCATTTGTTTTATGTGTATTTGCTTTTTTCTTCTCCCATATTCACTATGCATACAATAAGATAGAAAAGTAATTAAAACTTTCTTTTTTTATCACAGCAGTGATTCACTAACTTTGCAGTTTATAAAAATTACACAAAATGCTTGTTTTGAAAGGCAGATTCCTGTCGCACCAATATAAGGTTATGGCACAGTAGACCTGGAGTGGGTGACAATAATTGGAATTTTAAATATGTATCCTGAGATTCTAAATCAAGTGACCCATGAACTATCCTTTGTGAATTTCTGTTTCAATGATTTACAGTGCAGTAGACAGGACATGTAAACTACTAATTACAATATGTTTTGAAAATTTTTCTAAATGTTTCTGGTGCCTCAGAAACAAGGAAGATGATCTTTGCCTAGAAAATAAATTCAGAGAAGACTAGAGGTAGTCAGCACCAAGGAGGCTATTGCCATAGATAGAGTTGCTAACTGATGTTAATAAAGAAGGTTGAACTGAAATAGTTATAAGGAGGAAAAGGACTGGATAAATTAAGAAAACAATTAAAAGAAAAAATTGACAAAACTTGCGAGTTGTTCAAAAAAGAGACATAGAAAAAGGAACCTAAAAATTACATTTAAATATTCACATACAGATCTTTTGTCATTATTTTTTCAGAGATTAAGAATGCAGGATGAGGAGATTTTGATGACTGGCTTGGTGGTTTTTGAGCTACCTGTATAGAGACATAATAATAAGAAACCTAGACAATAATAATAATGAGAAACCTAGACTCTGTAAATAATCAGATACACGTGGCTGAAATTAAAGAGAGAGGTAGAGGCTGCATATATGGATCTTAGCATCACTATCGTGTCAACAGTAATTAAAACAACTGACACAAAAAAAGCCATTCAAATAGAGCAAGTACAGCAAAATGATAAATGGACAAAGATTTGAACTCCAATGAACACAGTCAAGCCATTCCCAAACCCATAATTGTCTGGGAAGCTTGGTATCTTTCTGCATACTGCCCATGTATTTTGCTATATAGAGTCTCTGCACTGCACTTACTCTGGACATGGAGAAACTTAATTTTTTCCTTCCAAATTTATTTCATCAACAAGTTTTTAACGTTTTACCCACCCTAATATTTACCATTGGAAGAAGGAATTACTTCCTCTTCTGCACTCCCACGGTATATAATTTTTAATATTGTCTATAATTTTTTCACAGCTGCAATTATACTGTTTATAATTAGTATTATATTTATATCTCATGGAAGTCTGTGGCAATCTTAAAGGCTGGAGCCATACCATAATTCTTTCCATCCTTAATGCTTAAAGTTGCCAAATGGTTACTATTTGATGAATGTTTGTTGAACAAAGTATTTATTATGTTTAATGAATAATTTGTGTAATACTAAAAATGTTAAATTAACATGAATAGAAAGTTGGTGACATACAGTCAATAAGTAGAAAAATCATAGAAAAATCTCAGAAATAATAGTCTGCACGCGGTGGCTCACGCCTGTAATCCCAGCACTTTGGGAAGCCAACACTGGCAGATCACCAAGTCAAGAGATCGTGACCATCATGGCCCACATAGTGAAACCCTGTCTCTAGTAAAAATACAAAAATTAGCAGGGCGTGATGGCGTGCGCCTGTAGTCCCAGCTACTCAGGAGGCTGAGGCAGGAAAATCACTTGAACCTGGGAGATGGAGGTTGCAGTGAGCCAAAATCACATCACCGCACTCCACCCTGGCAACAGAGCAAGACTATGTCTCAAATAATAAAACTATTTAAAAAATACAAAAGAAACTTCACATATTAATTAATAAACACTAAAAGATATAAAAATTCTCTAATATTCCTCTATTCATTCTACAGTGTTTCTTAGGCAAAGCTTTGTTTTCACACTTTGCAAGTATACAAAGCATTAAATAATAAACTTCTCTCCAAACAATAATTCAAAATCTTTTCACACCAAACAGAACAAAGTGATACCTTTATCAAAACTGTGTAGTAAACCACTTACAGTTATTCTATGCAATACTACCTCGAGGTTTTTTTTTTTGTATACATATAAATATTATTTACCTATTCTTATAACTCTTAAAAGTCTTCCCAGAACCTTTATAAGAGAATCCTATTGCAAGTCATCTTTTTAACATTTGCCAATATTGTAAAATATTTTGAACATGCAGAATAAATGTACAAGTAACATTAAATATATAGCAGTAAGTCCACATAACTTTCTTTAACAATATGAAACATGAAGTGAATTCGGTATAAGGAGTAATAGAAATCAAATGGAAATGAAACAAACAGCAAGAGAAAAAAACAGCTCAATTGGATTTCATCAATATTTTAAAATGTTTTGCTTCAAAAGACAACACAGACAGTGAAAAACAACTCACAAACTGGGAGAAAGTATTTGTAAATTACATATATGAAATAGTACTTATATCCAGAATATATATGGAATTTTTAACAATTGAAAAACAAAAAAACAACTTTTTAAATGGGCAAAGTATCTTAATACCTATTTCTTTTTTTTTTTTTTTTTTTTTTTTTTTTTTTTTTTTTTTTTTTTTTTTTTTTTTTTTTTTTTTTTTTTTTTTTTTTTTTTTNTGAGATGGGGTTACAGTCTTGTTGTCCAGGCTAGAGTGCAATGGCTCACCGCAACCTCCACCACCCAGGTTCAAGTGATTATCCTGCCTCAGCCTTCCAGGTAGCTGGGATTACAGGCATGCACCACCATGCCCGGCTAACTTTGTATTTTTAGTAGAGACGGGGTTTCTCCATGTTGGTCAGGCTGGTCTCAAATTCCCGACCTCAGGTGATCCGCCCTCCTCAGCCTCCCAAAGTGCTGGGATTACAGGTGTGAGTCACCACTCCTGGCCCTGAATATCTTTCTTCAAATAAGAAATACAGATAGTCAACAGGCACATTAAAAGAGGTTTACCCATCAGGAAATACAATCAAAATCACAATGAGTTACCACTTCATATCCACTAGCAAGGCAATAATAAAAAAGTCAGAAAATAATAGGTTTTGATGAGAACCCTCAGATGTCCAAGTGATTTTCTGCTCAGGTACTGAAAAATATTGAAAACATATGTTCGCATAAAAACTTGTATATAAATGATTACAACATTTTAACATTATATATAACATGCGAATTTAACATTATAACATTATATATAACATTTTAACATTATAACAAAGCATAAATGTGGAAACAATACAACACAAATGTGTATTAACTCAATGGATAAACTGATGTGATTTTTCCATGCAATGGAATATTATTTGGCTGCAAAAAGAAAAAAGTTCTTACACATGTTACAACATGGATGAACCTCAAAAACATTATGCTAAGTCAAAGAATCCAAACACAATAGGACATATATTATATGGTTCGATTCATATAAAATGTTCAGAATAAGCAAAACCATAGAAACAGAAAATGTACTCATGGTTTTCAGGGACTGTGGTTAAAGGTGAATGGGGAGTGCTAATGACTGAGGTTTTTGCAGAAAGGTGATTAAAATATTCTGGAGTTGGATAATAGTAATTGTTTAACAAAATTTTGTGAGTATACTAAAAATCACTCATTGTATACTTTCAAAGGGTGATTTGTGAATTATACCTCAATAAAACTGCTCTTTTTCTAAGTGCTCATGCAGTTGTTAGAATTGCTTCAAAAACTATGGTACTTCCCAAGCCAAATTTTACCTCCATTGAGAATTCTCCAGATCATCCTATATAGAATAATTCTGTTGTGTATATCTTTTATTTTCCTCAATACATTTACCACAACGTATATTTTAAAAACGTGTTTATTTTCTTTCTTCCAGTAGGATATAAAATGTACGCAGGGTGGGGACTCATCTTGTTCATCGCTGTAACATTATTCACCTAGCACAGCGCTTATCAGAGGTAACTTACTGTAAAGAAAAGATGTTTAAATTTCAGAGCTTCTCAGTTGCGCAGGTTCTTTCCAATGGTGTGGGAGAAACCCTAATAAATGTGTCCATATAGTCACATATTTTCACAAAATTGCAAACCTAAGATATTTAAACTACAATTAAGAACACTGTCTCTTTCCAGTCTAAATTCTCTGTCAGACTTCCCCTCCTGTCAGGAGATAGTAGAATGGTTGTAAGCATTTTTGAAATCCCCCTAACAGCAAGATAAGATGAAAAGACTTTTAGTTTAGATTCGGTGAAACATATGTGAAAGAAACTTAATTGAGGTTTTCCCAAAGTTTAAAACAATAATAAAATTTTCCAGGAAATAACTAAAAATGATTTATGAGACCTAAATGAATGTTTCTAAACTTTCAATAATAATCATTTAAAAATTGATCATCATACTAAAAAAAAGAACTGGGAGATTTCGATTGCTTACTTTAAACAATGGATAAATTGTCCAGACATAAAACCAATAATGAAACAGCAGAATTGAATAACACTATAGATCAAACAGACCTAACAAGACATACACAGAACACTTTATCCAATAGCAAGAGAATACAAAGTCGTCTCAAGCACACGTGGAGCATTCTCCAGGATAGATTATATCTTTGGTGACAAAACAAGCCTCAACAAATTTAGGATTAAAATAATATCAAGTGGCTTTTCTGATCACAACAATTTGAAACTAGAAAACAATAAAGAAAAATTAGAATATTCACAAATGTGTGGAAATTAAGCAACATAATTCTGAATAACCCATGAGTTAAAGAAAATATGAGAAGGAAATCAAAAAGCATTTTGAGACAATAAAAATGGAAAGATAACCCCCAAAACTTGTGGGAAGTAGCAAAAGTGGTTGTAAGAAGGAAGTTCATAGCAATAAATTCCTATATTAAGAAAAGAAACTCAAATAAGCAACCTTTCTTTATACACAAAAGAACTAGCAAAAGGAGAACAAATTAAGCCCAAAGTTGACAGAAGGAAGCAAATAATAAAGATTAGAACAGAAATAAATCAGAGACTAGAAAAATAAAATAAAAGGTTAGTGAAAATAAGAGTTGCTCTTTTGAAAAGATAAAACTGACAGACATTTAGCTGTATTAACCAAGAAAAAAAGGAGAGAATCGTAAAAGAAAAATTTATAAATGAAAGAGAAGATACTGTTACTGATACCACAGAGATACAGAATATAGTAGAGATCACCATAAACAAATTATACACCAACAAATTGGATAACTGAGAAGAGACAAATAAATACCTAGAAATTTATAACCTACCAAGACTGAATCATAAAGAAGTAGAAACTCTAAAAAGGCAAATAACAGGTAACGAGATAGGTGCAGTTAAAAAAATTTTAAAAACCTTCCCAAAAAGAAAAACCGAGGAACAGAGCTGATGGCTGCAATATTGAATTATTCCAAGCCTTTAAAAAATTAATGCCAATCCTTCTCAAACTCTTCCAAAAACTTGGAAATGAAGGAACACTGCCCAACTCATTTAATGAAGCAAGCATTATCTTTATATCAAAGCTGTAAAAGCACACCACAAAAAAAGAAAATTACAAGCCAATATCCCCGATTTTCATAGATCCAAAAATTCTCAACAAAATACTGGCAAGCCATACTCAATAGCACATAAAAAGGCTAATACCATGATCAAGTGACATTATCTCTGGCATGAAAGGAAAGTTCAACATAAGCAAATCAATAAATGTAAATACATCTTATTGATGGAATAAAGGATTAAAATTATATGTTTATCTCAATAGAAAAGAACGAAATCATTTAACAAAATTCACCATCCTTTTATGATAAAACTCTCAATAAATTAAGTAAAGAAAGAATATACTTCAACATACGAAAAGTCCCATATAAGCCCACAGCTAACATCAAGCTCAATGGTGAAAAGCTGCAAGTTTCTTCTATCATATCAGGAAGTTTTCTCTTCTCTAAATAAGAAAGAAGGATGCACACATTTGCCTCTTCTATTTAGCACAGTAATGAAGGTTTTACTAGAATAATTAGTCAAGAAAAAGAAATAAAATACATCCAAATAAGAAAGAAAGTTTAATTTCTTTTTATTTGCAGATGACATGACTGTATATAGAGAAAACCCTTAAAACTCCATAAAAAAACTGGTACAACTGATAAATTTGGTAAAGTGGTAGGACACAAAAATCAATATACAAAAATACATTACATTTCTATACACTAAGAACAAACAGTTCAAAAGGAAATTAAGAAAGCAATTACATTTTTATAACATCAAAAAGAAGAGAATATTTAGAAATAAATTTTTACCAAGGGAGTAAAAGATTAGTACACCTGACTATAAGACATCGATAAAAGAAATTGAAGAAGCACAAGTAAATGAAAAGATCTCTTGTGTTCATGAATTGAAAGAATATTGTTAAAATGTCCATACTACACTAAGTGATCTATAGCTTCAATGTCAAAAGTCCAGTGGCTTTTTCAGAAATAGGGAAATAGTCTTAAATTTTATATGGAATCATAAAAGGCTGTGAATAGCCTAAGCAAACCCGAGAAAGAACAAAGTGGAAGCACCACAATTCCTGATTTCAAACTATATTACAAAGCTATAATCACAGCTGTGTTGTACAGATATAAAAGCATACATATAGACGGATGGAACGAAATAGTGAGCCCTGATAGAACTCTATGCATGCATAGTCAACTAATCTTTGACAACTAATACTTTGCTAAGAATACACATTGAGGAAAGGATAGTCTCTTTGAGAAATGATGTCGGGAAAACTGCATATACATATGCAAAGCAGTGAAATTGAAGCCTTATGTTACACCATATATAACAGATTAAGGCCTTAACTGAAAGGTGTGAAACTTGTATTATAAACTCCTATAATAAAGCATAGAAGAAAAGCTCCTTAACATTGGTCTTGACAATAATTTGTTGGGTATGACACCAAAAGCACATACAAGCAAAGCAGAAAAAAGCAAGTGGGACTATTATACATCAAATTAAAATATTCTGGAAATCAATCAACAAAACAAAAAGGTAACCTACAAAATGAGAGAAAATATTTGCAATCCATATGTCTGATAAGGGGTTAATATAAAAAATGTATAAGGAATTCATGCAATTCAATAGCCAAAAAAAAAAAAAAAACTGATTAAAAATAGGCAAAGGACCTGATTAGACATTTGTTTGCCAAGAAGCCTTAAAAATAAATGGCCAACAAACATATGAAAAGATAATCACCAATTATCAGGTAAATGCAAATTACGACCACAGTGAGATGTCACCTTACACCTATTAGAATGGCTATTAGTGAAAAGACAAGAGATAAAAAGTGTTGGCAGGAGTGTGGAGAAAAGGGGACTCTTGCACCCTGTTGATGGGAATGTAAATTGGTACAACCGTCATAAAACACCACATGGAGTTTTCTCAAAAAGTAAAAATAGAATTAGCAAATAATTCAGCAATCCCATTTTCGGGCATACATCAAAGGGGAATAAAATTAGTATCTTAAAGAGCTATCTGCACTTCCATGTTCATTGCAGTAGTATTAATCACAATAGCCAAGATATGGAAATAATATAAATGTCCATTGCTAAATGAATGGATAAAGAAAATGTGGGATGTATGTAGCCAGTAAAATATTATTCAGCCTTAAAAAAGAAGAAAATCCTGTCTTTGAGACAACATGGATGGACTTATGGAGCAATATGCTTTGTGAAATGAGCCAGACATAAAAGTGTAAATACTGCATAATCTCACTGATGTAGCATCTAAAAATGTTCAACTCATAGAAGCAGAGAGTAGAAGGGTGTTTGCCAGCAGCAAAGGGTGGGGAAGGAAACTGGGAGATATTGGTCAAAGGGTACAAATTTTCAGTTATAAGATGAATAATTCCTGGGGACTTAATGTATAGCAAGGTGACCATAGTTAATAGTACTGTACCATATACTTGAAATTTTCCAAGACAATAGATCTTAAGTATTCTCACCACACTAAAAATTAGTGGCAAAATTGTATGAGGTAATGAATGTCTTAGTTAAATTGTATACCTACATCAAATCATCACATCGTACGCCTTAAATATATAAAAATGATTACTTAATTATAGGCCAAAAAAAAGAAATAAATATGCTCTTTATATGCTGCAGGCAAAAAATGTGGAATTACTTTTATACCTCAATATACTATAGACAACCATAATTTTCTTTCAAGTTTGAGAGCCATAATCATTTCATAAATCAAGACAATAATCTCTGAACTGAGAGTTATGGGATTATGGTTGATAATTCAGGTCAGAGATATCTATTGGAATTCATATGCCAAATAAAATGGAAGTGCTTTGTACTAACTTTCTAAACTTTTGTTTTGGTACTTTTCTATTAAACAAAAATTAAAAGTTACAGGAATTTATGCCTAAAGTAATTTTCTGGACTAGAGTTTGGAAACCAGATTTAGTTGCTACGAAAAAAGGAAAAAATGTTCTCTGTTGCCAATTGAAATAGAAAAGGTTATTAAAAAACAAAAAGCTGATGTTTGAAAATTTCCTTTCCTAATTAAACATTTGAATATGCTCAAAATCAAACCTCCAAATTCTGAATGGATTATAAAAGTGAAATTTGCATTTATTATTGCCTATTGAGATACATAGTGGAGATACATAGTTTGGCTATCTTTTAATTCCAAAGAAAATATTTTTCTTCAATAATTCTTTAGTAGTGCACATTTTTCCAGCTTCTATGTGAAATATGTCCCTTACATGCTGAGATACCTGAACAAAACATTTTCTTTCAAGGTATACGTCACTTATCAGTATAAATATTGTTGGAGCCCATATATTTTCATGAATTTTAATTTTTTTCCCAACAGTACCTGATGATGTCTTATTATAAAGATCAAGGGTAATCATATATTTTTGTTTTATCCTGAATTTTCCTGTACTGCTACATTTCAATCTACTGCTCTGTGCAAGTATAGTAGTAATAAAACACTGGCTTTTAACAAGAATCATTCTATGTTCTGAAATGAAAAGACCCTTTTAGTGGGGTTACCTTTGCTTAAATCTAGTCTATTATCTATTGTAACAGAGATATAAAAAGCTACGATTTATTGTTTGCCAGACCTTTACAAACTTACTTTTTACCTAATTTTCACTAAACAATAAAAATATGGCTAATTTAAGAGGATGGAAGATGTAGGTGAGTAGCTAGAAGATACAGGACTTAGAAAATGCTTTTTTTTTTTTTTTTTAGAAGACATTTGACTACAAGTTCATGCGGTGTGTTAATCTGTTCTTACATTGCTATAAAGAACTACCTGAGACTGGGTAATTTATAAAGAAAAGAGGTTTAATTGGCTCACAGTTCTGTAGGCTGTACAGGAAGCATGACCTAGGAGAACTCAGAAAACTTACAGCCATGGCAGGAGAAAGGGGAGTATGTACATTTTCACATTGCCAGCAGGAGAGAGAGAGTGAAAAGGGAACTGCTACATACTTTAAGCACCACATCTCGTGAGAACTCACTCACTATCATGAGAACAGCAAAGGAGAGATCTTCCCCACTGATCCAATCACTTATCAGCAGGTCCCTCCCCCAACACTGGGGATTACAATTCAACAAGAGATTTGGGGTGGCTTAAGACTTAAACAGTCATCTGATAATTCACTTTGACACTATGGAAAGATTCATGTAGTTACCAAAATCGTAATTTTTGGAGCCTATCAATGGCCTGGGGTCATCAATTAAGCAAGTGTCTCAAATTTCAAAGTGTGACAAGCCTCCCCAAGAAAAAATGGGACATATACATTATTTCACCTTAACAGAACATGTGAAAAAGAGGAGGCAATCATAAAAGTAAGAAGAAAAGCTAAAACATTGAACAGTTTCTTAAAGGCATACATGATAGTTTAGAATCCTTGGATGTCCCAGATGCAGGAAGAGTTAGCACCCACTGCCAGCAATTTCCCACAGGCCTCCACCAGGTGTGTGGAAGGAAGAGCAAGGCAGAACACTGGACAGAGTCAGCGGTGCAGATGGGCAAGGCCTGGTTGGTGGGTGAAGCACTAATTTAATTTCCAGCTTCTCTTCCCTCTACAAAGAATGGGGGCTGGAGGTGAAAGTTCCAAGCTTCTAATAATGCCTTAGTTCTTTCTGATGAGCAGCCCCCATCCATGAGCCCCTGAAGAATCACCTCATTAGAATAAGAAAAATTATTATCATTAGGAAAATTATAAGGAATTAGAAGCTCTATGTCAGGAACTGGGGTAAAAGACCAAAAATATTAGAACAAAAATTCACCTAGAACCCCATCACCCTGGAAATTAAAAGGGTTCTAGGAATTATGTTCCAAGAACTGGAGGCAGAGACCAAGTATATATTTGTTGTTATGTCACAATATGACACCTCTCCAGAGGGAGCTTA